>NW_027551576.1:543658-645070 GCF_008692635.1 Crocuta crocuta | reverse complement strand
CTCTGCCCCCCCCCCCCCTCTCTCTCTCTCTCTCTCTCTCTCTCTCTCTCAAAAGTAAATAAGCATTTAAAAATTATTTTAAAAATTGGGATTTCTTAATAATGAGGCCTTGTAGCAGAGGGTACTATTGGCATGTAGCAAGGAGGGCATAACGTTCCTGTTCACAGTTGACTTGTGTTAGGTAAATGTGGTGAATTTCTAAAGCTAATCCTCCTTACACATCTAAAGAGCTTCCTCCTGGGCTTATTTCCTTAAACTACCTGCTGGTGGTGCTTGGTTACCACCCAGAGCCCAGAGCTGTGCTCAGGAATGAATATAATTCAATGCTTGCTTTAGGCTATTATTAGGAGGCTATTATTAGGAGGACCTGAAACTGGCTTAGGAAGCATGCTGTTCAAAACGGAGCCTTTTACAAAGAGAATGGGTTGGCCTGGCTGAGGGAAATGGGGAAATGGGTAAGAGATATACTCTTGTGACTTAAGTTCTAGCTCTGCACTGATGACTTCCAAATTGATTTATATTTTCTCCAAATTGATTTGTAATTTTCATATCTCTCACAGAAGTCTCATAATTCCAGAAACTGCTAGATATTTCCTGCAGACCTCTGTCTACCATGACCCTACACCTAACATTGAAAACTGAACATACCACATTTCTGCTCATGAGCGTCTTTCCTTCCAACTTTCTCTATCAGTGGCTCTTTATTTTTTCGCTTACCAAACTCCAAACTTCGGAGTTTTCTACTACTCTTTTCTATTTATAATTCATATATGTGCTGACACTTTTCCATAAAATGTCTCATTTCCTTCCTCCTCCCCTTCGATCATTCCTATCCAAGTGGAAGCCTCTATCCTCAGATCTTGATTGCTAAAGTAGCTTCTCTCTGCTTTCAGGCTTACTTTTCTTTTATATCCCTGCATACTACAGCCAAATTTATCTTAGTAAATCCTGTTTTCATGTACCTTTTCAGGTTCCAAATCTATATTATCTTCTTGTGGCTTTGTTGCAGGATTCTCGCTCAGAGAGTCGTGACACGGAGACTTTTCTTTCCAGGAAGCAACTTTATTTTGCCGGCACCGCTCAGTTGGGTTCGTACCCAAAAGAACTGAGCGGCCCACATCATATGGCATAGGGTTTTTTATGCATTTTCTATTTCTTTGTCTCCCATATATGGTAATACACATAAACATGTAGTCTGATTAAGTTGTTTCAGTTTACAGGAACATGGGGGATGTAGGCAGCGGGACTCCTATCTAGGTGACCTTGAAGTCTTCCCTCTTCTTCAATTTTTTTCTTTCTCCTTAGGGGGGGGTTCCTACCACAGCTTGGACTCGCTTTTCCCATTGTTTTGTGAAGCTTTCATTCCATAGGAAATTAATAGGGTTTAAATAAAAAACAGACTCTGTGATCAAATGTCAGAGAAATGCTAGGTTGACAAAGTTATGAACCATTTCTTTCCTGCAGGATAACTCATAGCTTTCATGTTAGTATATGGTGTATAAACACTTAGTATATAGTGTTTTCTGAGGTTGATATTTTCACAGAACCTTTTCGGCAGAGCGTTTCATTGGTCTAGGTCTTTATGCACCACACTTTGGAAACACTGGTCCACAGATTCAAGTCCATACACCCTGTGATGGTTAATTTCATGTGTTAACTTGACTGGGCCATGGAATTGTTAACCCTAAAAATCAAATGACCAGTTATTCTTCCAACAAATAAATAGCAGAGAATTGCTATCAGGGACAATCAAGCTACAGCAAAATCATAGGCAACTCTGCTGAACAAAGGAGAGAAAGGCTCTTTTGTACAGGAAGTCGGGAAGTTGGGAGTGCCGAGTCGTGACTGTCTCTCATTGGCTGAGCTGTAGCAGGGGTGGAAACCCTTTTTTCCCCCTTCTGGAATGATAAAAGTAGTGCCTCCCTGCAAGGTCCCTCTCTTCCTGTTGGTATCTGCAATTCTGATAAGGAGTGGCAGGGCATGAGAGCTCCCCCTGCTGGCCTTCCCGCTTCATTCTAGTGAGCTTTCCCTTTATTAATTTTCACGTCATGTCCAGATATTTGGTCAACCATCATTAACCATGTTTCTGTGAGGCTGTTTTTATTTTTTATTTTTATTATTTTAAAAATATTTAGGGGTGCCTGAGTGGCTCAGTCGGTTAAGCGCCCGACTTTGCTCACGTCATGATCTCACGGTTCGTGGGTTCGAGCCCCGCATCGGGCTGTGTGCTGACTGCCAGCTCGAACCCTGGAGCCTGCTTCAGATTCTGTGTCTCCCTCTCTCTCTGACCCTCCCCTACTCACGCTGTCTCTCTCTCTCTCTCTCAGAAATAAATAAAACATTAAAAAATAAGATATTTATTTATTCTTGAGAGAGAGAGAGAGACAGAGTATAAGCAGGGATGGAGCAGAGAGAGAGAATCCCAAGCAAGCTCTGCACTGTTAGCGCAGAACTCCATGCAGGGTTCAAACTCATGACCTGAGCTGAAATCAAGAGTTGGATGCTTAATGGACTGAGCCACCCAGGCACCCCTGTGAGGGTGTTTTTAGATGAGATTAACATTTAGGTCCGTAGATTGAGTGAAGCAGATTGCCCTCCTTAATGTGGGTGAGCATCATTCAATCAGTTGGAGGTCTGCATAGACCAAAAAGGCACATCCTCCTGTAAGAGAGAATTCTCGTGCCTGAACTGCCTTCAAACTGGGACATCAACTTTTTCCTGTCTTCAGACTCAAACTGAAGTATTAGCTTTTCCTGGGTTTGCAGCCTCTGCCACCCTTCAGACTGGAGCTACACTGTCAACTCTCCTGGGTTCCCAGCTCTGACTTACCTACAGATCGTGGGAATTCTCAGCTTCCAAATCACATATGAGCCAACTCCGTATATCTCTACACACACACACACACACACACACACACACACACACACACAGTCTATTGGTGTGCTAGTTCTCTAGAACCCTACTACACTCCCATCTTTTTNCACACACACACACACACACACACACACACACACACACACAGTCTATTGGTGCTAGTTCTCTGGAGAACCCTACTACACTCCCATCTTTTTCTCCAAGGCAGTTTAAGAGCAGACTCCTGTTACACCTGCTTGAGTTGATCTGTTTCCCAGCACATACCTCTGCTTCACGTAAGCTGGTCTTCTCATTATTTCTACATGCCCCTTGCAGAATTCACCTCCAAACTTTGTCCAAACTGTTTCTTTTGCTTATGTATGGCTCTTCCTTTTCCTGTTTGTTCACATTCTACCCACCTCTTTCTCTTTTTCTCTCTCCCCCTCCTTTCTTCCCTTTCTAACATTTTCTTTTGAGAAAATAAATTTCCCAAAGACAAGTCCTGCAAAGCATTGACTCGCATTCATTGCTAAGCACTGTGCTCTGTGGGAAGTGGCTAGAATGCTAATCCACTAGAAATTCAAGGAAGGAAGACCTGGAGGAAGTTCCTATTATAAGAATAGGTTTAAAAAGTGAGACTCTTTCTCAGTCTTCTAATTCCCCAGTGCCTTCCCCCAGAGGCATCTACAGTTACCAGTTTCTTTTTTCTCTTGTTTCAAGACCCAAGTTAATTCCCATGATTGAAAATGAGAGTCACTTGCAGTGCAGTTAAGACTCTTGAGGGCCAGGCTGCACCTCAGACCATTTACATTAGAATCTCCGGGGTTGGGACCCAGGCATCATTTTGTAAAGTTCTCCATTTGATTCCAGTGCATAGCAAGGAGTGAGAACTAGTGTGAAGTCTTCTTGATCAGAAGGTACTGAGCCCATGGTCCTTTTGGTATGTGCCACACAATCTGGCTTGTTGTGATCTCGTCTTATTTAAAAATGAGAGCCTGTGGCTTACCTGGTGGTGCTCAAGGAAGAGAATTTCTCTAGTTCTGAAAGTCAGCTTGTGTATCCCTTCCACCCTTTCTCCTCTCGGGTATGGAGAGCAGTGGTTCTCTCTAGCAAGCATGAGACCCACCTCGAAGCCCTACTCCTAGAGTGTCTGAATCGTAGTTGTGGTGGGAGCAAGAATCTGCATTTCTTTAAAAAAATTTTTTTAACGTTTATTTATTTTTGAGAGAGAGACACACACATACACAGAGTGCGAGCGGGGAAGGGGCAGAGAGAGAGGGAGACACAGAATCTAAAGTACGTTCCAGGCTCTGAGCTGTGAGTGCAGAGCCCAAAGCAGGGCTTGAATTGATGAGCTGTGAGATCATGGCCTGAGCCGAAGACAAACACTTAACTGACTGAGCCACCCAGGTGCCCCAAGAACCTGCATTTTTAACGAATTCTCAGGTGATGCTGACTCTGTTGATCTATGGACCACATCTTGAGAACCATTGACCAAAAGGACCAGGACGCAGGAAGAGAGCCCAGTTGGGCCTAATGTGGCCTCTTGGGCCTGAGGAAAACCTAATGGATTGGACACAGAGGTAAAGGCTGGCTAAAAATACTACTTAACATGTAGGGTTACCAATTGGTGGCCTAAATCCTAAATTCAGTTCATAGATGTGTTTCATAGGGTCACACAGTATTTTCTTTCCATAAAAATAGTTCATATTTAAAAATCAGGGATTTACATACACACACACAGACAAATATTTCAAATTTTAAAGAATTGATTGGCATCAGGGTGCCTGGGTGGCTCCGTCGGTTGGGTGTCCGACTTTGGCTCAGGTCACGATCTTACGGTTCGTGGGTTCGGGCCCTGCGTTGGACTCTGTGCTGACAGCTAGCTCAGAGCCTAGAGCCTGTTTCAGATTCTGTGTCTCCCTCTCTCACTCATCCTCCCCTACTCACGCTGTCTCTCTCTCTCTCTCTCTCTCTCAGAAATAAATAAAACATTTTTTAAAAATTAAAAAAAAGAATTGATTGGCATCAAGGGGCTCAATTTTGTCTGTGACAACATTCAACTTTTACCAACAAGGAATAGCTGCTTTGCTCTTCCAAATGAACCCAGCCCCCAGCTAACCTTACAAATGAATATAGCGATTTGAGTGAGCCCAGGCAAAACAGCAGCAGAAAAACTACTGAGCAAAGCCATAAAATAGTGAAAAGTAATATACTATTGTTGGCTTAAGCCACTAAGTTGTAGGCTGATTTGTTACATAGCAATAGCTAACTGATATAACAATTGGCAGAATTCCCACAGGCCTGCTTCACTCAATTATGTTACTTCCCAGGCCCCTGTAGGCAAGTGAGTTTCCAGCCTGAGCCTTTCCCTATGGAGCACTAAGATAGACTTGAAAGCCTTTGCCACATCTATTATCCCAACAACCTCACAAAGTCAGCTGGTAATAAATCCATTTTGCTGATGAGGAAACTGAGGACTAGCCAGCTAAGGATCCCTAGAGCCACGTAGGAACAACACGGTGAGACTCCATCACTTCGTACTTTTATATCAGCGCTTGTCCCCTTTCCTCCTGGACGATCAGCTGTTTCTCTCTCTCTCTAGGCCAATAGACTTGACAGCCACTAAAACCAAACTCTGTGAGGTCACAGAGTATGATGTTTTCAAGAAGGGGAGCCCTCTAGCTAGTCTTTATAGATTTTTAAAAAAAAATTTAATGTTTTGGGGCACCTGGGTGGCTTAGTCAGTTAAGCGTCCAACTTTCGCTTAGGTCATGATCTCGCGGTTCATGGGTTCGAGCCCCGCGTCGGGCTCTGTGCTGACTGCCAGCTCAGAGCCTGGAGCCTGTTTCAGTCTGTGACTCCCTCTCTCTCTGCCCCTCCCCTGCTCACGCTGTCTCTCTCTCTCTCTCTCCTAGAAATAAATAAAACATTAAAAAAAAGTTAAAAAATTTTTAATGTTTTGTTTATATTTAAGGGAGAGAGACAGACAGAGCGTGAGCAGGGAAGGGGCAGAGAGAAATGGAGACAGAATCCGAAGGAGGCTCCAGGCTCTGAGCTGTCAGCACAGAGCCCGATGTGGGGCTTAAACCCACAAACTGCGAGATCATGACCTGAGCCAAAGCTGGATGCTCAACCAACTGAGCTACCCAGGTGCCCCTATAGATTTTTAAAAAATGCTTATTTATTTTTGAGAGAGGGAGACAGGGAGAGAGAGAAGGAGAGAGAGAGAGAATATGAGTGGGTGAGGGGCAGAGAGAGAAGGAGACACAGAATCTGTCAGCACAGAGCCCGATGCAGAGCTTGAACCCACAAACCATGAGATCATGACCTGAGCTGAAGTCAGATACTTAACTGACTGAGCCAGCAAGGTGGCCCTAGTCTTTATTGAGAATATTGACTATGAAGGGCCTTAATATAGTGACCACTGCATAGAAGGGCTTAATGAAAGATACTTATTATATATTCCCCCTTCTTTTTTTTTTTTAATGTTTTATTTATTTCTAGGAGAGAGAGAGAGAGAGAGAGAGACAGCGTGAGCAGGGGAGGGTCAGAGAGAGAGGGAGTCACAGACTGAAAGAGGCTCCAGGCTCTGAGCTGGCAGTCAGCACAGAGCCCGACGCGGGGCTCGAACCCACGAACCGCGAGATCATGACCTAAGCGAAAGTCGGACGCTTAACCGACTAAGCCACCCAGGCGCCCCTATATATTCCCCCTTCTATAACATCCTTTGATGTCCTTTTCCTTCTTTCCCTACTCACCAGACTCCCAGCTGGAGAATTTCATCTGTCTTCTAAGATCTGGTACATTTTCTAATCTCTTCTGCAGCACATAATTACACTGTATTATGTTTTCAAAAATTTTAAATTTTTATTAAGAATGTTTTTATTTTTGGGGCGCCTGGGTGGCTTAGTCGGTTAAGCGTCCGACTTTCGCTTAGGTCATGATCTCGCGGTTCGTGGGTTCGAGCCCCGCGTCGGGCTCTGTGCTGACTGCCAGCTCGGAGCCTGGGGCCTGTTTCAGCGTCTGTGTCTCCCTCTCTCTCTGACCCTCCCCTGCTCACGCCGTCTCTCTCTCTCTCCTAGAAATAAATAAAAAATATTTTTTAAAAAATGTTTTTATTTTTAAGTAATCTCTACATCCAACGTAGGGCTCAAACTCACAACTCCAAGATCAAGAGTTGTATGCTTTACCAACTGAGCCAGCCAGGCACCCTTAAATGTTCAGATTTTTTTTTCTTTAAGTGGGCTTCACGCCCAATGTGGGTCTTGAACACAGGAACCTGAGTTCAAAAGTGGCATGTCCTATTGACTGAGCCAGCCAAACCTCCCCTTTTTTATTATATTTTTGATGTGTCACTCTACTCTTTCAGGTTCTGGGTGCTTCCATTTTAGGGATTATAGATTTCCTTTTTATTTCCACAAGACCTGCACCAAGGGGGGGTGCTGAATAAATGCTGATCAAATGGAAATGAAATTAAATTGCAGAGTTGCAAGATACATTCAGTCATAGTCTAGCTTGACCCCTATAATAATGATCCTGCAAAAGCAAGTACTATTATATCATTTACCCATATTAAAAATAAAGAAACAGAGGGGTGCCTAGGTGGCTCAGTCGGTTAGGCGTCTGGCTCTTGATTTCAGCTCAGGTCATGATCTCATGACTCTCAGATCTCAGGATCTCAAATGGAGTTAGCTGTTAGCACAGGGCCTGCTTGGGATTCTCTCTGTCCTTCACCTCCACACATGCATGTGTGTGCCTGCCTGTGGACATGCTCTTTCTCTCAAAATAAATAAAGAAAGAAACATTTTTTTAAGTAAAGAAAACAGAATCTGACTCTACTAAGAATTGCTTTCCAATTGGTGATACTCAGGTGATATTTGTTAGGCTTTCCATCAAACAGTTGACTGTTATTCTTTGCTTTTCTTTATAATTTTTCTTTATCAAGTTTTCTCCTTGATGGCAGACCCTAAGCCTTAGAGCTCTATGCCCAGCATGAGGTGCGGCAGGTGGTAGACAATAAGTAAGTGTTGACTTGAATTTAATTTTCACTTCTGTGTTAGAAGCTACGTCTGGTACTGATGTGGGAAACAAAGGCAAATGAAAAATTAAATTTCCTTACTGCCTACAGCCCAATGACAAGTCCTTGGAAAGACAGTGATAGTCCTATAGGAGCTCAGCTGCCTAGATGATGACACTTTGCTAAAGGCAAAAGAGAATCTTAGCTTGATCCCAACCCCCCAGGATCCTGTAAGTACTTACCATATAAAAATTCCTTTGGAAACTTCTTTTATCTCTACCTCCCAAGATATATGTTGGCAATCATACTCCAAGCATGTGGCCCACTGATATACATCTGAAGGGTCTCATGACTGAGATTTTACTGAACAGTAATAAATGACCTTTTCCTAACAGCAGCTGGTCCTTCAAGATCCTGGAAGGGAAACCTTGTTTCCAAAATACCTTAGAGATGTTTGCTGTCCCTAACCCCCTCCCAACCTGAAGGTATATAATCAGTCACTCTTCACAACCCCCAGTGCAGCCCTTCCTGCCCCCGGGTCCTGTCCCCGTGCTTTAATAAAATCATCTTTTGCACTGAAGATGTCTCGAGAATTGTTTCTTGGCCCCCACTCCTGAACCCCAACACTTTGGTCCACATCAGTACCACTTCGGAAGGAAATGTTTAAAAGAGCTATTTATAATTTGCTTATGATTAGGTCCTACTTTCATTCATTCTGTCAGAACGTTAACCAAACATACCAAAAGATAAACTCTTTTATCACAGATTGGATGCCTGGAGAGAGAGACAGAGACAGAGACATACACAGAAAGAGACTGACTGACTTGTGTCTTTGAGACAAGAAGGACACAGAAGATTGCGGGGTAACCAGAGCCTGTCTGAGAGAGAATTCTTTCTTTGTGCTAACGGTGGAGAAATGCAGGGCTGTCATGTGAGGAGCAGACCTACTCTTTGTGTATCAGGTAAGGCAGAAAAGAGATGACTAAGGTTCAAGGAAAGGGAGAGTTAGAAGCGGCCAAGTGATTGCAATCAACAAAAGGAAGGCCAAGAAATATGAGACACGAAGAGGAAGGAAAGAAAGACTGAGAGGGTGTTCTGTCAATAGCATTTAAAAGAGAGTAAGGGATGCAAAGTGACCCGCTGTGAAGGAGCTACAAGACACCATCTGTGTTCTCTTCCCTGTGAGACCCTCTCCTCTGAAAAGGATTGTCATTGCCAAGCCCCAAACAGTGCTGCACTATTTTGTTGGCGATGTTGCTTTTAAAATGTAGACTATAATTCTAAGAGTCGAATTAATCTGCGACAACATACTGTTATTTTGTAACACGAAAATCTGCCGAGTCATCCTGTCAGGACAGAGGATAATCATCAAGAAGCTAGGGTATTTTTTTCCTGTCACCACGGTTGCTGATTTTGACAGGGAGTTACCCAATGTGTAAGGAACATTTCTCGGTGTTAGCAGTGGGTTCCATAGCATGTTTTGAGCTAGCATGGTTTTCTGGTCTAGAGCCATTTGTGTCTGAACGAAACTGATGGCTGTAGTAACAATTTGTCATATTCTCCTTGCAGCTAGTTCCTTTTGCTCATGAGCCTGTTATTATTGAAGAAGCATTTTAGTTGTAGGTAAATGACCCTTGCCTTCTGTCTTTAATTGAAACTCAGCCTGCCACAGTTAATATGTTTCATGACTCACTAAATCCTGGAAGGAAAACCTAATGTGCTATAAAAGCAAAAGAAACAAAATTAATTGATTTCAGCACACATTCTCCTATGCAATCGAGCCAGCTGTCCCTAAAGTAGAGTGCATATGAGTAGCTGGCTGTGGGCACGTACGTGTCTATGATTATGTTGTGTTGCTTTTCATATAGAAGGAGTTCTTTTGATATTCTTCATGATGTAATCTTCCTCACTTTCTCACCAGTATCTGCTCAGTTGTATAGTTAGTTCTGTTTTGAGGAGAAGAAGAAACCTTTGGTCTATATGAAAGGGAGTCTGAGATCTGTCTGTAGTCACCTCATGGGCATGGAGCGAGGGCTTGATCTCTATATTAGGAAAAGAGGTGCAAGAGCCTCACTAAAAGAGCTTTTACCACATTGTGTTAGATTAATATTTTTCTGTAGCACTGACCCAGCACGGGCACCTTGACAACTTGAAAGACAGCAATTCAAGTTGTTAGCTATTACTGCATAACAAATCACCCCACAACTTAATGGTTTAAACCAACAAATGATATATTACTCTGAACTATTTTCTGCTGTTGGTTTTGCCTGGGCTCCCTCAGGTGGCTATATTCATTTGTAAGGTTAGCTGGGGGATGGGCTCACTGGGGAGAGCCGGAATGGATGGGCCTCATGGTCCATGTGGTATTTCATTTTGAGCTTCATTCCTCGGCGGTCCTGGGGTTCCACGTGTATGAGGGTGGAAGCTGCAACATCTTTGGAACTTTCACAGTATCACTTCTACCATATTCTGTCAATCAAGAATTCAGAAATTCTGAATTGCAAATTTAGGTACAAATTTGCAAGTCTCAAGATCAGCTCAGTTTTGAGGAATGGGGAATCTACCTCTCATCTTGCAATATTTTGAGGAGCCACAAAGTATTGTGGCCAAGTTTTTCACACTATCACATGACTAGTCATCTAGGAGAATTTATTATTTGTAGGCTATTTGGGGTTGGAAAGGGTGGTCGTATCTGGGTTTTGAGTCTAGACACCTGAGCCAGAGGTCTCTAAAGGGTAGTGCGCGTGAAAGCAGCTGGCGGGTAAGTGTACTCCTCTATAATTGTACTCCAAAGTCAATCAACATCATGGTAATTGGGCAAATTGCTTCAAGTCTCATTTCTTCATCTTTAAAATGGGAATTGTAATAATGCCTCTCACAAAAACTGTGACAACTAAATGAGAGAATTAATGTATAGAAAGTGCTTTGTATAGTTCCTGGCACATGGTAGGTGCTCAAATAAATTGTAGCTAATTTTACTTTTAAGTTTTCTTTTTAAAAAGTCCTCAGCTATTTTTCTTTGTTTGTTTTACAAGTAATTTACATTCCTAGCATGAAAAATCAGAAAATATTGAAAAGCAAAAAGAGAAAATGTATTTCAGATTACCTAATATTTTACCATAGATTTAGCCACTAACAGCCTTTTGGTGAATTCATTTAGATTCCAGATTTTTTTTCAGTGTATATGCACATATGAATGAGCGTTAGAGAAAGACACACACACACACAAATACACACAGAGAAATATTTGTGTGTATTTTTAGATATATACATAAAAGNTGTTCCATCGTATAGATAAACCACATCTTCTTGATCCATTCGTCCGTTGATGGACACTTAGGTTCAGATATATACATAAAAGTTTTAAAAACCAGAGAAGTACTTACTACTTTTTATTACTTGTAACCTCCTCACCCTGCCATTTGTATAGGGCAGTCTCAATTACCCAGTGTTTTCTTTTCTTTTCTTTTCTTTTAAAGATTTTATTGTTTAAGTAATCTCTATACCCAGTGTAGGGCTTGAACTTACAACCTCAAGATGAAGAGTTGCATGCAAGGGGCATTGAGTGGCTCAGTCAGTTAAGCATCTGACTCTTGAGTTCAGTTCAGGTCATGATCTTACAGTTCATCAGTTCAAGCCCCACGTGGGGCTCAGCACTGACAGTACAGAGCCTGCTTGGGCTTCTCTCTCTCTCCCTTTCTCTCTGCCCATCTGCTGCATGTGCATGTTCTCTCTCTCTCTCAAAATAAATAAACACTTTGTAAAAAGTTGCATATTCCACTAATGGAGCCAACCAGGTGCCCCTCCGTTACTCAGTGTTAAATAGTACCTAACTCACAACCTATCGTTTTAGTCTTCTTTGGATCCCAGATATCAAGGCAAGAGCTCATACCTGTTACCAAATCTGAATTTTGCAGAGTGAATCCAGGAAACACCAGGCTCCTGAGATGCTCTGAGAAAAGAATTCTTGGTCAAATAAGTTAGGGAAATGCTGCATATTTTCTCTTCTAGTCTTTGAGAATCATAGATGCACATTTTTTTAAAGATTAATTTTTTTTTTTTTTATTTTTAGGTAATCTCTACACCCAGTGCAAGGCCCGAACTTACAACCCTGAGATCAAGAGTCACATGATGCACCATGAGTCAGCCAGGCATCCCTACAGATATTCATTAGTGATTCAATAAATATTCAGTTAATTAATACCTATTAAACATGTGATTAAAGTGTGTTAAAGGCTCTGAGAAGCCCTATTATAAAGCATCCTGTTTTAGTCTAGCCCCAAATTTTCCACATTCACATGAATTCTCCCTTTAGTTTTATTTTGAAAAATATACAGTAAAATTAACATTTTTTGGTGGACACTTCTGTGAAATTTTACACATATGTGGATTTGTGTAACCATGACCACATTCAGGATACAGAATAGTATTATTACACCCCAGAACTCCTTTGTGTTAGCCTTTTATAATCACATTTCCTACTTCTCTAACCCTTGGCAACCACTGACCTGTTCTCCACCAATATAGTTTTCTTTTTGACATTTCTCTTTTATAAGAATATCATATAGATGGAATTATATACTATGTAGCCTTTGAGACTGGCTTCTTTTTTTTAGGTAATACCTTTTGAAACTCACCCATGTTGTTGCATATGTTAATTATTAGGTGTGTGTGTGTGTGTGTGTGTGTGTGTGTGTGTGTGTTTAGGTCTTTGATATTTTTTTATTTTTGAGAGACGGAGTAAGACAGAGTGTGAGTGGGGGAGGGGCAGAGAGAGGAGACACAGAATCCGAAACAGGCTCTGAGGTCTGAGCAAGCATTCAGCACAGAGCCTGAGGTGGGGCTTAAACCCACAAACCGTGAACTCATGACCTGAGCCAAAGTCGGACACTCAACTGACTGAGCCACCCTGTTATTGTTGAATAGTATTCCATGGTATGGATGTATCACAGTTTATTTATACTGTTGAAAAGAATCTGGGTTGGGGTGCCTGGGTGGCTCAGTATGTTAAGCCTCCAACTTTGGCTCAGTTCATGATCTCATAGGTCATGGATTCAGGCCCTGCATGGGGTTCTGTGCTGACAGCTCGGAGCCTGGAGCCTGCTTCAGATTCTGTGTCTCCCTCTCTCTCTGCCCCTGCCCCGCTCATGCTCTGTCTCTCTCTGTCTCTCAGAAATAAACATTAAAAAAAAAAAAAGAAATATATCTGGATTGTTTCCAGCCTTTGGTAATTATGAATAGATCTGCTGTAAACATTCATGTACAGGTTTTTGTGTAAACATAAATGTTCACGTCCCTAAAGTGAATACCCAGGAATGGGATTGCTGGGTCATTTGGCAAATGTATGTAAGCAAACGCTCTTCATTTGTGTAATACCTACTGAGACATAACTAGTATGTCACAGAATGTCTTTCATAGGATGCACTTTGGGGGGAAAAGCTTTAGGAAGGTCTTGAAGGGCGCCTGGGTGGCTCAGTTGGTTAAGCATCTGACTTCGGCTCAGGTCATGATCTCACAGTTCGTGAGTTTGAGCCCCTGCGTCGGGCTCTGTGCTGCCAGCTCAGAGCCTGGAGCCTGTTTCAGATTCTGTGACTCCCTCTCTCTCTGACCCTCCCCTGCTCACGCTGTCTCTCTCTCTCTTAGGAATAAATAAAACATTTTTAAAAAAAAGTTAAAAAAAAAAAAAAGGAAGGCTTTGAATGCTGTGACTTGTTGCTGTTTTTGAAAGTCAAATGGACCTACCTCACATCCATTTCACCACCCAAAGTTTGCTTATGTTCCGCCAGGACTCCCCCCCACACTCTTATTTGTTGAGGACCTGCTGCCAGACATCTGTATCGCGATCTCATTTAATTGAACCCTCCCATGATTTTGCAGGTGAGGAAACTGAGCCCCAGAGAAGCTCACAACCTACCCAAGCTCCCACAGCTGGTAAGTAGCTGAGATTGGAATCTTTGTTTCTTTTCTTAAAGTGCAGTGTTTCTTTTGCCACCCCTTCTACCTTTTTCTTCCTTTCCCTCTTTGAATGTTATTATGTGGGTCTATAATCAATTGTCTTAGACCAGGGTTGGCAAATAAAAAACACAATCACTATCACTTCCCACTTCATGACAGACACCCCTTATTTATTTACTTCTTAATATTTATTTATTTTTGGGAGACAGAGGGACAGAGTGCAGGCAGGGGAGGGGCAGAGAGAGAGGAGACACAGAATCGGAAGCAGGCTCCAGGCTCTGAGCTGTCAGCACAGAGCCCCACACAGGGCTCAACCCACAAAGCGCGGGATCATGAACTGGACTGAAGTCAGACGCTCAACCAACTGAGCCACCCAGGTGCCCCCAGATACCACTAATTTCATTTCATCTCCTCTTTCTTGCTCAGCCCTGATGCGACTTTCTCTAGACCATTGTCAGCTGATTGGAGTTAGCATTTGAACTAATAACTGTATGTTGTTTTGTTCTTGGACTTTGTACTAGTTATCTACTGCTATGTAACAATCTCAAAACATCGTGGCTTAAAAATAGTATCATTTATGATCTCTTATAATTTCTATGGGTCAAGAATTCAGATAGGGCACTTCAGAATGGCTGTCCCTATTCTGTTATGGCTGGGGGCACAGTGAATTAGCAAGGACTCTTTGAGAAAGTGACAGATAACCAAAAAAGGGAATTTATCAGTTCACCTAAGAAGTTCAGGGGGATGAATTTGTAGTGATTGGATGCAGGGCCCCAGAGTGTGTTCTCAGGATACGTATTCTTTCTCTTCTCGTCTGCCTCTGTACTTTGGCCCTACGTTCTGTGCTGTTGTCTTTATTCTCAGGCAGGCTTTCCCTAGAGGCAGCCTACGTGGACAGTACCAGCTCGAAGCTTATTCTCCTGGCTTAGCAAGCTCAATAGACCAATTATCTCTTTGCCTATGGCTCCAGAATACTTATAAGACTGACACTTGTCTTAGTCATTTTCAGCTGCCTCAACAAAATACCACAGTCTGGCTAGTTTATAAACAACTGAAATTTATTTCTTACCGTTCTAGAGGCTGGAAGTCCAAGATCGTGATGCCAGCCCACTTGGTATGCCTGGTGAGGGCCCACTTCCTGATTAGTAGAAGGCGCTTCCTTGGTGTATATTCACCTGGTAGAACGGGTAAGGGATCCCTGGGGGGCAGGAATCTCTTTTATAGGAACACTAGTTCCATTCATGACATAAGTACCTTCCAAATGTCCCGCGTGCAAATACCATCTTTAAGGGTTAGGATTTCTTTTTTTTAATTTATTTTTTTTAATGGTTTTTATATTATTTATTTCTGAGAGAGAGAGAGACAGCGTGAACAGGGGAGGGTCAGAGAGAGAGGGAGACACAGAATCTGAAGCAGCTCCAGGCTCTGAGCTGGCAGCACAGAGCCCGACGCGGGGCTCGAACCCACGAGCCATGAGATCATGACCTGAGCCGAAGTCGGACGCTTAACCGACTGAGCCACCCAGACACCCCAAGGGTTAGGATTCAACATATAAACTTTGGTGGGGGGGTGTTGGGGACACAAACATTCAGAGCATAGCAATGCTGACTGGCCTATCTTTGGTCACAGACTCACCCCTGAGCCAGTCACTGTGACATGGAATACAGGACTGGCTAGTAGGCAGCCAATCCCTCTTGAACCCATAAGCCATATTGGGGACATTTGTTCCTCAAAAGGATGAGATGGGCTTTGTTATCCGAAGAGGGCATGTAGACAATGACAGCAGATGTTCCCTGTGCACAGCGAGGTACCTTTTG
The DNA here is from genome assembly GCF_008692635.1 of Crocuta crocuta. Classification (NCBI taxonomy): domain Eukaryota; kingdom Metazoa; phylum Chordata; class Mammalia; order Carnivora; family Hyaenidae; genus Crocuta; species Crocuta crocuta. The sequence goes on along the minus strand of NW_027551576.1, from coordinate 629,425 downwards.
ACCCTGAGGACATTCTCTCATCTCCGCTCCCCTAGTCCTGCCATGGCTTTTTCCTCAGCTGCATCCTGTCACGCTTATGTTCCTACTTTACTTGTAGGCTCTTAATTTCCCAGGAGGACAATTTAAAGGCAGATGTACCCTTTCACAGTTGACGGTCTAGCTCTTGATTCCTGATGCCTTGATTTACTTCCATGACTCCCTGTATTCCTGATTCCTAGTCTGCTCAGGATTTGAGGGTCACAGAGCACTTTGGTTTGGGTCCTCATTTTCCGGACACCTAACCTGTCTCTCGTGATCAGGAAATGGTTACCCCTTATCTGTGGTCTTGACTCTGGGCCTCCTGACTCCTAAGTCTCTGCTGTTTATAAACCTGTTAACCCCTTGCATCTTGTTTTCTTTTTTTACTATTCCTTATTACTACCTTCCTCTTGGTTTAATAGTATCCCTTGGGTCAAATTATTTCCTAACAGACATCTGCTGATCAGTTTGCTGGGCTTTGTCTTCCATTAGCCGACTTCTCTCTCTCCCTTTTTTCATTGGAGATAAGCTGAGGTGTAGTATATTTAGCCTTGGATTTGGAAGCAGAAGCCCTGACATATGTGACTTTAGGGAAGGCTTTTTAATCTCTTTAAGCCCTAATTTTCTCATCTACAAAATGGAAGAATACTATCTACCTCACAACAGTGCCTTGACGATTAAATAGGAGAATGTAGATACTACAAGATACTAATGGGTGATTATTCTAAAATGCTAATGTTTATGTGTATGTGTTTAAAGCAGATTTATTTTTTCTCCCTTCTTTTTTAATATTTAAAAAATATATTTGTTTTTAAATATTTTTTAATGTTTATTTCTTTTTGAGAGAGAGAGAGAGAGAGGGAGAGGGAGGGTGGGTGCCAGCAGGGGAGGGGCAGAGAGGGGGAGACAGAGAATCCGAAGCAGGCTTGGCACTGTCCACAGAGAGCCTGAGGTAGAGCTCGAACCCACGAACCGTAAGATCGTGACCTGAGCAGAAGTTGGATGCTCGACCAACTGAGCCACCCGTGTGCCCCTATATTTTCTCCCTTCTAAGCATCTTTCTTTTATGCGGTTTTCTCCATTCAAGCAGCTAGGCTATTCTGTGCTCATTAACTCAGGAAAGGAAATGTCAGAGCAGAAAAAAACAAATAGGAATCTTTCTGGCTTTGGATTTCAAAAGGCTAATGCCCTCAGGGGAACACGGAAAGCCCCGGACTGGTCAAAATGAGTGGGAGTAAGGGGTTTGAAGAGAGAGCAAGAGCTTCCACAGACTGGTAAAGGAGTCCACTTTTTGGGCAGAGGTGGGGGGGGGGTGAGAGGAAGGAAGAGAGACCGAGGTGGGGGTGTAATGACAGCACAGCTGCAGCAGGACCCCGAATAAGAGGGGCTCGGGCCCTCCTTTCTAGACAGAGCCCTGGGGGGCAGAAAGGGCAGAGCTGGCAGGTTCTGGGTTCCCAGGGGAGCCCGCAGATGGTGCTGGGCTGGAAGGGGTCATGCAGCCTGGGGCCGAAGGACACATCAGTGCTGATCACTGAGGATTGAAGCCTGTAGGCCTGACAGGGTGGTGGTGATTTCCCTTGACAACCGCATGGATAGATGACAGCACGGACCAGAGAGCACTTCTGTCCCACCCCCTCCCTGTACCACGATTCTCCATAAGCACCTAGAACCTAGAGGCATGCCCTGAAGGTGGAAGGAAGTCTTCACGTTAACTGAGGTTACATTTTTGCCACTCTGGTTGAATAGGGGGCTAAACATGGAGTGGAGTTTAAAAATATTTTGTGTCTGTGGTAGATTGAGACCCATACCCACTGCCGCAGAAAGCGCTTAGCCTTTGTCTGTAGGTAGGCACCAGAGTGTTTACCGAGTATGAATTCGAAAGCTGTTGGGTCTCGAATGTATGTAATGTCCTGCTTGATGTTTGGGGTCTGGTGCAGCCACTCTCTACATCAGGGGTTCTCGGCGTATGGTCCTGGGACCAGCAGCATCAGCACCACTGGGCATTTGTGAGAAATGCACATTCTCAGCCTCCCCGCTCCCCCCCACTGAATCAGAAGCTCTTCCAGGTCATTCTAATACATGCTGGAGTTTAAGAACCACTGCTCTACATCCTTTCTATTGTCTCTTCTTATCTACACCCTCAGTTTCTCAGACTCATTCAAACACTCAAGTTACCATTTGATACTTGACTAGCATCAGCTTTAGGCTAGCCAGATACTTTAAGTGCCCCACAAGAGGACAGGAGAGCTTCTGATTTCCCCCAGAGTTTTCCTCATAACCACCCCCTTTTATTTCACCTCATCGAGGATCCAGCTCCCAAGAAGAAAACAAGGGAGGCTGGAAAGAGACCTTTTAGTAAATGGGGAGAGGGGATCATAGGCAAACACGATCTTAAACCTTTACCAAATCTTCGAGGAGCCGGTGAACTTCATAGCGAATGATTTTGTGGCCGGGCAAGGTCCCAGGGAAATTTATGGCAGAAACATTTCCCTGTTTCTGGGTCAGGAAATGATAGCACACAGATGGAATTTACAATGGGAGTGTGAATGGAGTGGCCCCACCCAGGCAGCCCAGGAAAGGCCCCTTTTACTGGCTCTATTCAGATATAATGAGTGCTCCCCAGGCTCTTCTGGCTGGCCGCTCTTTCTTTTTCCTCGACTGCTTTCACTTTTTCACAGAGGACTGCCCCTCATGCGGTCCACTTGGGACAGGGGTGAGCCTTGATTTGGCAGGAGAAAGGAAGAAGTACACGGTGGCCTACAAAATTGAATTGCTCTGCCTCCCTGGCCCCTTTCCTTGAATAATAGGCCTTTGTGCTTTGAAATGTAGGGAAGTCCCAGTTTCTCAGGCTTAAAAAAAAAAAAAAAGCAAACCTTCCTAAAATCTCTTCTCCTGCCTTAAGATGCTTAGCAGAGAGTAGTTAAGGGCCAGAACAGTTATTAAATCAAATGTTTCTTTAATAATTTTAGAAAGTTTGTTAGGATAGCTGATTTCTAAACAAATATATCCCATGCGTTCCTTCAGATGGACAAAAATGTTGGCTCAATTTAAAAATCCAGCTTAAGAAAATCGTATGAAACAAATCTCTACATTAAAGACAAAGCCCAAAAAAGTGTCTTTGACTCTAGCCAGTGACCCACTTTTATGAAATACTTGACAAAGCAAAATTGCATTATCAGAGAGGAATTCAGACAGACTTTGGAGTCTGTTGAAATGAGTTTTTGATAATAGGCCTGACTTATTTTAATTTTTAATTTTTCTGTCCCCATCTCCCCACCAGCCTAGGCATGATTCATATCATTCCATCTTGGAACCGAGCCAATGAACCAACGTGAGTTTGCTCCTTGGTGAGTCACAGATACCCTAGGTGGAATTGTCATAGAAAGTAAACTTTATTTGCATCAAACAAGGTGATGGGGGGGGCCGGGGGGGGGGGGGATAACTTCCAGAGCCATGACTCCTTGAGCAAGGATGAATGGGTTCCTTATTTAGGGTTAAGATGGATAGGGGAGGGTTGTCATGGTATGTAGATGTGGGGCATAAGGAGGCACCAGCACCTTCAGGAAACATGCCTATGCATACACTGTGTTATGTAAATAAAACTTGTGGTCCTTCTTGGGTGGAGATTTTAGTATTATAATGAGGTGAAGGTAGTTGTCATTCTAGAGGTCACTTGGTGGGCCATCTGCATCGGCATGAGTCACACTGAAACGGGTCTGGGTGGTCTGGGCCAGACAGAGGTCTTGTCTGGGCTGTCACTATTATTTGAGGGGTGGTTTTGGGTTCCATTTGCCTGAGTTAAGAGATAAGCTAGAAAGAAGAGCTTAAGGGTAAATGTGGGACAAAGGTCGACGAGTATAAGCAGGTGGGCAGCAAAGGTCGGGTCTTGGGGTCTAGTTGGTGACAATCTGTTTTCCTTTCACTAATTTTATCCTTCTCTTTCAAAGGTGTTTGTTAATAATAGCATTTCATCCTTTGTTTTTTTAATCCTGAAAAGAAATTATATTGAAAAATCGTTACCATCATTTATGTCCCCATGTGTCTCAGTGGTTTAAGTATATTTGAACATCTTTGATTTTCATTTTATTATAAAAGGTATGATTTCACCATTTATTTTTTTTGAATGTTGTGGAATGTGGCAGAAAGTTTAAAACATTCTTTAGTCAAGGACCATTATTTGTCTCTTTGGCTGGGTTACCGGAGGCCAGGCTCTGGAGCTAAACTTGGAGTGAGAGGTGATTGTTTGCTCCTCCAACAGTCATTTTCCGTTCTCCCGGTTCCAGCCCAGATTTGTGTTTTCTTCTCTCAGCCAGGTGTTCTCTGTGAGGCACCACTCCCAACTCCTGATCTCCATCTGGCCAAATTATCAAATCCTTTGTCCCACCCCCAGCATGAGGGAAGGCGAAGACCACAGTGATTTCTTCAGGGATGGGGCACATTGATACAGTCATAGCCAATGAAATACAGCCAAGGCTTTTCTGGGATTGGCTGGAGAGAGGCAGGTGTCCTCCTTCCATTGGTTCTTAAGTCTGGGAAAAGATGGGGCGAGAGGTGCAGCAGCCATTTGGTACCCTGAGGGGAAAGCCTGAAGCTGTGGCAGAGGCTGGGGACCTCTGAGGAGCCCAAGGACGAATGAAACTGACCCAGCTAAAGATAGAGCCAAGAAATGGAGAAAAATTCAATCCCAGTGACATCATTTGAGTCCTGTGCCTGAGTCCAGCCCTCTACCATTAGAATGTTTAGTTATTCAAGGGGCGCTTGAGTGGCTTAGTCGGTTAAGCGTCCGACTTTCGCTTAGGTCATGATCTCGCGGTTCGTGGGTTCGAGCCCCGCATCGGGCTCTGTGCTGACTGCCAGCTCAGAGCCTGGAGCCTGTTTCAGAGTCTCTGACTCCCTCTCTCTCTGACCCTCCCCTACTCACGCTATCTCTCTCTCTCTCCTAGAAATAAATAAAACATTAAAAAAAAAAAAGAATGTTTAGTTATTCAAGCCAACAAACCTCCTTCGTTGCTTAAGCAGGTTGGGAGTGGATTTTCTATTGGTTGGTTTTTTAGTGGTTTTTAGTTGTTGTTTTTTTTTTAGTGGTTATGCCAAGGCAGGTCTGGAGTCCAGAGGTGCTGGGAATTTGCCAAGACACAGCTCCAGGTGTTGAATATGAGGCTCGAGTTTGGTCCTCAGAACTGGGCCCCAGTGTTAGGCCCCCTTCTCAACCTAGCCTGGTGGAGGGGTGACTCAGTGCTGGTTTCTGTAGAGGGATGTTGGGGTGGCTTATGTCCTTGCCATCTCAGGTCAAGTCCGTCCTGGGAGCTAGGAGCAGGTACTGGACTTAGAGCTGGAGACCACAACCCTTCACTTGTTTTGAGAGAAGAGGGAGGTTGGGCACATGGTGTCAAGGACTATAGTAAGACAGAAACTTCATGCTGTGTTACCTCTCTTCACTGCATGGACCCTTTATTCTCTCCAGGGAATGTGTCTACTTTGGATCTCTGCCCCAAACATCTCCCCACCCTCTTGTGGTCTGCTGAACTTGTACAATTGGGTTAGACAACTCTCCTCAGTGTTGTTGTAGGCTCCTTTGTGTAATGAGCATCACATTCATCATACTGTTGTGTTTTTTTTTAATGTGACCATATTTGGAGGTATGGCTTTTATTTTATTTTTTAATTTTTAAAATGTTTTTATTTATTTCTGAGAGAGAGAGAGAGAGCGTGACCTGAGCCAAAGTCAGATGCTTAACTGACTGAGCCACCTAGGCACCCTGGTGACAATTTTTGTTTATTTATTTTGAGAGAGAGAGAGAGAGAGAGCGAGAGAGAGCAAACACACACAAACAAACACACACACACACACACACGAGTGGGGGTAGGGGCTGAGAGAGAAGAGAGAGAATCTCAAGCAGGTTGTCCTACACTTAGTGCAGAGCCAGATGTGGGGCTTGATCCCACCACCATGAGATCACGACCAAGAGCTTCCTGCTAAACTAACTGAGTTAAGGCTCACCCAGGCCCAGTAGTGAAAATTGCCCCAGTGTTGATAATTTTTAATGCACTGGTAAGGGAAGTCTTCATGGGAAGGTGGCATTTAAGTAGAATTGAAGGAGTTGAATGAAGAAGCCATGTGAATATCTGGGGGAAATATTTTCGAGGTGAATGGAACAGCAAGTGCTAAGGCCCCGAGGGTGGGGGCTTGGTGTGACTGAGGAACAGCAAGGCAGCCATTGTGAGTGGAGTGGAGTAAACATCAGAGAGAGGAATAGCGGTTGAGGTGTCAGTTTCATGAGTTGGTTTAAGCTGGTGGACTGCACTTAACCCCGGGGCATCCTTCAGGGTTTTTTTCAGGAACAAAAAGCATACAGGCATACTGTAGGTATTTACTCTTCATTAATACGCATAATATTAGAACGGGGCATATCATGTAAAAAACCCTCCAAAAGTGTTAATTAAGTCAATGGGTATAAAGTTTCAGTTATGCACAATGAGTAAGTTCTAGAGGTCTGCCCTACAACTTAATGCTTATAGTTGATGACAATATGGCACTGTATTGTACACTTAAACATCTACTAAGAGAGTAGATTTTTTAAAAAGTTTATTTGAGGGGCGCCTGGGTGGCTTAGTCGGTTAAGCGTCCGACTTTCGCTTGGCTCATGATCTCGCGGTTCGTGGGTCCGAGCCCCGCGTCGGGCTCTGTGCTGACAGCTCAGAGCCTGGAGCCTGTTCCAGAGTCTGTGTCTCCCTCTCTCTCTGACCCTCCCCTGCTCATGCTGTCTCTCTCTCTCCTAGAAATAAAACATTAAAAAAAAAATTAAAAAAAAAAGTTTATTTGAGAGAGAGAGAGAGAGAGGGAGGGAGGGAGAGAGAGAGAGAGAGAGGGAGACTGTGTGCCAGCTAGGGAGAGGGGCAGAAAGAGGGAGAAAAACTTAAGCAGGCTCCCCAACGCAGGACTTGATCTCAGGACCCAGGCATCATGATCTGAGCCCAAATCGAGTCAGATGCTTAACCAACTGAGCCACCTAGGTGCCCCAAAAGAAGAGATCTTATTTTAAGTGTTGTTACATTAAAGACAAAACAAAGCAAAACCAAATCAAAGCAAACAAAAAAAAAAAAGTGAAGGGAAAAAAAAGAGGAAATGCTACAGCTTATGAGTGCTGTATGACTTCTAAAATCTATCATTCATTTCCTATTCACTGCATTTCAAAATAAAGTGAAAAAATGTGGGAGTAAGAAAGTGTCAGCTATTGCAAATATATTTTTTAAAAGTTTATTTAGTTTTGAGAAAGAGCACAAGCAGTAGAGGGGCAGAGAGAGAGAGAACGAAACAGAGGTTCTGAAGCAGACTTTGTGCTGACAACAGAGAGTCTGATATGGGGCTTGAACCCATGAACTGAGATCATGACCTGAGCCAAAGTCAGAAGATTAACCGACTGAGCCACTCAGGCGCCCCTCAGCTATCACGAACATGACCATCCTTGATTGTTCTTTACTGTGTCTTACTGATCAGAATTCTGAGGTTCTGAAAGTTGAAGCACCTTGCCAGGGGCCACACAGTTGGGTATGGGCGTCTAGTCACTGGGAACCAGGTCTCTGGAGTTCCAGCCTACTGCTCTGAGACATTCTCCGAGCCTCTCACTAGGTGGCGCTCTTCCCCTGGGATAGGAACCGACCAAGGCCCCAGCTATAGACTAGCCTTTTCTCATAGCAAACAGGGATTTTTAGAAAGACAGAGGAATAAAGGTGTGAAAGTATGTCTCTGTGCCCAGAGTTATCCATGGTCACCGGGTGGTACTGGGGCGGTGTCCTAGTTTGCCCAATTCCAAATCTCCTTTGTTTCCCATGTGGCATCCCTTGCCCACATCCCCATAGCTGCTTCTGGACCCTTTCTTACAGAGCTAGGTGCTTCCCTGTTGGGCAGGTGCTACGTTCTGCTATCTGGGTGTGGAGAAGGTATTTAGGGACAGGGCAGGGCTTTGAGCCAGGATGGGAGCCCCACCCCCATCCCTGGCCATTTCTTACCCTTTTCTAAAGTCCTTCAGTGGCTGTATGTGTACTGCTCAGGGCAGGGACCCTGGAGCCAAGTCACCCTTTGTCCAAACCCTCATCCTCATCCTTCTCTTCCCACCTGTGTGCCTTGGGTGACTGGTGAAACTCTGTCTCATTTTCCCGTCTATAAAATGGGAATAATAGAATATCTATCACATAGGGTCTTTGTGAGGATTGAGTTACTATATGCAAAGCACTTGAAATAGCTGTAAGCATGTGGTATGAGCTATAGAAGTGTTTGCTCTCAGCATGATAATTCACTGGCGTGAATATAAGCATCTACGCAAGAATGCTAATAAATGTCATCATACTCCTCACCTATTCAGTCACCCCATAATATGCTTGTCCTAATAATGCCTGCCATCTACTTGCAGTTATGCTGTGCAGTAGGCTAAACCTGGGATTTCAGTATCTCAGTTAATCCACAGAAAACCCTCTATAACTGCTCCCAGCACAGGAGTTGAGGCTTTGATGGGACTAAGTCGTTTACCTACGATCTTGGAGAAAGCAACAGACCCGAGACTCAAGCTCAGACCTGTATGAGGAAGCTTTTTACCACTACAACACTGTACCTTCTATTCAAGTCCTTTACAAACACCAAAACCAGCCAGCCCCTGGAGGAGCCCCAGGGGTCAGCGGTGCTCACAGTGCAGAAGATTCCCTTCTCCGGGGTGGAGTTTCTTATCACTCTTACCCTGGGAGACTGAGGGGCAGATTTCATAGATGCCTCCCTGCTCCCCTGCAAAGGCACCACATGCTTTGACCGACAAAGAGGCCTCTTTAGGTTAGAGGTGAGTTAGCCATGCAGCCTTCAAGGGCCATCTTCCCCCATCCTGCTTATTCTGAAGCTTGAAGGCTTGGCTCTTCCTTGGGCAGGTGGGGAGCCTTAGTCTCAAAGCTTGAGTGTGCATTCGCTTGAGTTCTAGGCGGTCCAGGATGTCACACAAGCTCTCAGTGACTCAGGCCAGCCTATCTGGGACTTTTCCTCTCTTGGCATGTGAGAGAGTCTGGGCAGCAGTGACATCTTTTAGCCAAGAAAGAAACAGCCAGCACCAACCTACAATTGCAGACTCAGAGAATGTCAGGGCTGGAAGGGACCATTGGATGTGGAAATTAGGATCCTGATGAGGGAGGGGTTTTGCTTAGGATCACATCAGATTTAAGCCTTTCCTCATCCTTCAGTACCCTTCCCACGACCCTCAGCATCCAGGAATACAGAGAGGAGACCTGGGTTGGGATGAGGGTGGGGATGTGCATTCAGGCTACTGAGCATATGTGCCTTCAGCCAGTTGGTTCTCTCTTGAGAGCATATGTGATGATCCTCTGTAATAGTTTCTAAGCCTCGGCACTATTGGCATTTGGGGCTGGCTAATTCCTTGTTGTGGGAGCTGTCCTGTGCATTGTCTGATGTTCAGCAGCGTCTTTGGTCTCTACCCACTAGATGCCAGTAGCAGATCCCCCGTTGTGTGACAACCAAAAATGTCTCCAGGCATTGGCAAGTGTCCCCTGGGGACCAAAATTGCTCCCCTTCCTGCTCTCCACTCTTCTTGAAAACGAGTGCTCTAAAAGCAGGTTCCTTCCCTTCCAGAAAGATATATCAAGGGCCTGCTATGAGCTATGCTCTACTGGCACATGATTCAAGCAGGGGCTGTGTCCTTAAAGAACTCAGAGGGGCACCTGGGTGGCTTAGTCGGTTAAGTGTCCGACTTTCGCTTAGGTCATGATCTCGCGGTTTGTGGGTTCGGGCCCCGCATCGGGCTCTGTGCTGACTGCCAGCTCAGAGCCTGGAGCCTGTTTCAGTCTGTGACTCTCTCTCTCTCTGACCCTCCCCTGCTCACGCTGTCTCCCTCTCTCTCTCCTAGAAATAAAGAAAAAACATTTAAAAAAAAAAAAAGAACTCAGAGACTAGTTGGGGAGACAGTCAGGGCCGCACAGGTGGCAAAGTCTGGGAAGCCCCTCCACAGAGACCAGAGGTAGGTGCTCTGAGGAGCACAGGGGCAGACCGCACTGACTGGGGAGACCCAAGAAGGCTTCAGGTAAGGATGTGGGAATTTTCTAGGCAAACAGGGCAAGTGAGGGACATTCCAGACAGAAGGAATGGGATATACGAAGGTAAAGAGTTGTGAAGTGTGATGTGCTGGGGGAAAAGTCTTTTAGTATGACTGTCCCCCAGAGTGCACCTGGGGAGTAGTTGGGGGGGAGGCTGGAGGGAGGCAGCACCGATAGTGACAGTTAACACATAATTGAGCACTTATTATATGCGAGATACTGTTCCAGGTGTCTTACAGGTATTGTTTCTTAGTCTTCACAACAATCCTTTGAAGAAGGTATTATTATTACTTCTACAGATGGGGAAAATGATGCACAGAGAGATTAGGTAATTTGCCCAAGTCACACAGCTTGGGAAGGTTACAGAAGTTTGGTTATGGTTATAGTTATACCAAGGGTTTTAAGTAAAGCAGTGTCATCGTCAGTGTGTCAGTTACCTTTTGCTTCATAACAAACCACTCCAAACTTTCTGGTTTAACCAACACCACTTTATTATATCTCATGATTTTGTGAGTTGGTTGAGGCTTACCTGGGTAGTTCTTCTATGGATCTGACTTGGGGTCTCTCATCAGCATCAGTGAGATGGAGACTGGGGCTGTAGTTTGGGACTGGATGTCTGGCACACGGGTGTTTCTTCATGTGGTTTCTCTATCACTCTTTGTCCTTGTGCATCTTTCCTCATGACCTTTGTCCAACAGAGTAGCCTGTTCTTGGTGGCTCAGGAGCAGCCAGGCCTTCCTAACGCCTGTATTCAGGATGTTACTTCTTTTGTGTTAGACTGTCAAACTCATCACAGATGAGCCCAGATTCACGGGGAGGGAACAGAAGAGGAGGTGCATTTCTGGTGGGCTGATCAGCCTATGTGTATAGGGAGGGGTGGAATTGTTTGAGGCCATCTTTGGATACTAGATATCACACCCACATTTTTATTCCAGAAGCAACGTTCTGGTAGCATTGTGGACGTAGACTGAAGAGGGCGAGACTAAAGACTTGAAGATAAATTATGAAGTCCTTGTAATAGCTTTGATAATTTTTTTTTTAATTTTTTTTTTAATGTTTTATTTCTAGGAGACAGAGAGAGAGACAGCGTGAGCAGGGGAGGGTCAGAGAGAGAGGGAGTCACAGATTGAAACAGGCTCCAGGCTCTGAGCTGGCAGTCAGCACAGAGCCCGACGCGGGGCTCGAGCCCACGAACCGCGAGATCATGACCTAAGTGAAAGTCGGACGCTTAACCGACTAAGCCACCCGGGCGCCCCTAGCTTTGATAATTTTTGTGGAGTTGGTCACTTAGCCTCTCTGTTTGCTTCTGTACTGTGGAAAGACCAGAGTAATTGTCTTTTAATAATGATAACATAATAATCAGGCCAGCGTACGTTTATTGAGTACCTAAGTGCCAAGCACTGTGCTGTACTTTTCTAGATGATTTAATCCTCATAATGATCTCATGAGGTATATATATCCTTACCTATTCCTATATTGGGTAGCTTAAACAATTTGTGTTCTCATTGTTCTGGAGGCCAGAAGTCTGAGATAAGGCATTGACAGGGTTGGTTTCTGTTGAGGCCTCCCTCCTTGGCTTGCAGATGACCATCTTCTTCCTTTGTCTGCGCAAGGTCTTTCTTTTGTGTTTATCTGTGTCCTAATCTCCTGTTCTTATAAGAACATCAGTCATATTGGATTAGGGCCCACCCTTATGACCTCGTTTTACCTTAATTACCTCTTTAAAGACCCCCATCTCCAAATACAGTCACATTCTGAGGTACACATTTTGAGAGGACACAATTTAGCCCATAGAATCAAGAAATTAGCCTATACTCAGGTAGTTAATAGGTGGAAGGCCAGAGTTTGCCCTGCATCTGATTTTACACTTCTTTATTAACTATTTCTTATACTATTGCCCATAACTGTGTTCAGCTCTTGTCCCAAGAGAAAAATAGCAAGTTAGAGGAAGATACCAAACCTGCTTAGCTTTGCATTTAGGAGCTATCTATTTATAACTTGCGCAGAGATTAAATTCCAGTTACTTGTTCTGTTTCCTTCACCTATAGCTCTATGACAGTGATCTTTTTAGAAGGACATTGAAAGGTGGCATGTCCTGACAGAATCATAAATGAGAGTGATGATAATGATCACTAACACTTTATGAATGTGTACAGTGTGCCAGGTAGAATGCTAAGTCCTTATATGCATTATTTAATTCTCACATTGATTCTATTAGAAAGGTACTATTCTGTTTCCTATTTTACATATGGGGAAATTGAGGAGAGTAGTGTGTTAACCCATCTAAATCTACCCTACTAACAGAAAGTGGCAGGTCACACTGAGCACTGAGGAAATCTGAATTTAAAACCTGTGCTTTTAGCTATTATGTTTCCATATTGACTCTGAGAACCTGGTGAAGAATAAATCTAAACCATTCCCACAAAAATAATCTAAGTCAGAGAAGACTCATTAAGCTATCATTTTTCTAAAAGGTTTCTGTTGCAACCATCAAGATATTTATTGCTACATATCAGAATAAAATACTGATACTGCTGGTTTTTGATTTATTAATTTTAGAAATCACATTGTAAGTTGTTGTTATCTGAGATAAAAAACATCTGTCTGTTTCTTCCTCCCTGTCCTTTACTGCAAATTCCTGTAGTCAAAGAATAATTTTTGTTAAAACAGTATTTTTTATTATTATAGTATGGTTTATATAATTGTTATCCACTGCAAATCCAAAAAGTATACAGTGATTATATTTACTTCTTCGTATAACTTTTTGTTTTTCCTGAAGTTGATAATTTTTTTTGTTCATTTTATTTGCATTATTTTCAGTGTACCTGCTTTTCTTTGCTGTCAGAGCATTCATGGCCTATAAATAGTTTTTCATACTCAAATGGATATACTTTCTAGACCTTTCTGGAGACTCCCTGTTCTAGTATAGACAAGTTTTTCATTAGGCCTTATAACTGTGTTGTTATTCTGGGAGTTTTCTTTGCTTCTTTTTTTTTTTTTTTCAATGTTTATTTATTTTTGAGAGAGAGAGACACACACACAGATAGAGACAGAGTATGAGTAGGGGAGGGGCAGAGAGTGAGGGAGTCACAGAATCCAAAACAGTTTCCAGGCTCTGAGCTGTTAGCACAGAGCCCACTGCAGGGCTTGAACCTACCTGCGAACCGTGAGATCATGACCTGATCTGACCTGAAGTTGGATGCTTAACTGACTGAGCCACCCAGGAGACCCTCTTTGCTTATTTTGTATATTGGAACCTGTCTTTCCTGGGTCCCATATCTTATTTTACTTCCTTGTTCTGGTTTCTGTTGCTTTCTTCTTTCTTTTTATTTTTTATTTTAGAGAACGAGAATGTGTGAGCAGGGTAGAAGGGCAGAGGGGCAGAAAGAGAGAGTCTTTTTTTTTAAGTTTATTTATTTATTTTGAGAGAGAGAGCAAGCAGGGGAGGGGCAGAGAGAGTAAGAAGGCGAGAGAGAGAGAGAGAGAGAGAGAGAAAGACACCCAAGCAGACTCTATGCTGTCAGCACAGAGCCTGATATGGGGTTCAATTTCATGAACCATGAGATCATGACCTGAGCTAAAACCAAGAGTCAGATGCTCAACTGGCTGAGCTATCCAGGCACCCCCGGTTTCTATTGCCTTCTAAGAGAGGGTACATGGAGATACATTTATTAAGTCCTTGCTAATCTGAAAATGTCTTTTCTTCTTCTCTCACTCTGGATTTACAACGTGGCTATATAGAACTTAGGTTGCAAATCATTTTCCATTGAAAGCATGCTCCACTGTCTTCTTAGCTTCCAGGGTCATTTTTGAGAAGTCTAATGCCATTTAAAACCCTGTTCCTTGGGGTACCTGGGTGGCTCTGTCGGTTGAGTATCTGACTTCAGCTCAGGTCATGATCTCACGGCTTGTGAATTCAAGCCCCACGTGGGACTCTATGTTGACAGCTCAGAGCCTGGAGCCTGCTTCAGATTCTGTGTCTCCCTCTCTGTCCCTCCCCTTCTTGTGCTCTGTCTCTCTGTCTCTCAAAATAAATAAACCTTAGGGGCGCCTGGGTGGCTCAGTTGGTTAGGCGCCCGACTTTAGCTCAGGTCATGGTCTCACAGTCCATGGGTTTGAGCCCCATGTTGGGCTCTGTGTTGACAGCTCAGAGCCTGGAGCCTGCTTTGGATTCCGGTTTTCCCTCTTTCTCTGACCCTTCCCTGCTCATACTCTGTCTCTGTCTCTCAAAAATAAGTAAACATTAAGGACATTTAAATAATATTTGTCCATTAAATATTAAAAAAATAAACGTTAAAAAATTGAAAAAAATCCTGTTCCTTTATTTGTGATTTATGTATCTGGACACTTCTAGTTCTTCTGTGTGTCCCTGGTATGCTAAAACATGGCATTGGTCTTTTTTCATTCATTGTGCTTTCAACTGGAGACTCATGTCCTTCAGTTCCAGGAAATTTTTCTTAAATTATTTCTTCTATAATCTTCTCTTCCTCTGCTTTCTTATTTGGGCATTGAATTCACTTGAGTCCCTAAGTCTTTTACCCTTACATTATCCCAATTATTTTCCATAATTTTGCCTTTTTATTACTTCGAACCTATTAACTTTTTAATATTGACCATCATTTTTATTTCTAAGGGCTCTTTTTGTTTTTCATAATATCCTGTTTTTTAAAAAGTTGCTGGATGCAATATTTTCACCTAACTCTCTTGGGATATTATAGTTTTTATATGAAGCTTTCTTCTGTTCCTGGCATCATCTATTTCTCCTTGGTTTAATTTTTTTTTCTTGGTTTCTCTTGGTCTCTGTCTTTCCTGAACTGTCTGGATGCTTAGTTATCACTTCATATTTTAGGGTAAGGCACAAAACTTAGCCCTGTGAACATAGGTAGAGCTTATCAGGTGGAGACCTTCATTGTTGGGCTTTTGGTGGGGATCTTTCAGTCTTGTTAGGGGAATCCCAGATGTCACTAAACTATGGTTTTCTCTTCCTGAGGTAGTGCAGTTTTTTATGAGAAGAATCCTTCATCTTCTGCCTAGGAGTCACATGCTTTGCCTGCGTTTTGGGAGCAGAGTCAAGGAGCAAGATTGGGGTTCGTTCCCATTACTCAGGATGCGCTCTTACCGAGTCTCCCCATTTTCAGACCTTACCTCACTCCTGTGGGCTACTCTGCCAGTTGTACAGGAAGCTAGTGCCTCCCCAGGGCAGATTTCCCAGGGATTAAGCTTCCCTTTTCCTGCCTCTGGCTATTGGGGCGGAGGAGGTTTTCAGCCCTCATCTCTACCCTGGCCCATCCCTCCATCTCAGCCTGAATTCTTCAGAGCTTCTGTGGGACAAATGAGTTTGTTTTTCATTTGTAACACCCACTCCCCCCTTGCTCTGCTAAGATAGTTACCATCCCTCCATCTGCTTTCCATCTCTTAAAAATAAATAGAACAAATGCCCATAAGCACATGCAAAGCTGCTGCACATCACTAATCATTAGGGAAATGCAAA
The DNA here is from genome assembly GCF_008692635.1 of Crocuta crocuta. NCBI lineage: Eukaryota > Metazoa > Chordata > Mammalia > Carnivora > Hyaenidae > Crocuta > Crocuta crocuta. Next base: position 613,831 of record NW_027551576.1, on the reverse strand, counting down.
TAAAAACCACAATGAGATATCACTTCACACCAAGAAGGATGGCTATTTATCAAAAAAACAAAAACAACAAGTTTGGGGTGGATGTGGAGAAATTGGAACACTTTCACACTGCTGGATGTACAGTGGTGCAGCTGCTACAGAAAATAGTCCAACCGTTCCTCTAAAAGTTAAACATAGAATCAAGATTTAGTTCAGCTATCCCACTTCTGAGTATATACACAACAGTTTTGGAAGCAGGGACTCGAATAAATATCTGTACACCAATATTCATGGCAAAGTTATTCATAACAGCCAAAAAGTGGACGCAACCAGATCATGTATCAATGAATGGATAAACAAAGCGTGGTATGTCCATACAATAGAGTATTATTCAGCCTCAAAAAGGAATGAAATTCTGTCAATTACACCTCAATAAAGCTGAAAATAAAATATAATCTGATTTAGTATGGGGGGAAGGGAATAAAATTCTGATACATGCTACAACATGGATGAATCTTAAATACATGTTAAGTGCAGTAACTTAGACACAACAGGGCAAATATTGATTCTATTTATATTATGTATCTAGAGTAGTCAGATTCATAGAGACAAAAAATTGAGTAGTGTTACCATGGCAGAGGGGAGGAGGGAATAGGGAGTTGTTTAATTGGTACAGAGTTTCAGTTTGAGAAGATGAAAACATCCCGGAGATGGGTAGTGGGGACAGTTGCGTAACAGTGTGAATGTTAACGTCATTGAACTCTATTCTTAAATAGGATTAAATTGGTAAGTTTTATGTTATGTGTATTTTACCACAATAAAAAAAAAAAAGAGGAGAAAAGAAGAATAGAAATCACTTGCCTACTTTGGTTTCATTTCTTATTGATTGATTGATTGATTGTCTGTGTGAGCTGTTAAAAAGAAAACAGCAGATCCAAAATGTAGTCACTTATGTTAAGTCCCATGTCAGCAAACCAGATTTAATACCTAACCTAATTGCAATTTCAACCCCTCCAGGAATGTAACAGTCAACATGGAATTTCCTGATCAGCACTAGAAAATTTACTGATAGGCTCCTTTCATTCCCCTTAGGAGGGCGACCTTGCCTAAAACAATGCATTCTTTGCTAATAATTTTTTTTCCTCTCCCTCTTTGCCTTTAAAAAAACCTTTCCTTTTCTGTAGCTCAGTAGAGTTTCTTTCTGTTTGCTAGATGGGCTGCTGCCCGATTCATGAATCATTCAAGAAAGAGATTTGATCTTTTAAATTACTCAGTTGAATTTTTGTTGTTTAACAGGACATATTCCTTTTTAGTCTCTTTTTTTTAAGTTTATTTATTTTGAGAGAGACAGAGATGGTGTGAGTAGGGGAGGGGCAGGAGAGAGTGAGAATCCTAAGCAGGCTCTGCACTGTCAGTGTAGAGCCTCAAGCGGGGCTTGAATCAACGAAACCTTGTGACCACGATCTGAGTCGAAACCAAGAATTGGGCTCTTAACCAACTGAGCTACCCAGGAGCTCCTCCTTTTCAATTTCCTTACTGTCATTTTAGTGGAGTCTCAGGAAAAAGAGACAATAAATGTGTGTGGTCATTCCACCATGTATAACTAATTTCCCTCAAGTATTTTTTTCAGTGTTTGGTGCATGGATGACACTGTGCTAGAGAATATAAATATGATTGGTTTCCATGTCAGAAAAGAAAAAAGTCGCAGGCACAATACTCCTTGTAAACGTGTATGCTATCAAATACAGTTTTGGCTCTGAGGTCACTAAAAGAGGAAGAAAATGGATTTGCAGCAATATTTAATATATTTGCTGTCATTTTGGACTATAGCCCTAAGTTGCCATAGCAACAGACCAGAGCAGGAACTTCATTAGAGGAGGAACTCCTTGGATTTTAACCATGTTATTCAATCAGGCATGAATGATGAGGTAGACCATCACATGGCACCCATAAGATCTTTTACTTTGATAAGCTGCATAATTAGCTAAATCTAATAAGTCTTCCGAACAAGCAAAACAACAACCTAAAACCTTGCTTTTTTGTATCTTTGTTCCAGAGTCATCAGTAGTCAAAAGACCTCACTGGAATTTCTTTGGTGGAACTATCCAAAGTATTGCTAGCAATAACATTTGAGCATCTCATTCACCAGCAAATGGCAGGAAGGGACACCAAAAGATTAATGATGGGTAACAGCTTACTGTTACTGGCATTTTGAAAGAAGATGCCTGACATAAGCGAGGCCGTGAAAATAAAGACATAATAGTCAAGTTTTAGGTCTTTGTCACAAGTGAATACGGAGCTATTTCTTGGAGGGAAGAAGGGCACCTTCTTACACACACACACACACACACACACACAACACACTTGGAAAAACTTCAATAGCAATTTTAGTGCAACACGTAGTGAGTCCATATCGCTAAGGGAATTCCGAATAAAATATGACCAGAATCAGGCAGGGGTGGCGTGGTGGTAATCATCACCAGGGACGGACTCCAGGAGGGCAAGAGCTTTAAGTAGAGCTTTGGAAAAAGAAAGAGTCGCTCTTGAGGAAGGCAGAGGAATTTCTGATTCATTAAGGTCTTACCATCACTGCAAATACTGAGTTTGTCTGCCTGTGATTCAGTCAGACTCATTTCTAACATTTCCCCCTTCCCACCCTTCCAGGAGGCATCAGAGAGAGCCATCCATTGGAATCATATCCTGGTGAACTTACTCAGGCAAGTTATTTTCAAGACTTTTTACCAACGCTGGAAATCAATTGTTGACTCATTTTCTTCTCCTGAAGGGTACCTTGAGTTTAACCCTCCTATTTCCATTAGTGGTCTTTTTTACTGCAAATATTCTTTCATTGTGTTGTTCTCCCCTGGATACAATTGTAGTATAGTGAAACATCTAAATGAGATAAATATCTTTCTTTTTTTTTTTTTTTTTTTTTTTTTTTTTGGTGGGAAGGAGGGCAGTTACTAATTCTAAAGCTGTGAGCTGGTACTGTGTGGTTTGTAAGAAGGGCCAAATGTAGCCCCTTCATGCTCTTAGGGGACAATTATAGGAGAAATGACAGAAGACGTAACCAGTGATTAACTACCAAATGAGTGATAGATACCAGGTGGTCCTCACCTGAGCTTCTCAGTCCCACAGGGTAATGAGGGAAACTAGGGAGGGGTGTCTCTGAGCTATTTTCAGTACTTCAAAAAGACTAACCAAAAAAGCTCGTGTTTACCAGAGATTAGATGCAAAGGCATCTAAACTAAACATCAGGTTTCTTTGCTTTGGGCTAGAGTTATACCAACTCAGTATAGAAACATCAGTTACCCCATGCTGACGGGAAGCTCGGACTCGCAGTTACTCTTGTCTTTGATTAACAAAACCTGAGAAAACAAATTATTACTTGATAAGTGTGTTCTGATTAATAGACAAAAATATTTCAAAGCATGGGACTTGTGAAAGGAGGATAATGTTTGCTTTGGGTGAGAATTGATGAGATGGACAAGAAGTGACTAGGGGAAGTTTAATGTGGATAGAGAGGGCAGGAAGGGAGGGTCACTTAAACAGGGCTGTAGAAGATGTGTAGGAGTCATCTGCGCTGTGGTTCCCAAAGTGTGGTCTGCACCCACAGCATCAGCACCACCTGGAAATTTCTTGGGCTTCACCTGCTGACTCAGAAACTGGGGATGAGGCCCCTGGTCTAACGACTCCTTCAGGTGATTCTGACGTATGCTGCTGTTTGAGAACCACAGATCTATAGCATCCTTTCCCAAAGCTGAAGGATCAGTGGAATAGGAGATGATTCTAGGAGATACATGTTCAGCCTTAAAACAAAATGAATGACTATTGAGAGAGTACCTTCCTTTTCCAGTCTCTTTTGCCTTTTGATAACATCACAGAAAAAGACTCAGTTTGATCCTAGTAGGTCTTTAGTTTTTTGTTTTTTTAAAGGTTTTTGTTTTTAGTTTTTGTTTTAAAGCTTAGTGTCCAGTGTGAGGCTTGAGCTCATGACTCTGAGATCAAGAGTTGCATGCTGTACCAAATGAATGAGCCAGGCACCGCCTAGTAGGTCTTTAAAAAGAAACATTCAAGTATCTTTTTTAAAATAAGAGAACAAGTTTCATTCAGGTTCAGAGTCTTGGCAGGTGTTGGAATTTGAGTGTAATAACTTGTTTTTCCTCCTTACACATTTATCTATCTATCTATCTATCTATCATCTATTTATTATTTATGTAATCTCTACAGCTATTGTGGGACTCAAACTCATGATCCCGGGATCAAGTGTCACATGGTCTTCTGACTGAGCCATGCAGGTGCCCCTAAAGATTTTATTTTTAAGTAATCTCTATACTGAATGTGGCACTGGAACTTACAACCTGGAGATCAAGAGTTGCATGTGCTACTGACTGAGCCAGCCTGGTGCCCCACTATGCTGTACTTTGTATCCCCATGTCTTATTCCATAACTGGAAGTTTGTACCTCCTAATCTCCTTCACCTGTTTTGCCCATACCCCTCACCACCTCCCCTCTGGGATCCAGCAGTGTGTTCTCTGTATTTCTGAGTGTGTTTCTGTCTTGTTTGTGTATTTGTTTTATATTCCACATATAAGTGAAATCATATGGTATTTATCTTTGTCTGACTAATTTCACTTAGCATAACACCCTCTAGGTCTACCCATGTTGTTGCAAATGGCAAGATTTTATTCTTTTTTATGACTGACTAACATTCCATTGGGTAGAGATATATTTGTATCTATATATCTATATCTGTATCTATCTATCTATATCTCACATATATATATCTCATATATATATATGTATGTATATATACACATCTTCTTTATCCATTTGTCTATTGATGGATGCTTAGGTTGCTTCCATACCATGGCTATTTTAATAATGTTGCAGTGAACATAGGGGTGCATATAACTTTTCAAACTAGTGTTTTCATTTTCTCTGGGTACATACCCAGAATTGGAATTACTGGATAAAATGGCATTTCTATTTTAGTTTTTCTGAGGAACTTCCATACTGCACCAGCTTACATTCCCACCCACAGCACTTGAAGTTTCCCTTTTATCCACATCCTCACTAACACTTGTTATTTTTGTCTTTAAAAGAAAAAATTTTTAAGTTTATTTCTTTTCAGAGAGGACGGGAGGGGCAGAGAGAGAGGAAGAGAGAATCCTAAGCAGGCTCCATGCAGTCAGTACAAACTCCAGTGTAGGGCTCTATCTCATAAACTGTGAGATCATGACTTGAGCCAAAATCAAGAATTGGACACTTAAACAACTGAGCCATCCAGGCTCCCTATTGTTTTAGTCTTTTTGATACTAGCCATTTTGACAGGTGTGGGGTGATATCTCCGAAATATTCTTCATGAAAATGGGTGCCTGGGTGGCTCAGTTGGTTGAGCACCCAACTCTTGACTTTGGTTCAGGTCATGACTCACGGTTTGTGAGTTCAAGCCCCACATTGGGCTCTGCCCTGGCAGCACAGAAACTGCTTGGGATTATATCTCCTTCTCTCTCTGCCCCTCCCCCGTTTGCGGTCTCTCTCTCAAGATCAATAAAAATAAACTTTAAAAAATTAAAATATTCTTCATGAAAGCTTTTTAATATGAAACTCTGATTCAGTTTATTCTTTTTAAAATGTCTATTTATTTTTGAGAGAGAGAGAGAGTGAGAGAGAGAGAGAGAGAGACTTAGTGGGGGGAGGGGTGCAGACAGAGAGGGAGGGAGAGTCCCAAGCAGGCTCTGTGCTATCAATGTGGAAGCTGATGTGGGGCTTGGTCTCACAAACCATGACATCATGACCTGAGCCAGAATCAAGAGCTGGACGCTTAACTGACTGTGCTGCCCAGGCACCCCCAAAACTGTGATTCAGTTTAAAGAAAAAAGATAACAGTACTGGAGGTATGTGGAGATGGAAAAACATAATGGCATTATATGTAGTATCAAAATTTGTGAAATATATTCAGGACAATTTGTGTGTGTGTGTGTGTGTTTGTGTTTGGTGTTGGTGCTTGGATGGATGGGTTTGTGTTTGTCGTTGATCATAAGTTGTTTTTTGGAGAATAGGCCACAAATAAACACATGCACCCCGTTGGAGCAAGTACGATGGAAAAAGTATCCAAGTAACAAAGGGTATTCCAGCCTACAACCTATGACCATTTGTGGGAGCAATACAAAATTCTGCACAGCAAAGGGACCCACTCAGTACTTTGGAGTTCATTGTACCGGGATTTTGTGATACTTCATCTTCCTAAGTACAGGGTTGCTGAGATATAATGAGAGCCAGAACATAGGGTTTGTAATCTCCTGAGCAAAATGAGAAAACAGTTCTAGAATAGGTGACAATTAACAGCATGTTTTCACCCATACCAGGTTTATGGAGATGCCTTTTTATCACTTCATTTTGAGTCAGGAAATGCCACAATTAATTGATTTATGTACAAATATAGATGTGTTCCAGCATGCTGTGGGCAGGGTTATCCAGGGGGAAATTATACTGCATTCATTTTCCTCACAAGATTTTAATTACAGGTAAAATCTGATAAAAAAAAACAAAACAAAACAGTATAAAGGGCATCCTTTTGGGGCACCTGGCTGACTCAGTCGGTAGAGTGTGTGGGCTCTTGATCTTGGGGTCATGAGTTTGGGCCCCATGTTGTGTGTAGAGATCACTTAAAAAGAAGATAAAGGGCATCCTCTATGACATTGCTTCTCTAACTTTTAAAAAATTTTAATACATGAAACATATTTTATAGCTTGACCTAGTGTGTATATAAGCACACACGCACACATATCCACACACACACTTTCTAACACCTAAACAAAGATTTAATGAAATAATACTCATAGCAAAGGGCACATTCTGTGAGTTTTTAATATTCTATTCTATCTCATTAAAAAGTGATTTCCCAGCCTGCTAATGATCTCTTCCCCACTCTCCTTCCCCGGGGATACTGATTCAACAGGTTTGGGATGGGACTTGGAAATCTACAGGTTTTGATATATGAACCAGATGGTTCTGATGCAGGTGGAACTTGGTCACACTCTGAGAAACTCAACTTTAAAGGGAAACGAGTAGAATCCTAAGATGTTGGTATATGAAACATGAGTCTTGTGGTCCAAATTTGGAAGCACCTCCATCACCTACTAGGTAAAGCTCAAATGCTGAATGATATTCAAGGCCCTTCATTGGCTAGTCCATACTGAAGTTTTCAGATATTTCTCCAGCTGCAGTCTCTTTGCCTTTCCTCACTTCTTTTTCAAACAAACAATCAGCATTAAACTGTTCATCATTTATACACCGAATGCTTTTATGTGAACTTCCATTTCTTGCACTTTGGAGGTACTACCTTGATGGATCCTCCTGCTGGAAACATCTAAGAGCACTGGATAACACATAAAGCCACTTAAAAAAGTGTTCAGGGGCAACTGGGTGGCTCAGTTGGTTAAGCGTCCAATTTTGGCTCAGGTCATGATTTCATAGTTCATGGGTTGGAGCTCCACATCAGCCTCTATGCTGACGGCTCAGAGCCTGGAGCCTGCTTAGGATTCTGTATCTCCCTCTTTTTCTGCCCCTCCCCACTTGCACTCTCTCCCTATCTCTCTAAAATAAATATGAAAAAAAATTTTTTAAATGTGTTCATAATTCAGCAAGTTATTAAGGAATCCTCAAAGGTCAAACACTAAGAAAGTAGATTTCCAAGGCTGCTTTTTGCCTCATAGATACATGCTGAACTAGGTGATTTTTGAGCTTTTGTTTTTCATAGCTTTAGTCACAGAAGAGAGGAGATGAAACCTAGAACCTGCCCAAATTAAAGATCTAACAGGAACCCTCCTATATAGTCAGGACCTCAAATGACCATACCTTAGTGTTAAGGTGATTTAGTACAAGGTAATTTGGAAACAAAACTGTCATTGGAGGGAAAAACAATGGGACTTGAACAATGGGACTGGGTGGAGAGTTAAAAAAAAAATTCTTCCCTGACAATTTGTAACCACAAGTCAACCCTTTGGAGAATCTGTAACACAAATTCACACGACCCAAGTGATGCTAGATTGGCAGTGTCCCTGAAGTGCCTACCAGAACCCAATGCACACCCCCTTAGAGGAACTCACCTTTTCCAGGCCTCAAGGAATTCTTCATGATAAATTTCTAAGAGATTTCAGCTCCTACTCAAAAATGGTAAAATACGTTAAGGAAATCAAGGAAACGTGAGTACTGAGCCAGAAGAAACAACAGACAGCAGAATCAGACCCACGAAGGATGCAGATAGCGGAATTATCAGTCACAGAAAGAAGTATTTTAATATGTTTAAGGAAATAAAATTATGAATAAAGAACCAGACTATAAAACTGACAGGGTACATTTGAAAAGCATTTTCAGAGATGAAAAATTATGTATTCAACAATTAATTAGTCAGACCGAAGAAAGAATCAGCAACTAAGAGGAGAGCTCTGAAAAATATATTCAGAACACAACACAGAGAGGCAAAGGATAGCAAATATGAAAGAGACATCAAGAGATCTGGAAGACAGACTGAAACAACTTAATACATGAATAACTGGTATTCCACAAGAAAAGAGAAACATACAGAGACATGATACAGAGACAATATTTAAGCAGATAATAGCTAAGGATGTTTCAGTATTGGCAGAAGCCACCTGCCAATTGGCAGAAGTCCATGCATTCAGGAAGCTCAGTGAATCTCAAGTGAGGCAAAAAGAAATCCAGTGTACACTCATCTTGATGAGCACTGAGTAATGTATAGAATTGTTGAATCATTGCATTGTACATCTGAAACTAATATAACAATGCATATTAATTACACTCTCTACAAAACATAAAGTGGGAAAACAGCTAAGAAGAAATCTGTACTTGCACACATCATGAATGACACTGTAGATCGCCAAAGCAGAGAAGATCTTAGAGCAATTGGAGGGAAGACAGATTACATTGAAAGAATGGCAATTATCCTGACAGTTGTCCTCTCAACAGTAATCATAGAAACCACTGAAATATCTTAAATGTGTCGAGAAAATAACTGTAAACCTAGGATTATATCTGCAGCAAAAATATTTTTTAAAGGAGGAGGAAATAAAGACATCTGTAGATAAAATCTGAGAGAATTCATCACCCGCAGACTCTTACCAAAGGAAAATTTAAAAAAAATTTTTTTCTTTCAATGTTTATTTTTGAGAGACAGAACACGAGTGGGGGAGGGGCAGAGAGAGAGAGGGAGACACAGAATCTGAAGCAAGCTCAGGGCTCTGAGCTGTCAACATAGAGCCTGAAGCTTAAACCTACAAACTGTGAGATCATGACCTGAGCCGAAGTCAGACGCTAACCAACTGAGCCAACCCAGATGCCCAAGGAAATTCTAAAGAATATACTTTAGGCAGAAGGAAGGTCTGAGACGTGAGAAGGAATGAAGAGTGAAGAAAGTGCTAAATAGGTGGATGAATAAAAAAAAAGTTGATTCTATAACAATGCGTTTGTTGTAAGGTTAAAAACAAACAAAAATGAAATGTATGATACAAGTGGTACAAAATTTGAGAGAGGAGGTGACAGACATTGAAGAGTTACAATCCTTATTTTTTTGCAGGGAGAGGAGGACTAAGATACTGATCAGTTTTGGGTTTTGACAGGCATCCCTGTTAACATTTCTAAGGTAGTCACTTAAAGAAGAGAAGTGGAATGATCTCTACCTCTTCCCTGTACAATCTGTACTAGTGGATTCCTCTGTCCTACTTGGCTCTATACTTCTGAGTGGCGTTATAGGTGGGGAGCAGTGGGGATCATCTGCCCATGAGGGTAGGAGTATTTTATCACTGGCATTATTTGGAATTCCCATCACACACACAGCATTATTTGGAAATGCCAGTACATGATAGTAACAGCGCATACCAACTGTAGTGGGTTTTATTATTGTATTGAAATTCTTCACTTCCCTAACCCCATGCCACTGTTCCTAGATTTTCATTGATAATTTCCGCAAGCAGTGATTATTCACTTTTTTTTTTTTCTGAGAGAGAGAGAGACAGCGTGAGCAGGGAGGGTCAGAGAGAGAGGGAGATACAGAATCTGAAACAGGCTCCAGGCTCTGAGCTGGCAGTCAGCACAGAGCCCGACGCGGGGCTCGAACCCACGAACCGTGAGATCATGACCTGAGCCGAAGTCGGACGCTTAACCGACTGAGCCACCCAGGCGCCCCAGTGATTGCTCACTTGGCAGATCTTTGGCTTTTGTTGCTTCTCCGTCTCCTTCTCCTCTTTCTTCTCCTTCTCCTTTTTTTTTTTTTTTTTTTTTTCTAGGAGAGAGAGAGAGACAGCGTGAGCAGGGGGGGGTNCTTAACCAACAGAGCCACCCAGGTGCCCCCTCTCTCTTTCTCTCTCTTTTTAAATGTTTATTTATTTATTTTTGAGGGAGGTAGGGGCAGAGAGGGAGAGAGAGTCCGAGAATCTCAAGCAGGCTCAGCATGGAGCCCCATGTGGGGCTTGAATTCATGAACCACAAGATTGTAACCTGAGCTGAAACCAAGAATCTGATACTTAACTGATTGAGCCACCTGGGAGGTGTCCTGGAAAATAGTTACATTTCATAAAAATATATAATTAATGTTAACAAGTAATGAGTTTAGTATTATTATTTTTTCAAATGTTTTTTATTTCTGAGAGAGAAAGAGAGAGAGAGAGAGAGAAAGAGAGAGAGAGAGAGACAGTGTGAGCCGGTGGGGGGAGGGGGGTGTCAGAGATAGAGGGAGACACAGAATCCAAAACAGTCTCCAGTCTCTAAGCTGGCGGTCAGCACAGAGCCCAATGTGGGGCTCGAACCCATGAACCGTGAGATCATGACCTGAGCGGAAGTCAGACGCTCAACCGACTAAGCCACCCAGACGCCCCTATTATTATTATTTTAAAAGAAACTAATAAATAGTTTTAAAAACCCATATAAATGAAAGCTCTTTGGGAATCCTTAATAAGTTTTAAGTGCAGAAAAGTCTCCTAAAACAAAATGTTTGAGAACTACTGCCTTAAAGAAGATTGTTAAATTTGAACTGGTTAAATGGTCAGTTTGTGTCAAAAGACGGTGGGATATGGAAAGAAGTGGGACTATGGATTGAGGTGAAGTTGGATTTTCTCTTGCATTGTACACAAGTCTCCTGGGGAGTAATTGGTTTAGTTCTGGCTTTGCCATTAATAAGAGTAGCAATTATTTGGGGGGCACATATTATATGCTGAATACATGGATTACTTCTTTTCTTAAGTTTTATTTTATCTTATTTTGAGAGAAAGAGAGAGTGGGGGAGGGGCAGATGGAAAGAGGGAGAGAGAATCCCAAGCAGGCTCCACCCTGTCAGCATGGAGCCCGATGTGGGGCTCTATCTCACAAACCCCAAGATCATGACCGGAGCCGAAACCGAGAGTCGGATGCTCAACCTACTGAGCCACCCAGGTGCCCGTTTACTTCATTTATTCTTACAACAATCTTAAAAGGTAGGCCTGTTATTATTATCAGCATATTTATTATTCTTAACTAAACCCAGGTTCAGTGAGGTTAACTGACTTGCCTGGACTCTAACAGCCAGGATGCAAACCCCATTCAGTCTGGCCCTACAGCTAGTGGCCTTACCCGGGAGTCCACGTCAACTTCTGATTCTCAGTGACCATGGCCAAGTCTCCTAAGCTTCCTGGGTCTCAGTTTTCCCATCTATAAAATAAATGAGATTGGACAGAGCTTTACCTAGCTTACAGGCTAGGTCCTTAACCCTGTGTAAGACATATAGCACATTCTCTTGTCTTCAGGAGTCTCCCAGGCTGGGTGATCCCTGACATCTGGTCCAGTTGTCTGATTCTGTAATTTTCAGAGCTCATATTCTTTGTGTCATCACCATCAGTCCTGGGGTTTGAATGGCTTTGTGGTTGGAAGTGAAGAAGCCCAAGCAGAGGATGAAGAGGCTGCCAGCTCATTAGTGTGGAGAGGCAAGATATTAATCCAGTAGTTAATTCATCTTGCCACTGAATCCTGGAGGCCTGAAACCAGAAACTCGAGCATGAACCTTCCACTGCCAGAGGATTTTATCCTCCCAACCCTCCCCCCTACCCCAATTCAGGAATTGCTTTCAGCCAACATTACCTCTGCTTTCTGAGCACAAGCCAGGCTATTGTGCTGGAAATAATCTGTGTTAGTCTTACTGGAGTGGCTTCTGTTGCCATAGTTACTGTTTGGGTTCTGTGCACCTAAAATTTCAAGTATTTATCAGGCAAAGAGAGTTTGCTGATTTTTTTCTCTTTGGAAAATCGAACTGGAGAGACAGATTTTATATCCTATTAAATGTCTGTTCTGGGTGCGCACTGTCATAGCCAGCATTACGGAGTAATGGTGAACTCTCCAGTGGTGAAAAGTGGGTCTGGCCACAGCCTTGAAAAATGGAGTTATCAGCATCCTGCTGAGGACCCACAGTCACTGCCCGATGATGGATGGAAAAGCAGATTGTCATTGCTGATTGCACAGCTCAGGAAATTGCACAAGACAGCTGGTTATTTATGACAGAGCAACACGGAGCTCCTTAGTAGGGTTTCACAGTTGCAACCACTCTAAATGGTCGCTTGCTACCCAGTGCTGAGGCTGGGTGGGAAGTTTGCATGGAGATGGGAGGTGGGGTGGGCGCCGACTAGTGTGGGCAGAGAGCAAACTTGGCCCCTATGTACCCGAGAGCAAATAGAAGTGCAACATATGAAGACTCTGGTTTTGCAGCCATGATGTCTGTTTGTACTACTGCCTGTCTGCCTGTCTGGTTTGCAGACTCTGTGTCGGCCCACAGTTGAGCCCAGAAATAGTCCCCTTTGCCTGGTCGCCATGAGCCAGACTTGTCTTTATGTGGCTGTCTCCTAGGAACCCAAAGCTATGCCACATGGCTGGAAGCTGTGTTTACAAGCTTTTCATCCGTCTTCCTTAACTTGTGGTTGCTATGGTTTTCTTTGCCTGCTGGGCTTGGCCCTTTTAGGGGGACAAGCTGTCCACTCAACCAAAAGCCAGACCCACAGCTTCACCAGCATTGGCTTCTTGGCTGCCGTCCCAACCATATCTTGTTACCTGCCCATTCTGAGCCCTAAACTCTGCCCCTTGTGGGCTGACCTTGACTTTTGCCCATGCCCAGCGTGGGATCCAACACCTTACTGCCCGTCCTGAGACCTTCTGCATTTGCCTCAGTCAGGGTGCTCATTTTACTTCTCATTGGGCTGACAGTAGCTCAGAATTTACTTTGCAGAGCCCTGCCCTCCTCTATAATTACCACAATTACCTATTTATTTGCAAGGCTCATTTAAATCTGGAGACAACTCCATAGCGTAACCATCACATCCTCTGTCATGGACCTCTGTTGCTGCTGGCCTGGGCATCCATTGCCCAATTTTCAGGTAATAGCATTTTGTCTTTTGGAGAATCATTCCTCCACCCCAATCTCACCTTGCTTTTTTTTTTTTTTAATTAACTAATTAAAAATTTTTTTTTAACATTTTATTTTGTTTTNAACCGCGAGATCATGACCTAAGCGAAAGTCGGACGCTTAACCGACTAAGCCACCCAGGCGCCCCCACCTTATGGTTTTCTAATGGGGTTTGTCTCACTCTTCTTATTCCAGGGCATGACCAATCAGAATATTATTATCTCTCAGCTTTAGTATTGGTCTGGGGATGGACACATGATCCACCCAGGTCAATGAGAATTAATTCTGGAACTTTGAGAGTAAAGAAGTTTCCTGCTCTGTGTTTGTTTACGGGGCTGCATGTAATCCTGATGTGTTGGTGGGAGGTGGTGGTGGCTATCATTTAAGAAGAATGATACAATGCATAGGAGAATAGAGTTAAGAGTTCAAGAAAGAGCCTATGTCTTGGCAACATTGTTTGCATGCCTAAACTCTAGTTCAGATAATTGAATCAGAATCAACTCCCCTTTTGTTCACATGCCTGTTGAGCTGGATTTTCTATCAGTTGCAACTGAGTCTGATACATTCTCATTCATGAGGACACTGAGGCTCAGAGAAGTGAAATAACCTACTCAGAATACCCAGCCACTATGATTTGACCCCATTTCTTTTGGATTCAAAGACTATCTCTCTTCCATTATCCCACACTGACTTTGGAATAGTAATCTTAGATTTGTGGTGCCACAATATGGGAGTACTTTCCCATGGTTTTCACGGCTTACTAATTTACTGTTCTCTCACATGTGCTCTCCACACAGGACTGTTATTATTATTTTTATAAACACTGTATTATCATTCCCATTTTTCAGATGAAGGCATTGAGGATTGACTGCATGTGCACTGTAAGGTGGAGCTGCTTATTTTAAGTCTGGTTTAAGACTCATTTCATTTCCCTTCATTACTTCCTGAACATGCCACAAAAAGTAATTACCCCAGCTGGTGGTCTCTTGCCCCTTACTTTTCCCCAGGGAGCCTTGACCACTCCATACCTTGGAGGTAGTTGCCTTTGGAGGAGACCTGACATGATGGAAAGGACATGAGGTGTGGGGGTCAAGGAGATCAAGTTTAGATCTCATTTCTACTACTTACTGGCTCTGTAACCATGGGCAAGCTACCTTATCAGAACTCTAGTTTCCTTTTCTCTAAAACCTATGAGGCAGGAAGAATAGTGCTTACCTTGCAAGATTTTTGTGAGGATTAAATGAAATCAATGCATGTGAGCAGTAATCATAATAATATCAACAGTGAACATGAATGGAGAATTTACTATACTATTTACAATTATTATCTCTATATACCATATGAGAAAACCTAGGAACAGAGAGGTCAAGTGGTTCTTCCAAGGTCACATATCTTGTGAGTGGCAGAACAATGTTCAACCCGTTCATGATGGTTAAGAGCCCTAATCATACACCTGAAACAGTGTCTAAATAACAAGAGTCTCTTTCTTCATCCCACTCCCATTTCTCTGGAAAACTCAGCATCCAGTGTTGGTATTGAAGCAGTGAAACTAGGGTGGAAGAGGGCCATATGTAGGTGGCATAGATCAGAGTGGGGCTGGAAGCGGTATGGGGGAGGTAATGATGGTCAAAGCACTCACGTGGACCAGAAACCAGAAAGACAGACAGAACCCGGATGCCAACGAAGGAGGGCCCAGCAAGACAGATGGGCTCAGGAATTAAGACCCACAGGACCAGAGAAGACAGGACCAGTGATACCTTAGTGACCCGGCGGGCCCTGTATCACAGACCCAGAGCTTTGCTGTGGTCTCTGTTAAGCTAGGTGCCTACTAAGGAGTGGTTGGCCAGGGCCCAGCAGGAGAAAGGGGTAGGATTTGGGAATATTGCAGCTTCTGGCAGGTGTCTTGACGCTGACTAAAGCTTGATGGTGATAATCTTGATTCCTTCATTCAATAGATCTTTGTAACCCAATGGAGAAAAGTCTTATTTTCATAGTAGATTCTTCCTTCTCTTAATGTCCCCTTCCCCGATCCAGAAAACCCATGTAGGTAGGGTGAGCACTGTGATCAGCTGCTTGCAGTGGGGGTGAAGGTGAGCCCCTAAGCATTAAGCTTAAAGAACAGTAGATAGGTGGTTCTTCTCCATTAACCAACCACCAGGCTCTTATTTGTCTGAGTGGGTTGGCACGGTAAGGCTGAGAACTGAAAAGTTTTGGGACAATAGAGCACACTTTTTAGAGCTGAATTAAAGGGAGACAAAGAGGAGGAAGGAAAATGAAGTAGTGGCAGGGAGAAGACTGAGGAAAAAGAAATATTTAAAGGAGTTTTTTGAAGTCTTGACATATTGTGTGCAATATAAACTTTCCTGCCTTCCCAAGAATTCTTCAGTAAAGTAGACATTTCTTGTCAATATGTTGTGGCGTTTAGTCTCTTTAAGAATGCATTGAATTGCTGAGTCCCAGTTCGAGGTGGCCAGGTGATGAGCAAAAGTTGCCTACTAGCATCTTGACATTTGGGTCATATATTTTTGGCCTCACCTACTACGTATCAGAAACAATGCCAGGCACCAAGGTTACAAAGACAGCTGGACGTGGCCTTGGCTCTTAAGGAATGTACAGCTTTTTGGTGGAACGTGTATGGAATCAGATTACAGTGGAAGACCTTTAATCTGCGATGCCAAATATCATAATTGTTTATAGAGCTCTTAAAAGGATATTAAAAGTGATCACTCTGCTTAAAACAGACATATAGACCGATGGAATAAAGAGCCCAGAAATAAATCCTCACATATATGGTCAAATGATTTTCAACTGGGTTACCAATAGCATTCAGTGGGGGGAAAGGACAATCCTTTAAATAGATGGTTTTGGGAAAACTGAGTATTGACATACAAAAGAATGAAGCTGGGCTCTTACCTTATACCATATCCAAAAATTACTTCAAAATGGGTCAAAGATCTAAATGTAAGAACTAAAACAATAAAACTCTTAGAAGAGTAGGGAAAAAACTTCATGACATTGGATTTGGCAATGATTTCTTGATTTCCAAAGCGTAGGCAACAAAAGAAATAAACAGATAAACTGGACTACATCAAAATTTAAAACCTCTGTGTATCAAAGGACACAATTGACAGTGATAAGGCAATGAACAGAATGCGAGACCATATTTGCAAATCATGTATCTGGTAAAGGGTTATAACCAGGATACATAAAGGATGCCTACAACTCAACAACAACAAAAACCAAACAACCCAATTAAACAATGGGCAAAGGACTTGAGTAGATATTTCTCTAAGGAAGAAAAACACATGAAAAGATACCCAACATCACAGCTCAGTAGAGAAATGAAAATCAAAACCATAATGAGATGCTACTTCACACCCTTTGGGACGCCTTCTCTCAAAAAAGGAAATAACAAATGTTGGTGCAACTGTGGAGAAATTGAAACCCTCACACACTGTTAGTAGAAATGTAAAATGGTAGAACCACTGTGGAAAACAGTATGGCAGTTACTCAAAAATGTAAAAACAGGGACACCCGGCTGGCTCTGTTGGATATGGGACTCTTGATCTTGAGGTCATTGAGCTCAAGCCCCATGTTGGGTGTAGAGCTTACTTTAAAAAAAAGTAAAAACAGAATTACCATTTGAACTAGTGATTCCCCTTGTGGTTATTTACATCTAAAAATTAAAAGCAGGGACTTGAACAAATATTTATTTAATTTAATTTTTAAAATATTGATTTATTTTTTGGGGAGAGCACAAGTGGGGGAAGAGCAAAGAGAGGGGGACAGAGGATCCAAAGTGGACTTGATGTGGGGCTTGAACTCATGAACTACAAGATCATGATCTGAGCTGAAGTTGGATGCTCAACTGACTGAGCCACCCGGGTGCCCTGAACAAATATTAAATACAGTGATATTCACAGCAGTATTACTCACAATATCCAAAAGGTGGAAGCAATCCAAGTGTCCATCAGTGGATGAAATGGATAAACAAAATGTGCTATATACACACGATGGAATATTTTGTAGGCTTAAAAAGGAGTGAAATTCTGACACACGCTACTACTACCTGGATGAACCTTGAGGACATGTTAAGTGAAATGTACTAGTCACAAAAGGATTAATCCCGTATGGTTCCACTTGTGTTAGAGACCTAGAGGAGTCAAATTCAGAGACAAAGGAAGTAGAATAGAGGTTACCAGGAGCTGGGGAGTTTAATGGGTATAGTGTTTCATTTTGGGATGATGGAAATATTCTTGATGGTAGTGATGGTTGCACAACAATGTGAATATACTTACCGTCACTGAATTGTACATTTAAAAGTGGTTAAGATTTGGGGCCCCCGGGTGGCTCAGTCAGTTACGCGTCCAACTTCAGCTCAGGTCATGATCTCATGGTTCGTGGGTTCGAATTCCGCGTCGGGCCCTGTGCTGACAGCTCAGAGCCTGGAACCTGCTTCGGATTCTGTGTCTCCCTCTCTCTCTGCCCCTGCCCTGCTCACACTCTGTATGTCTGTCTGTCTCTCTGCCTCAAAAAAAAATTAAGAACAATTAAAAGTGGTTAACACCGTAAATCTTATGTGTATCTTACCATAATTAATTTTTTTAATTAAAAAGAAATGATCACTCAGAAATCATACCACTGTCAAGACTGACGACATGGTGTTATCCGAGATGGTTTGATCCAGTGAATTGTGAATGACTGGTGCATACCAGTGGGTAACCACTGGTGATGGTTACCCAAAGAAGGCAGATTCTGGTAGACAGTGGCCATGACATTGCAATGGACTCATGGCAACAGACTCTATTACAGTTTTCAGACATTTATCTGTTTTAGCAGGTAGCAATGACTTCAGTTTGATCATTGTCAAATTAAACACATTTTGGCATTAAGATATTCAAACTTCAGAACTATTATAAATTCAGAATGGAGCAGTTCTCAGACCTTTCATGCAAATGGTCTTCCGTTGTGATTACAGTATGAGGAGCACCAGAAAAGATACAGATGTAAGTTACCTATTTGTGTACTCATTCTTGAGACATTCCTATGGACTTTATACGTTCCAGGAGACAGGACAGAGGAAGGAGTAAGTAAGTTCCTAATTCTTCTTTCCATCCTCCGTCATTCTGTGCATCCTTCTTCAGGGGTCATACTTTGGCTGTGTGATTCATTTTGCCTTGTTGTCAAGGCTGTGGTAATGGAAATCCAACTCTACAAAACGGCACCATTGGGGAAACCAGTTCTCTGAGTTTCTCAGATTGTGTGCAGGCTTAGGGGACTACTCTCAGCAATAGCACCTATGAAGGAGTGAGGGCAGCGGGACTGTTCCCATGGGAAGCTCTGAGGCCAAGAGCATCCTTCAGAGTTGAGTGAGGCACGGGAGTGGGGCCCTCTACCTCACAGTCATTGGTGCAGGTCCCGGGGAAGGGGCATAACCAGGGGTGAGTGAATCTCTTTGGCTGTGATCAGGGTTGGAGGGGAATTGGAGCTGGGTGCCCTCAACAGCCAACATTCCTGGGCAGGTGGGGGTTGAGTACCTCAGTCCTGCAGGGAAGGTGGGAATCTGGGTGGCACAGCACACTCATAGACGCTGCACCAATCCCTTGCTTTTGTCTTCAGAAATTACTGGTACAAGAAGTTGGTCATTTCCTGGAAAGGTAGCACAAAATACCTTTGCGTCATGAACAAGACAGGTGTTGAATTTTTGTTCCTTAAAAAATACCTCTTGGGGCGCCTGGGTGGCTTAGTCCAATAAGTGACTTCAGCTCTGGTCATGATCTCACGGTTCATGGGTTTGAGCCCATGTAAGGCTTTGTGCTGACAGCTCAGAGCCTGGACCCTGTTTCGGATTCTGTGTCTCCCTCCCTGCCTCTCCCTGTCTGCCTCTCCCCTGCTCACACTCAGTCTCTGTCTCTCTCTCAAAAATAAACATTAAAAAAAAAAAATCTTGCTCAAACAATATTATAACACAAAATGGGAATAAAATTTTATTAGGCTTGCACCTTCTTTAGGCATTGCTTATTTTACTTGTTGTGCTGCTATTGGTCAATATTCTTATACCAATTTTATATATGTATGTATAAGCATTATATATGAGTATATTTATAATATTTATATTATATGTATATAAGCAATACAAAATTTCCCTGATTGCAATGGTTATTTATTTATTTTTAAAGATTTTATTTTTAAGTAATCTCTATACCTAATATAGGGCTCGAATTTATAACCTCAAGATCAAGAATCGTGTGCTCCATCAACTGAGCCAGCCAGGTACCCCCACAGTGGTTATTTTTTTTAATGAGTTAAATTTCCTACAGAGAAATGGGAAGACCTTAAATATACCATTAGATTAGTTTTAATAAATGTATACATCTGGGTAACCAGCACCCAGTCAAGGTAAACATTTCCATCATTCTAAAAACTTCTCTAGTGACCTCTTCTGGTCAGACTTCACCCCCTCCCCCACAGGCAACTCCTGGTCTCATTTCTTTTTTCTTTCAGTTTTATTGAGATATAATTGACACACAGCACTGTGTCAGTTTAAGGTATATAGCATAGTGACTTATATATATATAATTTATGTATATATAGTATATATTACATATACTATATATGATTGAAATGATTACTGTAATGATTACTGAAATGTGAAATGATTACTGTAATATGTTTAGTTAGCATCCATCATCTCATATAGATACAAAAAGAAAAAAAGAAGAAAAATTTTCCTTGCAGTGAGACATCTTTTGATTGACTCTCTTAACAGCGTTCACAAGTACCATACAACAGTGTTAGCAAGTCATCATGTTGTGCATTACATCCCAGTACTTATTTATATTATAGCTAGACGTTTGCACCTTTTGGTCCCCTTCATCTAATCCCTTCTACCCCATGTTCCCCTCTTCCTTGTCTCTGGTAACCACAAATCTCACCTCTATGAGTTTGTTGTTGTTTTGAATTTCACATATAAGTGAGAATATATTGTACTTGTCTTTTCCGTCTGACTTATCTCACTTGGCATAATGCCCTCGAGGGCCAGCCATATCATTACATATAGCAGGGTTTCCTTCTTTTTTTTATGGCTGAATAGTACTCTATCGTATATAAATAAAACTTCTCTATCCATTCATCTGTTAGTGGACACTTAAGTTATATCCATGTCTTGTATATGGTAGATAATGCTGTTACGAACATGATAGGGGGAAGATATCTCTTCAATGTAGTGTTTTTGTTTCCTTTGGATATATTCCCAGAAGTAGGATTGTCGGGTCATATGGTACTCCTATTTTTAATTTTTTTACTTCCCCACTCTTTTCCACAGCGGCTGCACCAATATATATTCCCGTCAAAAGTACAGAGCAATTCCCTTTTCTCCACATTCTAGCCAACAGTTGTTATCTCTTGTCTTTTTGTTGATAGCCATTTTAACATACATGAAGTGATGTCTCAAATAGTTTTGATTTATGTTTCCCTCATGATTAATCATGTTGACTACCTTTTCATATACCTGTTGGCCATTTGTCTCTTCAGCAAAAATGACTCTTCATGTCATTTGCCCACTTTTATTTGGATTATTATTTTTTTTTTCTCTTGAGTTGTAAGGGTTCTTTATATATTTTGTATATTAGCCCCTCATCAGATGTATGATTTGCAAATATTTTCTTTCATTCCATGGGTTGCCTTTTCATTTTGTTGACAGTTTGCTTTGCAGTGCAGAAGTTTTTTAGTTTGATGTAAACCCACCTGTTTATTGTTCTTATTTGCTTGTGCTTTAGGTATCATATCCAAAAATTATTGCCAAGACTGATTTCTGTCACCATGGACTAGTTTTTTAAAAGTTTATTTATTTTGAGAGAAAGAGAGAGAGAGCGAGCGAGCGAGCTCATGTGCAAGAGCTGGGGAGGGGCATACAGATAGGGGGAGAGGGAATCTCAAGCAGGCTCTGCACTGTCATCATGGAGCCTGACACAGGGCTTGAACCCACGAACTGTGAGATCATGATCTGAGCTGAAAATGAGTTAGATGCGTAACCGATTGAGCCACCCAGGCGCCCTTACCATGGATTAGTTTTGTCTGGTTTTGAGTTTTACCTGGAGGGAAGCATACATACTTAACGTTTCTGATACATACATATTGATTTACCATTTTATTTTTTATACTCATTTATTTGTTGAAGTATAGTTGACACACAATGTTACATTGGTTTCAGGTGTATACATTGTGTTAAAGACATTCATACATTATGCAGTGCCCACCACAAGTATAGCTACCATGTCAGTAAAGTACACTATTACAATACCATTGACTATATTCCCTATGCTGTATTATTTTATTTCTGTTACTTGTTCCACAACTGGAAGCCTGTACCTCCTATTCCCCTTCACACCTTTTACCCACACCCTTACCACCTCCCCTCTCGCAGTTATCAGTTTGCTCTCTGTATTTATGGGTCTGTTTTTGCTTTTTGTTTGTTTCTTCATTTGTTTTGTTTTTTTAGATTCCTCATATAAGTTAAATCACAATAGTATTTGTCTTTCTCTGTCTGACTTATTTCATTTATTACCCTCCAAGTCCATCCATGTTGTCACAAATGGTAAGATCTCATTCTTTTTTATGGCTGAGTAATATTCCATTGTATACATATACCACAACTTCTTTATCCATTCACCTATGGATAGACATTTGGGTGCTTTTATATCTTGGCTACTGTAAATGACGCTGCAGTAAAGATAGGGATGTATATGTCTTTTCTAGTGACTGTCTTTTCTCTGTTGAATTGTACCAGACATTTCTTTTCTCTCTCTCTCTTTTTTTTTTAATTTAAATTTTAGTTAACATACTATGCAATATTGGTTTCAGGAGTAGAATTCAGTGATTCATCACTTACATACAACACCTAGTGCTCATCACAGCAAGTGCCCTCCTTAGTACCCATCACGCATCTAGCCCATCTCCTACCCACAGAGTCTCTTGTGGTTTGTTTCCCTCTCTTCTCTTTCCCCCACTTCCATATGTTCTTCTGATTTGTTTTTTAAATTCCACATATGAGTGAAATCATATGGTAGTTGTCTTTCTCTGATGGCATATTTCACTTAGCATAATACCTTCTAACTCCATCCACATCATTGCGCATTCATCTATGGATGGACACTTGGGTTGCTTCTGTATCNTTGTCTTTCTCTGATGGCATATTTCACTTAGCATAATACCTTCTAACTCCATCCACATCATTGCAAATGGCAAGATTTCATTCTTTTTGATGGCTGACTAGTATTCCATTTATACCACATCTTCTTTATGCATTCATGGATGCATGAATGTCCATATGGATGGACACTTGGGTTGCTTCTGTATCTTGGCTATTATAAATAATGCTGCAAAAACATAGAGGTGCATATGTCTTTTCAAATTAGGGTTTTAATTTTCTTTGGGTAAATACCCAGTAGTGGAATTACTGAATCATATGGTATTTCTACTTTTAACTTTTTGAGGAAACCCCATAGTCTTTTTCACAATTGTTGTACCAATTTACATTCCCACAAACAGTGCATGAGGGTTCTTTTTTCTCCACATCCTCCAATACTTATTTCTCGTCTTTTTTTATTTTTATTTTTTTGTCTTTATTTTAACCATTCTAACAGGTGTAATGTGATATCTCATTGTTCTTTTTTTTTTTTAATGTTTTATTTATTTCTAGGAGAGAGAGAGAGAGAGACAGCGCGAGCAGGGGAGGGTCGGAGAGAGAGGGAGTCACAGACTTAAACAGGCTCCAGGCTCTGAGCTGGCAGTCAGCACAGAGCCCGACGTGGGGCTCGAACCCACGAACCGTGAGATCATGACCTAAATGAAAGTCGAAAGTCGGACGCTTAACCGACTAAGCCACCCAGGCGCCCCCTCATTGTGGTTTTGATTTGTATTTCCCTGATATGAGTGATGTTAAGCATCTTTTCATGTGTCTGTGGACCATCTGCATGTCTTCTTTGAAAAAATATCTATTTAGGTCCTCTGCTTATTTTCACTGGATTATTTGGGTGGGTTCTGTTTGTTTGTTTGTTTGGTGTTGAGTTGTAGAAGTTCTTTATATGTTTTGGATATTAACTTCTTATCAGATATATCATTTCCAAATATCTTCTCCCACTTAGTAGGTTTCATTTTCATTTCATTGATAGTTTCCTTCACTGTGCAAAAGCTTTTTATTTTGGTGTAGTTCCAATGGTTTATTTTTGTTTTTATTTCTCTTGCTTTAGGAGACATATGCAGAAAAATGCTGTTCTGGCTGATGTCAAAGAAATCACTGCCTATGTTCTCTTCTATGAGTTCCACGGTTTCAGGTCTCACATTTAGGTCCTTAATCTATTTTTAGTTTATTTTTGTGTAAGGTGTTAGAAGGTGGTCCTGTTTCATTCTTTTGCTCGTAGCTTTTCCAGCACCATTTATTGAAGGGACTGTCTTTTCTCTATTGTATATTCTTGCCTCCTTTGTATAGAGTAATTGAACATATGCATTTATTTCTGGGCTCTCTATTATGTTTCATTCATCTATATGTCTATTTTCGTACAAGTAGTATACTGTTTTGCTTACTATAGCTTTGTATTATATCTTGAAATCTGGAGTTGTGCTATATTCAGCTTTGTTCTTTCTCAAGGTTGCTTTGGCTATTTGAAATCTTTTGTGATTTCATACAAATTTTAGTATTCTCTGTTCTAGTTATTTGAAAAAATGCTGTTAGCATTTTGAAGGGATTGTGTTGAATCTGTAGATTATTTTGGATAGTATGGGCATTTTAAAATATTAATTCTAATCAGTGAGCATGGGATATCTTTCCATTTGCTTGTGTTGTCTTCAATTTCTCTCATCATTGTTTTATAGTTTTCAGAGTGCATGTCTTTTACCTCCTTGGTTCAGTTTATGCCTATGTATTTTTCTCTTTGGTATAATTATAAATGGAATTGTTTTCTTAATTTTGCTTTTTTTCCTACTTCATTATTAGTGTATAGAAATGCAGCTGATTTCTGTGTATTAATTTTGTATCCTGCAACTTTACTGAATTCATTTATTACTTCTAATAGTTTTTTGATGGAGTCTTTAGGGTTTTCTAAGTATAGTATTATATCAAAGTATATTTCTAAGTATAGTATTATGCATGTGGTGACAGTTTAAACCCTTCCTTACCATTATGGATGCCTTTTATTTCTTTTTCTTAGCTGATTGCTGTGGCTAGGACTTCCACTACTATGCTGTATAAAAGCTGTGAGAGTAGACATCATTGCCTTGTTCCTGGTCTTAGAGGAAAAGCTCTCAGTTTTTCCCCATTGAATAGGATGTTAGCTGTCAAATTTTCATATACGACGTTTATTACATTGAGGTATGTTCTCTCCAAACCCACTTTGTTGAGAGTTTTAATAATGAATGGATGTTGTACTTTGTCAAATGTTTTTTCTGCATCTGTTAAGATGATCATATGATTTTTATCCTTCATTTTGTTAATATGATGATACACGTACATTTAAAAGAACAGCTTCCCCCCCTTATTTTATAATTCCCTCTACTTATGTAATTTTCTTGTTGTATATAATACATCAGCATTTGAAAACATGAAATAATATTATGTAGCATTAAAAATGGTTGTCCTTAGATCTGCTTTCTATAGGTGATCACTGGATCCTGACATATTGTCTTACAGAAGTGGTTCTCAAAAAGTCTGGACTAGACTAGTCCAGACTAACAGCATCAGAGAACCTGTCAGAAATGCAAAATTTCCAGTCTCATCCTAGACCTACTAAATCAGAAACTCTGGGGGTAGGGCCACCAGTGTGTTTAAAGATGTTTTCCAGAGTGTCTCTGATAGGTGCACATTTGAGAACCATTTCCTTAGAATGCTTTTCCCCCCCTTTTCTCTTTCTTTTCCAGATAGATTATACAATCCTCACATTTTTACAGTCTATCTTTTTATGTAACAGTTTATTAGGAACATTACCATGTCATGATGGGTAAGGAGTTAGCTTATCCAGATTAATTACAACTGGTATGGTCTGTAATGCGGCTAAATATATTTTGGCTCTTGTGTTCTCTTGCAGTAACTCTTTCTCAACAGGACCACATTTGTGGATGGCTTCCTTTACTGGCTCTCACCACCATATAGTGTGATGATGCTGGAAGTGTGTTTGGGTGGAACGACTCTAGTTGTATGTGGGAAGATTTACAAATGGACCTTATCGCATACGGGACGGTGAGTAACAATTTCATCCAGGCAAGTGACACAGAAGGATGATACTTGTGATTGCCAAATAAGAACTGGCTTGAAGAAATCAAGGTCGGCAGACACAGACACGCCAATGGCAAGGGAAACATCTTGAAGGAAAGTAACTTAGATAACTCTTTGGGGGACACTGGATTCTTGGTTCTTTTTTTTTTTTTTTTAATATTTCATTTATTTTTGAGAGAGAGATAGAGACAGCATGAGCAGGGGAGGATCAGAGAGAGAGGGAGACTCAGAATCTGATATAGGCTCCAGGCTCTGAGCTGGCTGTCGGCACAGAGCCCGATGCGGGGCTGGAACCCACGAACCGTGAGACTGAACTGTGCCAAAGTCAGACGCTCAACCGACTGAGCCACCCAGGCGCCCCTGGATTCTTGGTTCTGATTGAACAATGACCCCCACTCTTGCCTCATGGCACAGCAGCACCAATTAGTACTGCTTCCACTGGTAGACTCTGGACTGTCCGGCAGACTCCAGGCTGACTCTTGGAAAATGCCCGTTGACTCTTATTGTCATGAGATGATATGTGATAGGCTGAAAAAGGAGGGCGAGGGACTTAATCTAAAATTGTCCCCAGAATGTAGCCCTCTACATAAAAGCTTTGTATTCCTCTTATAAGAAATACCTTTCGAGAGATGCCTTGTGAGGACTCAGGTTGGGGAAGAGACTTGCAGTTACTTGCACAGGGGCAGTGTCAGACTGGTTCAGAGTGACGGCACCTGTGTTGACACCTCTGGGAAAAGGCAAGGAGAAAAACATGAGAAACACTGTGATCTAATGCAGAACCAAATGCGTTCTAGGACCAGGTTGACTTGATTTAGAATCAGAGCAGAGGCACTTATGGGTTGTGTGGCTACATCAGTTCTCTATTGTTAGTAACACATTACTCCCAGAATGTGGCATTAAAAACACACATTTATTATCTCACAGTTTCTGTGGATCAAAGGTTCATTGTTGGATTCTCTAGCCCTCTGCTTTAGGCTGCAATTCAGGCTCACAGGTCTGCAGTGGAAGAGTCAGCTGGCGCTGAGGTCTCATATGAAGACTCAACTGGGGTGGGTCTTATGTTGGTCAGCTCAGGCTGCCTTGACAAAGTACCACAGACTGGGTGGCTTAGACAACTGATATTTATGTCTTCCCAGTTCTGGAGGCTGGAAGTCCAGGATCAGCATGGTGGGCTCTGGTGAGAGCTGTCTCCCTGGCTTGCAGATAGTTACCTTGTTTTGTCCTTGCATGTTGGGGACAGAAAGAGACCAAGCTTTCTGGTCTCTTATAAGGCTCTTAATTCCATCATGAGGGCCCCGCCCTCATGAGCTTATCTAAACCAAATTACCTACCAAAGGCCCTATCTCCAAATACTAGCACTTTGTGGCGGTAGAGCTTCAACATAGGAATTTTGGGGGAGCACGGTTCAGCCCATCATGGATCTGCTTCCATGCTGACTTATGTGATTGTTGGCAGGATTCAGTTCCTCACACGTTGTTGGACGGAGCGCCTAAGTTCCTTGTTGCCTGTTGGTCAGAGGTCACCTTCAGTTCCTTCCACGTGGGCCTCTCCAACAAGGCAGATGACTTAACTTCTCTGAATTCCCCCCCATTTTTACCCTGTAAAATGGGAATAGTTATAGGTGTCCTAGAGTTGTGTTGTGGGATTCATTGAGTTAGTGTGGAAAATGGCTTTGCATGGAGGCTGGCATTGTTGTGGCTTCCCAAATGGTAATTATTATTACAATTTTCAGAGCATCTGATACTCTGGAGCCTGGCTTTTGTTCAGACAGCATATGGAGCTATGCCTCCTGTCCTCTGCTATAACACAGAGGACTTCCCAGGTAAAGGACAGTTTCTAAACTGCAGAGAAAATGCTTTTCCTGAAGCATCTCAGACTACATGACTGACAGTTCTCAGACATGCACCGTGGAGTACATAGTAGTCATACTGTTTGTTGTCCCTTCTGTGTCAGCCTCTCAGAGCGGGCCCAAGAATTTGCTTTCATGCCCCTGGAAACCAGACTGTGTATAGCACCCATTGGCCGTGCATCACATGCATTCTTGGGGAAGTTCAAAATGAGCCACCGTTGCACGGTGGAACTCAGTTCGTCCTGTCTCGTAAAACATTGTGTGTTCTCTGTCAAAGATTCTGCGTCTGCTTCTTTCCTATCTAATCCTAGGCACAATGAACAAGTTGAAGTATGCTTTCCAGAGGTCTTGGAAGCCATATCTTTCTCAGTCATCATTTGGGGTGATTAGAGGGGGAAGTATAACGTTGTCTTATTGCCACGGGATAACATTAGATGTCCTAATCCTCACTGTGTAGAAATAAGACCAGACTGAACGTCTGTTCTGAATTATCTTTCTGACTAAACAGAGCCCAGGAGGGACCCTAACTTGCAAAAAATATATTTTTCAGCCCAATGCTGATTTCATTTCCTAAAAGAGATTGGGTCCAAATAAGACTTTAATTGAATTCAGCCTCTTGACCCGATACTGACTCGGTTCTCCTTCCTAGTGCCTTCCAACATTAGACAAGGGAGGAGGAGGAGGAGGAATAGACAAATAAAGCGATTCACATGGATTTATGGGCCAAGCACTTCCACATTCCATAAAGCCCAGATGACTGTATAGGAAACAGCTGCAGTATTTACTGGGGACTGGTGAGGCCTCATTATCATCCCACCTCCTCACAGGGGGTGGTTGGCTCCAAATGGAGTGCAGTGGAGGGAGTGATTGATTCTGCTGCCCTGGCCCGAGGTCGTTGCCACAAACAGACCCCACCCCACCGGGTGGAGGGAGGCCTCAGGGTTTCTGGTGAGAGGTGGAGAGCAGAGCGAAGAGCAGGTCAGAAGAGATTTTGATGTTCATCTGTTCATACCTTTGTTCATTTGCTTACGAATTATTTATTGAACAACTACTAAATGTCAGGTACTGTTGAAGGCACAGGAACGTGGTGACAGACATGGTCCCTGCCTTCTTGGAGCTTATACTCTCGAGCTGCTCAGTCCAGTACGATAACCACTACCTTTAAATTTAAACTCATTAAAATGAAATCAAATGAAAAGTTCAGTTCTTCAACCACATGTCAAGTACTCAATAGACTAGTGGCCATTGCATTGGACAGTACAGGCATAGACCATTTCTAGTGTTGTAGGAGGTTCTGTCAGATGCACTAGTCTAGTGTGGGTAGGGTATGAAGGGTCTGGAGACTGTCATTAAGTGAACTAATATATAGGTAAACAAGATAATTTCAGATGTGGTGGTACTATGGCGAAAATAAAACAGAGGAATGGGCTATAGTTGCCCTTTAATAGGGTGGCCTGGGGGGGCTCCTCTGAGAACATGACACATGGGCCAGGACCCTGGAAGGAGCGGTGTGAACAGAAAGTCCTGGTAGCATTCCAGAGGTGTAAGAAAGCCACTGTGGCTTGGAGTAGGGAACCAGAGAGAGAGAGAGAGAGCAGTATGAAACGGGGCCAAGAGCAAGTAGAGACCCAATCACATGGGACCATTGGGAAGAGTATGCATTTAATTCTAAGTGGTGGGAAGCCACTGCAGGATTTTTACCAGTGAACTGTCACGATCTGATTTACATGTTAAAAGCTCATTCTGGCTCCTACGTTGATCATAGATTATGTGGAGGCAGAGGACCAGGAAGGAGGCTGTCCAAGCGAGAGAAGCTGGGCCCTTGGAATCAGGGACAAAACCCTGAGGGGTGACTCTGTGGGGGACAATCTCTATATGAAAATATGGGGACAATATTAGTACCTGGTGTATGCGGTCACTGATACAAAGATACAGTGAAGGAATGTTTGTAAAGCGCCCCATCTTCGCAGTACAGCAGCACGTGGCATTACCTCGTCTCACCTACCTTTGTGTGTCTCCTAAATGAGGGTGACAGCCTCTCCGCTGCCCCTCTAGACCTTTGTCTTGTTTGCTCTAGTCTGGTTTCCACACTGCCACTGGAGTTACCTTTCCTGAAATTACAAATCCGATGAGCTCAGTTCCCTTCAGGGGCTCCTGAATGAACCCGGCCAAACCCCAAACTTGTTGACATGGCTTAGGAGGCTCTTCAGACTCTGGCCCTCATCTCTCTCCAGCATCATCTCCCCCATGTTCCACCTTCAGCTGAGGCTCCGGCTACCCTGATTATCACCCTCAGCTCACGCGGTTCCCTCTGCCCACAGCACTCCCCGTCCGTGTCGTGGACTTGCAGTCTCCAGCTCTCTGTTTTTCTAGGCTCAGCTTAGAAATTTCTGCCTCTGAGAAGCTGTCTCTTGGCTCTCTAAGCCAAGGTCAAGGGCACTGATTACGAGATCCCATGGTACCCTGAACTTTTCCATCACATTGAATTATAATTCATTGTTTACTTGTATCTTCCATTAAAGTTAAGATCGCCGTGAGAGTTGTGACTATGTCTGTCTGGTTCATGATTGTGTCTAGTTCTTTGTATGCTTAGCCCATGAGAAGTGCTTAAGGTGTATTTGTTGAATGAGTGGGCAAACGAGGTAAAAAATCTCCTATTCGTATCCTTTGACATAGCTACGTCCTTTCACTATATCCTCTTTCCCCCATTATTACTATTTTTTTGAGTTAACCATTCTCCAGGCTTCCCAGCCTAAGTGTCTTAGCTCAGGCTGCAATGTCAGATACAACAGACAGGATGGCTTAAAAAATAGACACTTATGTTTTCACAGTTCTGGAGGTTGGAAGTCTGAGATCAGGGTATCAGCATGGTCGGGTTCTGGTGAGGGCCCTCTTCCCGGCTCGTACATGGCCACCTTGTTACTGTGTCCTCACATGGTCGAGGGAGAGAGGGATGGGTAAAGGAATGGAGGGAGAGAGAGAGAAAGAGAGAGGCAGAGGGAGAGCAAGTGCAAGCTCTTTGGTGTCTCTGCTTATTATAAGGGAGTAATCTCATCACAAGACCCCACTCTCATAAGCTCATCTAACCCTAATCACCTCCCCCAAACCCCACCTTCAAATCCCATCACATTGTGGCTTAGGGCTCTAATGTTGGATTGTTGGCGGGGGGGACACAACTTGCAGTCTATTAACACTGAGACAAGGTGAGAATTTTCTGTGGGTTCCCCATTTCCTACCCTGATCTCCAGATCACTTATGAATTCTTTGGCAGTCGATAGCCTGCATGAAGTACTAGAGTCAGATGACCTATGTTTAGAGCCCAGCTCCAGTTATATCAGAGTTACATCAGACCTCGATCAAGTCACATCATCTCTTACTTCTCCCGGTACTCAAGGGAGGGCACTTAAAGTGGCCAGGACATACTCGTTAACTGCATACACAGGCTCAGTGGGCACTTTAATAATTCTTCATAGCCCTATGAGAAGCCTTCTCGTTCATGATCTCACCCATGCTTCTAAGAATCCTAAGAAGTCATATTATTCTCCCAGTGCAGAGATGAGGAGGCTGAGACTCTGAGAATCTTAAGTTGGCCCTTTGTCCTGATGCTGGAATACTTTCCCTATGCTTTTGTTTCACGGTCTCCTCTTTTACGTCCTTGCTGTCTCTCTGGTCTTGAGGACTTGTGGCCTACGCAGGTATCTACAGGTCTGTAAGATGTGACCTGAGTCATTATAGCTCGGTGCTGTGCTCTGAATGTTTGTATCCCCTCCAAAATATGCATGTTGGAATTCTAACACTCGATGTGATGGGGTTAGGAGGTGAGGAAGACTTTAGGAGGTGGTTAGGTCATGAGGGCGGAGGATTTATGAATGAGATTAGTGCCCTTACAAACAAAACCCAAGGGAGCTTCTGCCTTGGGAGGATACAGTGAGAAGTCTGTGACTCAGAAAAAGACCCTCCCCTAACTACACTGGCACCCTTGTCTTGAACTTCCAGCTTCCAGAACTGTGAGAAATAAATGATTGTTGTTTATAAGCCACCCAGACTGTGGTATTTTGTTATAGCAGCTCAAAGAGACTAAGACTCTTGACCATCTGACAAAGCACCCACAACTGTGCACAGAAAACCTTGAAAAGCTGTAAATATTTTAGTGTTGGGCTTTCATGGGGTTTATGTGTTACAACCTTGTCTTCCTCTTTCAAGTTTTGGACCAACTTAGAAGTAAATATAGGAGACAGATGGAGAGTCTTTACTTGTTTAACAAACACTTATGAGGTACTTACTAGGTGCCAGCCAGCAATGTGCCCAAGGTCACGCAACTAGTGAGGGCAAAGCCAGGCTTCCAACCCAGCTCCAAAAACTTTGTTATTCTGCTTCTTAAAACATAAGCTTTATTCATGAAAAAACTAGATTAGAGGACATGGTTTAAGCGAGTGTCTAAAAAGGGGATTTAACTCTTTATCTCTGAATTAGACTCTTCCAGCTAGTGGTGGCCACCACAGATGCCCTCCACTTACTACACAGGGCACAGCTATCTTGCCCCCCCTCCCCCCCTCCCTTACTGCAGGGTGGGAAGAGCAGAGCCAAATGTATCTTTCTGTAAGCAGAGACGTCCGGAAAGAGAAGATGAAGGGGGAAAGTCAGTCTCTCTTTCTCAATTTCACCATTTGGCTCTGTCACTTTTTCTCCCCTGGGGAGGATAATGAGCCACAGTACTTATATTTTCCATGGATCTCTTCTTTTTTTTTTATTTTTAAAATGTTTATTTATATTTATTTACTTTGAGAATAAGAGAGTGTGTACATGGGCAGGAGAGGGGCAGAGAGAGAGAGAGAGAGGGAGAGAGAATCCCAAACAGTCTCCGCGCTGTTAGCTCAGCACAGAGCCTGACAGAAGTGCTCAGTTTCACAAACTGTGAGATCATGACCTGAGCTGAGATTAGGAGCTGGTTGTTTAACCAACGGAGCCACCCAGGTGCCCCTCCATGGATGGGTCTCTTCTGTGAATTCCCCTTTCTTAACCCCCAATTTTTGTTTTGTTTTGTTTTGTTTTGTTTTTTGAGACAGAGAGAGAGAGAGAGAAAGAGAGAGAGAGAGGCAATAGGGGAGGGTCAGAGGGAGAGAGGGAAAGAGAATCTTGAGCAGGCTCAACACTGGGAATGGACATGGGGCTCGATCTCATGACCATGAGACCATGACCTGAGCCGAAATCAAGAATCAGAGGCTCAACTGACTGAGCCATCCAGACTCCCTTCCCCAATCTTTTTCATAGCAGACACATGTTGATTTTGCTCATCCAGAATCCATTCTTCTGGAATAGCACCTTGATCCTTCTTTGGGAATCTCTTGGGACATGCTGATTGTTTGGGACTGACCTCAACCCACAGCTCCAGGGGCAAGCCCGTGATCCATGCCTGGAGAAGCAGAACATTGCACCCTTCCGGCCACAGTGATTGGTTCATGGGTAGCCATGCACCCCAGCCCAGGCCGGTTGACTATTCCTGGGACTTTTGCTAGAATGTTTGGGAAAGGCTGCCTTCATGATGGAATTGCCAAGCTGGGGGAATGTGAGCCTGGAGCTGTCGGGCCACCTTTGCCATCTTGTGGGGACCGACTGCTACCATACAGGAAAGCAGAGTGGAGAGTTGGATGAAGACGTACAGTGTTGACATTGTTAGAACCCCTGGATCTAGCCATGCCTGATTTATGCTCATTATGAATGAGGTTGATTAACATTTCATACGTTTTCCCCTTTTTGTGAAGTGTTATTTGTGGCCTTTACTTATTTCTCCACTGGACTGTTGGTGGTTTTTTTTTTCACAGATTTGAAGGAATTAAAAAAAAATTTATTGCAATGAAGTTCCCATGACAAAATTAACCATTTCAAAGTGTACAGTTCGATGGCATTTAGTACTTTCACAGTGTTGTGCAATCATTTCCTCTTTCTAGTTCTAAACATTTTCATCACCACCACAGAGACCCTGTACCCAGTAAGCAGTCACTCGCCATTTTCCCCACCTGCCCCAGCCCCTGGCAGCCACTACTCTGCTTTCTGTCTTTGTGGGTTTATCCAGTCTGGAAATGTCATATACATGGACTTATACAATATGTAGCTTTTTGTGTCTGACTTCTTTTACTCAGCACAATGCTTTTCAGGGTTCATTCATATTGTATCATTATCATATCATTCATTTCTTTTTATGGCTGACTAATATTCCATTATATGGATAGAACCTGCTTTATTTCTCCATCTTTCTATTGATGGACATTTGGATTGTTTCCACCCTTTGGCTCTCATGAATGGTGCTGCTATGAACATCCATGTCCAAGTATCTGTTGGAATTGTACATTAGGGAAATTTGTATGTTTTTGTGTAGTAGGGAAGTTAGTCCGTGGCTTATAAGCAGGTGCTGCAAATATTCTTCCTCAGTTTGCACTTTGTCTTTGACTTTGTTTATAGTGCTTTTTAACCAGGCAGAATTTTTAAAAAATAGTTATGTACTTGACTGTATCAGGCTTTTACGGCTTATGGGTTTTGTGACATAGTTAGGAAGGCCATCCTTATATGTGAGGTTCTAAAATAATTCTCCCATCAAAGCTGCCACTTATATGCTCCTTTCCTCAGACAGGGATTAAAAACAGGCCACTTGTGCTCTCTGCCAGGGTTATTGTGAGGACCAACTAAGATAAACAATATGAAAGGGCTTCATAAAATATAAACCAGTACATACACGCATGGCTTGTGTCGTCGCCACTATTACTTCGTATGCGATTCTGGCACTAACCAGCTGAGTTCTGTTGTTGCTCTCATTTTGCAGAGCAGAGACTGAAGGGCAGAATTAGTCACTGAGCCAGCCAAGGATGAAGTAGTTGGTAGCACTGGGGAATGTCACAGAAGATATCAACTCTTATTAGTCATCTTGGGGAGTTTTCATATTTGACCAAAAAAATGCCTTAAACCCAAAACTTTTCTGGTCATTCTTCCTCCAAGTAGAATCTTTTTTTTTTTTTTCCTACCAGGAAGAGAAACCAGTTTAGTGGGTTTGTGTTTTTCAGCTGTAATTGTAATTTAAGCCTCATCAATGGCCATTTTTGATATGTTTTCCTTATTTTTTAAATTAAAAAAAATTTTTAAACGTTTATTTTTGAGAGACCGAGAGAGAGACAGAGCACAAGTAGGGGAGGGGCAGAGAGAGAGGGGGAGACACAGAATCTGAATTAGGCTCCAGGTCCGAGGTGTCAGCACAGAGCCCGATGTGGGGCTTGAACCCATGAACCATGAGATAATGACCTGAGCCAAAGAAGGACGTAAACTGAAAGAGCCACCCAGGCCCCCCTTCCTTATGTTTTTAAACCTAAATTCTTTTTTTAATGGCAAACTTTAGGTTGAACACTGTATTGATTGAAAAAAAAAAGTCAATACTTGACAGCAGTTATTCCTACGATGATTGCTCTGGTATAGAATGTATGCCGATTAAGTCCTTG
Source organism: Crocuta crocuta (assembly GCF_008692635.1). Lineage (NCBI taxonomy): Eukaryota > Metazoa > Chordata > Mammalia > Carnivora > Hyaenidae > Crocuta > Crocuta crocuta. The sequence goes on along the minus strand of NW_027551576.1, from coordinate 578,807 downwards.
GGCTCCAATATCAGTCAGACTTGGATTTGAATACGATTCAGTTGGTGGCTAGTTGTGTGATCTTGGAATTGCTTCATTGCTCTGTGCCTCTATTTCCCTATCTGTAAAACAAGGATGATTACAGAATCTGACCCACTGGATTGTAGCAAGAAGTCAGTGATAAAACCTAAATAAAGTACTTGGCCCAGTGCCCGGATGGAATGGGGTCTCAATAAATATTAGCTATTAGTATAATTCAGAATAACTAAAAGAATTTAGGAAATGAGCCGGAGATAAATGGAATATACCCTTTCAGTGGGTGTTCCCAGCCTTGGGTGGCACAGATCAAATTACATGGTAGAGCCCCCGGCCCACCACATAGCACACTTAGTTTTGGAAAAATCTGAGCTCTGTTACTACCTTGTAAAGGGTAGTCATCAGGTGTGGCAGCAGGGAAGAAGTGACCACGAGGAGGGGAGGGTCACAGAAGGGCGCTGAGCCGTGGTGAGGACAGGAAGGGGGGAGGTGGAGGACATCGTACCAGGGGGCCTGCCCCAGTCATACTACTTCCTCTTGGGAAAGGGAGATTCTGGATGATGTGGGTTCACTGTGTGTGGTGATGCATTTGCAGGGGGCATAGCCCTTCTTTTCTTTTTTCTCTCTTCCTGTTCCTAACTGAGGGATCTGTGGAGCCCCAGCTCTGATTCTAAGCCCTGGCCGGGTGGGCCTGAAAACGAAATGACATCTGTGGGACCTCTGCCACGTGCCAGGCACTCTAAGCTCATAATCACGTTGGATCCTGAGCCATGAGTAACAGCACCACCTATTTTACAGGCGAGGAAATGGGAGTGAGGCTCAGCAGAGACATAGAAGCTGCTCAGGGCCAGCCCCATGCTGGTAAGCAGCAGAGCTGGAGTTTTCATCGCCATCTGTCTCACACCCAAATCCAGCGTCCTTTGCCGCTCAGCATGTAGCTCTACGCCATACCTCCCTTCAGTTTCGTATACCCTTTGGTGACGTTCCTGTGGTTCAGCGCCTGCACATGGGTCTCCCAGAAACACATGTGGACTCGAACTCGTAGTAATGATGCGAAAGGCTCACATGCACTGGTTCCTGCCTCCAACAGGCAAGAAGCAGGTTCTCAGAACTACTGTGGCAGAGCCAGGCGGGGAGTCCAGTCTGTCATATCCCAAGATGTGCAGTACTTACTTAACTCTTCTTTTCCTTCGAGAGTTAGGCTTGAGGCAGGGATGCTCATCTCTGAGCACATCTTTCTCAGGTAACATGTGTGGCTTTCACTGTTTTCAACTGGTCCAGAGGGGAACCTCAGAGGCCTGAGCATGCCCATGGGAAGTGTGAGGCGGGGGGGTGATGGCACGGGTTGGGGGACAGTCCCTATCAACTCTGTGACTTCCTATCTGGACATGAAGCTGTAATAAGCCCTGTGTTTCACCGCCTGGACTTCCCCATGTGCTCTCTCCAGGCAGATTCTCTGCCTCCCCATCTGCAGGCTTAGCTCATACTGTTTGCTCCGTAGGAATCTCCTGTCTCCTCCCGACCTCCCCCTAGAACCTCCCTGCCCCCGGGCCCCATGCCTGTCTGAGGAGATCCATTGCAACTGCCGCCCCCTCTGGAAAACCTCAGTGGACTGGCATGGATTCATTTCTGAACCCAAATCCAATTATTTATTATACACAATGTAACGGGCAAACGTAAGACTGTTCTGAGAAATTTGTGAAAATACCAAACTTGGGGGATAATAGGTATTAAGGACAGTCTTGATATGTGTAATTCCCGTGCTTGATCTCATTTTTAGAGAACAAATCTTATTCTACCTAAGTGCCTCTGAAATGTTTTTGTAAATGTTTATTTATTTATTTGGAGAGAGAGTGTGTGTGCATGAGCTTGTGCATGGATGAGGTGGGGAGGGGTAGAGAGAGAGACTCCCAAGCAGGCTCTGTCCCATAGAGCCCGAAGCGAGGCTTAGTCCCACGAAAGGTGAGATCATGGCCTGAGCCAAAATCAAGAGTTGGACGCTCAACTGACAGCCGTCCGAGGGTCCCTGAAATAGGTTTAATCTCTCTGGTAGAATGCGGGATACTCGAGTATTTGCATGGTCAAAATCTGGTGTCAGATAGCCCTATTTTTTAATATGCTGGTGACCTTGGGTAAGTCACTTCCCATATCTGTGCTTCTCTTTCATCATCTGTGAAAGAGGGATGCTTATACTGTGTTGTTAGGTTTCTTTTGGGGGAATATCATGGGGCAATAATTGCTACCATTTACGGAGTGTTTACTACTATGTGCCCAGCGCTGTCCTCAGCTTAGCTGTATATTCTTAGTTGATCCTCCTAAGAGCTCCCTCAGTTTTGAAGTCCTTTACCCTATAATATTTTCTTCCCCAATAGCACTTACCTTCTTTCCCACGTTGTATAATTTACTCATTTTTTTTATTCATCTTCCCCTTCCTGGGCCTCTTCTGTCGTGTGACTCCAGGAGGCACGGTTCACAGGGCATTCTGGGTTCTACCATTACTGAGAATGTTAACATGACTAGTGGGGGTTTCCCAGAGTTGTGTAGGGTAGGATCCTGGAACTGCTCCAGGAGGGCAGGGATTTTTTTTTTTTTTTTAAAGTCTGGGCATATTTTGACCATTGCTGTATCCCTATATCCAGAATAATGCCTGATCTCTGCTAAACTTTCAATAAATATTTGTTGAAAGAATGAATTAAAAGGCCCTAGAGAGATCCCATTTCATTGGTGAGGAAACTGAGGCTCAATGAGTTATTGATTTGCCTGAAGCTCTAAGAGACAGTGAAGCAGCTGGGTGTTTCTAGCACGCCGGCTCTCAACAGCTTTGCAAAGCTGCATGTCTGAAATGCCTGGCATTGTCCCTGCCACCCCGCAATTGCTCAACAAATATTAATGAGCTTGCCTACACGGGTCAGTCTCTCTCTCCTCTGCTAGACAATCCCTACAGAGTAACATACTGTCACATAGCCGTTGCTTTGAGAAATTAAATTGCACGGTGCAAAGAAAAGGTGAGCCGTTTGGAGTTTTTGGAAGAAAAATTCCTAACCCGACTGCTAATGGAGTTTGCAGGGGCCTCTCATGCCTTTCCAACCCGATTCTTTTTCCTGCTGCCTTCCCTTTTGTGAGCATTTCTTCCCCTTTTTGCTTGCAGTGAGTTCTGCTCTCCTGTAGGCTACAATGTGTCAGTTGTTATAAAATCCGGGAGGTGGAGCTTGGTGACGAGGTGGGTGGGGGAGCGCTCAGCCAGCCCTGCAGGGCGAGCAGTCCAGCCCTGGTTCACCGGAGCTTAAGCCTTGCAGCCGGAGAACTTCCACCTCGCTCTTCTGGCTTTGATCCTCACTGTACATCAGACCAGAGGCGCCGGAGGGAGGGAGGATGCGAGATGACCGGTCCTTTGGCAACCTGACCATCTCCTTAGCAGAGCCTTCGAAAGCCGGCCGGAGACTGACTGCACAAGCAGGGAGGCGCCGCGCCTCTCGTGGATGTGTGTGTGTATGTGTGTGTGTGTGGGTGGGTGGGTGAGCGGGTGTGAGTGAGTGAGTGTGTGTGTATGTGTGCATCACGACCGTGTGTGTGTCCGGATGAGTGCGAGAGTGCACGCGTGAGTGTGTTTGTGTGCATGTGTGTGTGATTGCTCTTGGTTATCATTTTTTGGGGAAGAAAAATCTTGAAAATCTGGGGCAGGTTACTGTGCTCCTAGAGGTGGTAGTTCTTCTTTTGCAAGAGGAGCTGACCAGACCAAGCTACTAGAGACATTTTTCCAGCAAGTAAAGAGAATTTTCCTCCCGGAACGAGAGGGATTTCTCCCCCCCTGGCTCTGCAGCCGAGTAAGAGAGATTAGTCCCTAAACCCTGTGAAATCGACTAGAGCCGTGTGATTACCAGGGCTTGAGAGAGGACTGGGGAAGAAAAAGAAATAAATCAAACAGCCTGTCAGTGCCTTTGGCCACGTTGGAAGATGTCATCTCAAACTAAGTTCAAGAAAGACAAAGAGATCATTGCTGAATATGAAGCCCAAATAAAAGGTGAGATGCGGGCCGGGGAGTCATGCTTCCCCTCCCCTTTCCTTTTTCTCTTGCTTTGGCTTTCTCTTACCCCTTTTCCTTTCTGCCATCACGAAATGTTGTTCTGCATCAATAATCTTATTGTGAGTAGGAACACAAGTCCAGACTGGTTTCAACTGCAGAGAGCCCTGGCTCTGGAGTGTGGATTATAGAATGGGCAGCAATCACTGCATTGCAGGTGTGTGAGGAGGATCCTACGCCCGGCTTGAGGAGTGTCGTGGATACTCCATCATCTTGGCTGTGGCTTGTCACTCTAAGGCCATTTTGACAGTCACAGCCTCCTCCTCCCTCCCACGCCGAAAGCCCCTTAATGTGATTTTTTAACGATCCGCGTTTATTTTCCTTTCTTCTTTTTGGTTTTTGTCGTTGCTTTCCCCTGCCCCTTTCTCTGGGCTGGAAGTCACATGCATGTGCACGGAGAAGCAGCATCCCTGGGCTGCACTTCTTTGTCAGTGTCTCTCGGCGGCCCGGGTTGCCGTGGATTAACTGTTATGGGGCATATTGATCCAAACTAATGCAGGCATTTAGGCATAAAGAGGGAGCTCGGTGCAGAAAATGTATCCTCTCACAGCGTGCAGCCCCAATCACTGTCCCTCCGCCTGCTAACGCGTCGGGTCATCAGCCTTCATTCAAAGCCAACAGCTTCGTGTGCCGATTTGGCTGGTAGGAGCTGCGTGGCTTCCGTAGCGCCAGAGGAAGCCTGCCAGCGGGGTGGGATGACCTCTGGATGCCTGTTCCAGTTCTGGGGCCACGGGGTGCAGGCTCCTCTCGGCAGCTGCTCCCCAGTTCCGCACCAGCAGGGCAAAATAGGAAACTGGACTCAGTCGCAGAGACAAATGCGGGCAGAGTCGTCATTCACGCCAGGTGGGGTTCTCCCACCTTCACGAGTTCTAGGCTTAGTTTTGGCAAGGCAAATCTAAAAGCACCAGGCTCGCCTCTCTCCGGGGACCCCGAGGGAAGCCTGGGCCTGCGTGGCTTAGTGTCTCTTTTCTCTCTGGTCATGGACGTCCTTGCTGCGGCACAGGGAGTGTTTGTGGTCCCCCCCCGAAGGACTGAAGACAAAATACATCTCTGGTGGATGCTGACGCCTGCCCTTGAGATTCTGGGAGGACTGACTATTTGAGCAAGTTGATTATCTGGGGCTCAGGTGACCTGAGGCTGCCACACCTGCTTTTAGGTGCTTCTGCAGCTCCAGACTCAGTGACCCGGGAAGTCGGGTCGCCTCCCCGGGAGCGGTGGGGGGCCGGCATCCACAGCTGCTGCTCGGGCTCCAGATGCTTGGGAACCTTTGGGAGGGGAGCGGCCATTAGGGGAGGGCTTTGTTTTTTTTTTTCCAGTCTCTCCAACCCTCTTGTGTCTTTCAGTCCTGGTCAGGCCCGGCATGCGAATCACCTCTGAGGGTGGACCCCGGGGTGAAGGGAGCAGAAAACCCTTGCCCAGGTTTCAGCTCAGTGTTGAAAACTGACTTAGGGTGCTTCAGCTTTGCTGAAAATTGAGTCACAAGCCCTTTACTGGTTAGAGATTTGAACACCCCACCCCCCTCCCCGACTTCACCAATACAAAAGCCCAGTTTCGGCCTTTGCGTACACACTTTTTAGGAAGTTTATGTTTTATAAGATGAATTTGGCTGATTATTATCGTTCTTTTTAACTGAGGTTCTCATGAGCCTCCCATCCTAGAGAAAGGGATGCTGAGTTTTGGAGAGTTTGGGGGTTTTGTTAGCACTGTCTTGGTAGGAAATACGCTCGTCTGGGTTTTGGATTACTACCACAGGGCCCGTGAACTTGGCTTGAGGATCAATGAAGCGTTTATTGCTCTGGCTGATTGTTTTACTTTCTTACCTTTTGCTTTTATTTTCACAACTACTTAGCAAGTCCAAGGCAATGCATTTCAGCAGGAAATTTGTCCAGATGATCTTGTCTCTTCCAGACCCTAAAGGTCTCTACATTCTGGTTAAAGGAGTTGAATTTTATTCCTTTAGAATTGACACCCACATGACTTAGGTCAGGATGTTGCTGTGCCCGAAGCCGTCTGGAATCTTTTCGTTTCAAAATTCTGTTTGTTAATCATCATCATAATTACTGATGATGTACGCACAGGGCCCCACGGTTTCTCTGTCTGGCTCACTCCCAAACATCACTACTTTTGGCCTGCACAACGTACGGAAAGTGTTCGTATGAGCGAGCTTAGCTTTAGAGATGAGGAGACTGAGGCCTCGTCAAGGCGAGTGACTTGTGCAAGGTCACAAGGCCAGAAATGTGAAGGTGGCCGGTCTTCTCTCCCGGCACACTGTCTGCCTGAGGCTGCCCCTTGAAGGATTGATGTCAGTGGCAGATGGCGGTTTCGTGGTGGGGACTGGCTGTCTCTTGACCGTGTTCCATTGTTTACCCTCCTACTTTTATCCCTCGTCTTTGTTGCTTGCCTCTGAAGAATGTTTGACCAGTCACCAAAAATAACGCCTGATGCTGGCTTCCTTTCTCCCTGGGCGTCATTTGACCAGTTTGGTGCAACCCTTCGCCTGCTTAGATAGATTTGTTCCTCTGTGAATTTAGTGAGGGGGATTTTTGGTTTTTAAAAAATGATACTGAGTTCTTTGTTGACTTATTCTCTTTTATCTCTTTTTGAAGAATTTATTGACCTAAGGAGAATATTTTAACACTTTTTTTTTCTGTTGCAAGAAATATCAGATCCATGCCTTCTCTTGCCTCATCAGATGCCCGAATTCCTTTGATTATGTCTTTGCAATGCAGTAGTATACCATATGCTTGTACACATCCAGTGGTGGGGAGCTCATCACCTCCCAAGTCCACATATTCTACCTTTGGATCCCTCTGGCTGCTGTAAGTGGTTTTTACATCCATCTATTGGTTCTATAGTATCTTCCCCTTGGGAGTTCATAGAACAAGACAGATGCTACTTCCCCATGGCTGCCCACTGGATGGTCGGAAACTCTGATCCTAGCCCCCCGGACTATGATTATCCTCGTTTACTCATGTAAGATGCTTATCTGCTGCTTAATCATCTTCACTCTCCTTTGGATTCACTGTATCCTGGGTTACAAACTCTAAGTGCCTTCGGGTGCTTGACAGAATAAATGAGTGAAGTTGGCTAAGTAAGTGACCTGCGATAGTTGGTCTACCACCTCCGTGAGGGCAGTAGATGCAAGGCTTGTGGTGGTTATGGTGCCCTTGAGAGCACATGTCCTGTCCAAATGGAAAGTCACTACTTGGGTCCGACCTCTTGTTGCTGTTTAGGAATGTAGGCCTGGACAGATCTTTCAGTTTTTCAGCAGATGCCAGAAATCTAGATGAGAGCTGTATGCTTTTAAAGATGTTTTGTCAAGGACTGCCTGACTGGCTCTGTTGGTAGAGCGTGTGACTCTTGATCTCTGGTAGGGGAAGGGGTGGCCCTGAGTTTGAACCCCACGTTTGGCATTACAGATTACTTTAAAAAATTGAGTTTGAGCCCCACGTTGGGTGTGAAGAGTGCCTGCAAATAAAATCTTGGGGCACCTGGGTGGCTCAGTTGGTTAAGCATCTGACTTCGCCCCCGGTCGTGATCTTGCCATTTACGAGCTCAAGCCTTGAGTCGGTCTTGCTGCTGTCAGGGCAGAGCCCACGTCAGACCCTCCCTTACCCTCTCTCTCTGTGCCTCACCTACTTGTGCGTGTGCTCTCACTCTCTCAAAAATAAATAAACATTGAAAAAAATCTTTAAAAAAAGGTTTTGCCAAGTGGACCTCCAAAATATCATACTATCTATCAAAAACCTGCTTGAAGAGTGTTTCTTCTTCTTCTTCTTCTTTTTTCAAATGTTTATTTATTTTTGGGAGAGAGGGAGACAGAGCATGAGTGGAGGAGGAGCACAGAAAGAGAGAGAGACACACACAAAATCCAAAGCAGGCTCCAGGCTCTGAGTTGTCAGCACAGAGCCCGATGCAGGGCTTGAACTCATGAACCGTTAGATCGTGACCTGAGCGGAAGTCAGATGCTTAACTGACTGAGCCACCCAGATGCCCCCTTTAAGAGTACTTCTGAGTTCTAGGGGCCTTGGGTGGCTCAATCTGTCAAGCATCCCACTTCAGCCTGAGTCACAATCTCACTGTTCCCGAGTTTGAGCCCTGCATCGGGCTCTGTGCTGACAGCTCAGAGCCTGGAGCCTGTTTCAGATCCTGTGTTTCCCTCTCTCTTTCTCCCCCTCCCCCACTCACATTCTGTCTCTCTCAAAAATGAATAAACATTAAAAAAAAAAAAGAAAAAGGTGTTTCTAGTTCTAGATGAGAAACTCTTGATGTGGTCAGAGAAAGAAAAACAATTATCACCTCCTTTATGCTGCATGTAATGCTTCTATTAATATAGCCCTAGGGTTGAATTAGCCCTTTTTGCTGCTCACCCCTTCATTGTACCATATCTATTATGCCTGCTATATTTCTCCAATCCGTTAGGCTAGAATCTTTGTCACAGAGAAGAAAATGAAATGAATTTAATATGACTTTTTCTTGGTGACCCTGTGCTGGATCCAGATGGACTCTGTTTCCTGTGTGAGATACTTGCAAGTGTCCCTTTATGAATCTGTTAAAGAACTGTGCTTGAGAGTGACATCACATTCTCTAGTCTGGAAATAGCAAGCTCTAAATTCTTCCCCCTTTTCAAAATCAGAACAACATTTGGGGCGCCCGGGTGGCTTAGTCGGTTAAGTGTCCGACTTTCGCTTCGGTCATGATCTCGCGGTTCGTGGGTTCGAGCCCCACGTCGGGCTCTGTGCTGACTGCCAGCTCAGAGCCTGGAGCCTGTTTCAGAGTCTGTGACTCCCTCTCTCTCTGACCCTCCCCTGCTCACACTGTCTCTCTCTCTCTCTCTGCTAGAAATAAATAAAACATTAAAAAAAAAATTTCAAAATCAGAACAGCATTTGCCCATCTCCAGCATTTTGTCACCTATCCTGTTTTTCACAGTTCCCTCAAAGATCACCGATGGTGTTTGGTAATCTTATCTGCCAGAGTTCTCAGTACCTTGGGCTCTCATTCATCTTGCTGTCAGACATAATGATCTAGTTTGCATTTATCCAGAGTTCCCATTTCTATTTCAACCTAATAGAAAATTGAAATAGAAACACAGTGATTGACTTTAGTGTTTTGTTTTGGCGTTTAATTGTACATCCATAGCATGTTAGAGCATCTTCTTCTTTTTTTTTTTTTAATGTTTTATTTATTTCTAGGAGAGAGAGAGAGAGAGAGAGAGACAGCGTGAGCAGGGGAGGGTCAGAGAGAGAGGGAGTCACAGACTCGGAAACAGGCTCCAGGCTCTGAGCTGGCAGTCAGCACAGAGCCCGACGCGGGGCTCGAACCCACGAACCGCGAGATCATGACCTGAGCGAAAGTCGGACGCTTAACCAACTAAGCCACCCGGGTGCCCCTTAGAGCACCTTCTTAATAGCAAGAGTCTAGAATTTAGGAGAAGAGGAGCAGATTTTGAAGAAGATCACAGAGAAGTGTTTATTTACTCATTCATTTATGTATTCATTCAATAAACATTGATTATCTACTTTCTTCTTAGTCTTGAGCTGGGTGTTGTGAGAGATGCAGAGTATACGATACATTCTTGGCTTTCTAAGAGTTTTCTTCAAATGTGGTGATAAAATCGGTGAAGAAAAAAAAACTCAGAACACAAAAACTTCGAGTTGAGAGCCAGAATGAGTTTAGTCTTCAAGGGATTATGCCATTGAGTGAATGGACGAGCTCCTTAGGAACCCTCCCTACTCTCCTGCTTCAATGAGGAAAGCATGGTGGGTGGGGGAGACACATGGGAGTAGTGAGGACTGTGGCTGATTAGGGCTCATCACTGCTCAGCTCCAGTCTTCAGCGCCAGGCAGGATGTGAGCCCGGAACGGTTAGTTCTTTTAGTGTTTCAAGGGCATCTGGATTTTAAGACAAAATCTCCACATTTTTTATTTTTCATTTTAAGTTTTTAAAAATGTTAAAAACATTTAAAAATTGGGTGGTCTTTTCTATTTTTGAGCTGTAAATTTTTTTTAAAACTTTTTAAAATATTTTTGAGAGAGAGAGACAGAGCGAGACAGAGCATGAGCAGGGGAGGGGCAGGTAGAGAGGGAAACACAGACTCGGAAGCAGGCTCCAGGCTCTGAGCTGTCAGCACAGACCCTGATGTGGGGCTCGAACTCATGGACCGTGAGATCATGACCTGAGCTGAAGTCGGATGCTTAACTGACTGAGCCACCCAGGTGCCCCGCTGTAAATTTTTAAAAAATTGAATGATATTTGGCACAGAAGGTTATAGTAGTTTCAGGTGTACAACATACTGATACAACTCTGAATGTTTCACCATGCTCACAAGTGTCGCTACCGTCTGTCACCATGCAGTGCTATTGTAATATCATTGACTATATTCCCTGTGCTGTGCCTTTCATCCTCATGACTTACTCATTCCAGACTGGAGGCCTATACCTCCCACTTCCCTTCACCAATTTTACTCATCCCACTACCCCTCTCCCTCTTACAGCTGTTAGTTTGTTCTGTGTATTTATGGGTGTGTTTCTGCTTTTTATTTGGTTGCTCATTCTGTTTTTCAGATGCCACATATAAGTTAGATCATATGGCATTTGTCTTTCTCTGTCTGACTTCCTATACTTAGCCTGTAGATCCATCCATGTTGTCACAAATGCCAAGACCTCATTCTTTTTTATGGCCAAATAATATTCCACTCTATCTAACTGTCTATCTCTCTATCTCTCTATATCCACACATGCGCATACATACGTAAACACATCACATCTTCTTTATCCATTCGTCTATCCATGGACACTTAGGTTGCTTCCATAATGGCTATTGTAAATAATGCTGCAGTAAACATAAGGGTGCATGTATCTTTCCAGATTTGTGTTTTCATTTTCTTTGGTTAAATACCCAGTAGTGGAATTGCTGGATCATATGGTATTTCTGTTTTAATTTTTTGAGGAACCAACATACTGTATTCCACAGTCACTGCACCAATTTACATTCCCACCAACAGTACATGAAGGTTCCTTTTTGGAGCTATAAGAGTTCTTTATTCTGGATACAAGTCCTTTATCAGATATATGATTTGCAAATATTTTCCTTCCATTCTGTGGGTTATGCTTTCCCTTTTTTGATGGTGCCCTTTGAAGCACTAAAGTAATGTTTATGAAGTTCAGATTATCTATTTATTCTCATGCTTTTCAGGTCATATCGAGGACTCTTTTGCCAGATCCAAGGCCATGATGAAAATATCCTGATTTTAAAAAGATTTTGTTTAGTGTTTATTTGTTTTTGAGAGAGAGAGAGAGAGAGAGAGAGAGAGCCAGCCAGTGGAGGAGGGGCAGAGAGAGAGGGAGACACAGAATCCAAAGCACCCTCTAGGCTCTTAGCTGTCAGCACAGAGCCTGGCACAGGGCTTGAACTCATGAACTGTGAGATTATGACCTGAGCTGAGATTGGATGCTTAACTGACTGAGCCACTCAGGTGCCCTGAAAATCTCCTGATTTTTACATGTGATTCAAGTTTTTAAAAATACTAAAATTTTTTTAATGTTTATTTATTTTTGAGAGAGAAGGAGACAGAGTGGAAGCAGGCGAGGGACAGAGAGAGACGGAGACACAGAATCTGAAGCAGCTCCAGGCTCTGAGCGGTCAGCACAGAGCCCGGCACAGGGCTCGATGTGGGGCTCGAACTCACGAATTGTGAGATCATGACCTGAGCTGAGGTTCGACATTAACCGACTGAGCTTAACACATTTTTTAATGTTTATTTATTTATTTTTAAGAGAGAGAGAGAATGTAAGCCGTGTAGGGGCAGAAAGAGAGGGAGAGAGAGAATCCCTAGCAGGCTCCACGTCGCTGGCGCAGAGCCCCATGGGGGCTCAAACTCACAAACTGCGAGATGATGACCTGAGCCAAAATCAAGAGTTGGCGCTTAACTGAGTGAGCCACCCAGGCGCCCCAAATGTAACTCAAATTTTTAAGAAACACTATGCTGCCTGAACGAACCCATCAGCAGGACAGTGTCAGCTCATGGGCCACCACTTTGCAGCTTCTGGCCTACAAGGTAAACTCCATCAAGGGTCTTGGTGATGGAGCCTCAGACAGTTTTCCTGTTTTATCTTCAATTGTTTCTCTATAACAGGTCTGTGTGCTTACAACCGCATGAGGCCGATCCCTTGTCTCGGAATCCTCCGTACCCCTTCCTGGAACCTTCAAATCTTTCCCCATTTGCGCCTTTCTTGGTTTTGTTCAAAATGTCCCCCTTCGAGCACCCCGTCTTTGTCTGGCCACCCCCTGACTGTCCTTCAATGCCTGCCAAAATGATACCTTCTTCTACATTGTGTTCCTAATAACCCTCCGAGGCAGAATTAGTGGTTCCCTCACATCTGCGCCCCATATTCTGAGTCTTATTATCCTTTATTACCATCTCGTGATAAGTCCTTTGGCCGTGAACTCTTGAGGGCAGACACGCTCACGGCCATTTTGCTTCCCCAGTGTGGTTGGCACAAGATAGGCTGAGCACGTGGCCGGTAAGTTACTATTGAGCAGTTTTACTCTTTACAACTTTTAGCTAACTTAGTGATTTTCTTTGACATGTGCCTTAGTCTGTTTGGGCTGCCGTAACAAAATACCGTGAACTGAGTGCTTAAACAGTAGATGTTTATTTTGACAGTTCTGGAGGCTGGAAGTCCAAGATCAAGGTACCAACAGACTCAGTTTCTGGTGTTGTAGGTGGATGTTCTGTTGCCATATGCTCACGTGGCCTTTGCTTACTGTGTAGGGGGGAGAGAGAGAGCTGTCTGTCTTCCTCTTCTTTAAGGGCACTGATCCCGTCATGAGAGCCCCACTCTCATGACCTTCAGCTAAACCTAACCCTAAGGCCTCATCTACCTCCAGATACTATCACATTGTGGGTTAGGGCTTCAACATAGGCATTTGGAGGGAGAGACACAAACAATCAATGACAGCACCCATACTTTCTGTTCCGTGAAAGTCGGGGTGTGGGCCACCTGGGTGGCTCAGTCAGTTGAGTGTTGGACTCAACATGGCTCAGGCCATGATCTCAAGGCTCCTGAGTCAAGGCCCTGCATTGGGCTCTGTGCTGAGAGCTCACAGCCTGGAGCCTGCTTCAGATTCTCTCTCCCTCTCTCCCTGCCCCTCCCTCACTCATGCTCTGTCTCTATCTCTCTCTCAAAAATAATAAACATTTAGAAAAAAAGAAAGTAGGGGTTTTATTGATAAAGGAAACATTCTCCATAGTTGACTGAAGTTCCTTGTTTGTCCCTGATAGGGGAGATGTTTATTAGTGTAGATTTGGTGAAGGCTGATGTGTTCAAAGCCAAAGTAGTATTTGATGAGGTGATGTTTGCCCCAGTCATGCTGGGGTGTGGCCAGGAACACAGGCTCTTTGCAGTTTGGGGAAATCCGTGAATCTAGAGGTCTGTATTGGCCATTTTTGGAGTTTTTACCACCAGAGTTTGTTAGTGACAACCATTCCTTTCTAGAAACCTCAACCACTCATTCATTCACTCACTCACTCACTCACTCATTCCTTCAGTGACTGTTACAAGCCATGCTTCAGGCTGTATAACTTTACTAAATGTGGGAGGTAATTAATTACTATTTAGTTCCGGGTCTCAGTCATATATACAGCACCTCATTTTGTGATCTCAGTACTTCTCAGAGGTTGTCATTATTCCCATTTTATAGATTAAAAGCTCTAACATTCGGAGAAGTAAATGAAACCAGTTGCATCAGATTGCACAGGGAGTGGTGGCGGAGCCAGGGTTTAAACAGAGCCTTCCTGACTCCAGCCGTTCAGTGAGGGGAGAGCTGTGTCACAGCAATGTGGCCGTGACACCCGGGAGATCCTTTCCTGGGGGGCTGTTCTGCGAGGGGTCTTCACCTCTGACTTCCTACCACTCCTAAAACTTCACCTCCCCTTCTAGTCCGACTTCTCCTGGTTCTCCCTGGATGCCACCAGCTGTGTCGGACCCTTCCGCACCGTCCCACGGGGTCACTTCTGCTAACGTGCCTACTGGAGACACTCTGTAGACTCAGCCGAGGCTGCCACATCTGCCTCCACCAACCTGAAAACAGGGGACTGGGAATTTGAGGGGTCTTCGAGTCCAGCTCCCCCACTTTTCTTCCCCCACCCCCCAGATGTGGAAACTAGTGTTCAGAGAAGGGTTCTGGCTTAGAGACACTTCTAGAGCGTATTTCCATGAGAGGGAAAGCTCTCTCTGATAGGTTCATTGCTGTAGGCTCATGCCTGGCATCTAGTTGGTGATGGAGAAACATATGGGGTTGGATTGCTCTGGAGGGTAGCGCAAGGCCAACCGGTGGGGGTGGTTTCCTGGGAGGTGGAGCTGAGTGGTACCTTGGAGAATGGGATGAGGCGAGGGTGTCAGAGTCAGGAGGTGAGGGGTCAGGAGGAGGTGAGGTTAGGCTCATTTAGAAATTGGGTCCTGTCCTTGTCACTGCCAGGAAGGGACAGGGGTTGACTTCTTCAAGGTGCTGAGTGTTAGAACCTCTGGCCTAATACAGGACCCAGCAGTGGTGTTCTAGACTTGATTTCACTTGTAAATGATTCATTCCTGATGGCTTGTTGGTGTTTATAAAATATCTTGGCTGGCCAGGAGTCGGATTTTGGCTCTTTTCTATATGATTATTCATATAATCATTAGGCCAATTTATGTTTGGAGTAGTGTTCCCTGAGATTGGATGTGAAGAGGTGTTATGTGGGAAAAATAGTTATGTGGTCAAATGGGTCTTGGAAGTTCTAACATAAACTGAGTTAAATAGGCTTATTTCCCACAGGACTACTTCTTCTTCTTCTTCTTTTTTTTAAAGTTTTATATATTTATTTTGAGAGAAAGAGAGCACGAGTGGGGAAGAGAGAGAGAGAGGGAGAGAGAAATCCAAGCAGGCTCTGCACAGCATCCTACAGGGCTCCAGGTCATGAACCTGGACCTGTGAGATCATGACCTGAGCTGGAGTCCAGAGTTAGATGCTTAACAGACCGAGGCACCGGGAAGCCCCCCCCACGGGACTTCTGGGAACCTTGAATGTGCTAAGTGTGAATCGCCAAGAAGGGCCATGAACTTCTCTTAAACTTATTCCATCTTGTAGGTGTTTCTCATGGAAAATCTCACAAGTCTGTATTCCTGAGATTACATTTTGAAATCCATAATTTGTGGATTATCCAGATTCTTTCTCTTTTTGCCTTTTGCCCAGTTGGCTAATTTTTACACTTTCCTCTGAGGGCAGTTTGAAGAGGGGAAGGGGTAAAACAAATGCGTATTCAGCTCAGCTAAGTGATATTGATGTGGTGTTTTGAGGTCACTTAGAAAATGTGGGTTTTGACATCTCCAATCACAGAGTGCTCAACCATTGATTTAAATGGTAATTTGGCGACAGCTTGCCCCTAATCAATATGCGTGGCGTGTGCCTGTCTGTGTGTGGCAGGAAGGGGATGCACTGGGCTGCCGGCCATGTTCAAGGTTCCTCGAAGGGACCGCAGCACTGCCCCTGGGATAGTGCAGTCGATGCCAGGGGATAGAGGTGCAGAGGGACGCTCAAAAGCCCGCAGCCCGTGTGCCTCGGAGTGAACAGACCCCGGCCACAGATTCAGGTATATGAGAGAGAGGTTTTCTGTATTTCGCTGTAACTTGATTTCCATTTCTCATCTCTTGTTTGCTGGGGGTGGCAGAAATCAATCTAAGTCAGTTTGGGGTTCCTCCTTCTTCCTTCAGGGCTGTGCCCCAAGGTCCAGGGGACTGAGGCGGCGCCGCGTGACCCCTGTGGTGGTTTATCATCAATCTCTTGTGGCAGCTGAGATAGCCTCCCTCCCTTTGGGTCGTCAGTGGTCTGTCCATGCCAGTGATGGATCCTTCTTTGTTCCCAATCTTGAGACTTTCCCGTGTCTCTCTCTTCAGCCCTTCTATGCTGTTTGCAGGCACCAGGAGCCATCCCGGCGCTCACATACCGTGTTGGGCTGTGAAGGACTCTGGACATTTGTCTCGGGCCTGTCCTGCCCGGCCCCACACTTGATTCCCCTCCAGTGCCTTCCCATAGCCCTGCTTGGGGAAGTGGCCCCGCTCCTGTCTCTTCTCACATTCTGCAAATGTATGCGGGCGGTCCCTCAGCACCCTCTTTCCTTGGGCTTCTTTGGGGGGAGGAACAGTGCAGGCTGTTTTCCTATAGATCCATAAAATCTGCACACACTTTGCCTTAGTGACTCCTGGACAGCTTTATCCATGCCCAGAATTGGGAAGGGGAAAGGAGGTCATCGGGGGTGGTATCCTGGCTCTTTGTCATCGGACATTCCCTCAAAGCTATTTTGAAAGTCAAAAGCTAAGAATTGACTCCTTCTCTGTGTTATCCCTGAGGCATTGAACACAGAATGCCCTCTTTGCCTGAATCTGGTCCAGAAGCTCTTAAGGAAATATGGAAGAAAGCCCTTCAATATTTCAAGGTATTATAGTGGATTTTGTTTCTTTTCCACCTGCACCATCCCGGCCCAGACCACCATCGCCTCTTGCTGGGACCCTGGCAACATCCTTCTACCTTAAGGTTTCTCCACCTCTATACTGCTGACATCTGGACTTGGATTCGTTTGTGTGGTGGGGGCTGTCCTGCACAGCACGGCTTGTTAGAGGCCTGTTAGTTGTTAGAGGTCTGTAGACCCTAACCCCCTCCGTCCCCCAAGCTGTGACAACAAAAAATGTCTCCAGACTGTTGCTGAAGGTTCCCAGGGTGGGGGTGGGGGGGCGTGTGCAAAAGAGGCCTCAGTTGAAAGCTACTGACCTAACTGGTCTCCCTGCTTCTCTTATTCCAGTCACCTGTTCTCTGCATAGCAGCCAGCGGTAACCCTTACACGACTTAAATCTAACCATGTTGTTCTCCCTGGTTACAAACCCTCCTGTAGCATCTCATTGTGTAAGAGTCGAATCCAAACCACTGGCTACCTTGGCCACCCTACCTCTCCACAGCCCCAGCTTGTAATCCACTTTGGGCCTCCGTACATAGCTTTCCCTCTTTCTAGGATCCTCTTCCCCTGGATTGTCACATGGCTGGCTTCTTCTTGGGATTCAGCTTTCAGCTCTCAGGTCACTTCTTGACCACCCAGCCTTAACTAGCCATGAAGGAACTTGGATTAGCTGACCTGAGTTCTCAGCAGGGCACTTATGGCCATATGATATTTTCCCTTCTTTGTTGATTTCTTCTCTTTACCAGAATTGAAGGTCTGTAAGAATAAGACTTTTGCTTCTTCTCTTGTCCATTTGTGTTTTGTTAGCACCTAGAACAGCCCTTGGTATGTACTAGGTGATCATGCTATTTGTTGAGTGAATGAACGAACGTTTCCTTTTGATGGACTTTGCACGTATAGACGCTCTGCTTCAGGGTACTTGGGACTGTGCTGGGGATTGCCGTTTAGAGGAACATGAGGAAGCTGATCTAGGCTTTCCCCAAACGCTGACTCGAAGGCAATTCAGGAAGATGAAGAAGCCAAAGAGCAGGCAATTGTATAAGTGCAGAGCTGTCCACCTCATTCGAGGGAATGAAGTAAGGGGACCAGGTGGCCACTTGTAGTGATCCTGCAGGAAATCCAGTCTTTTCTGTTAATTGAGCTCCTGGTTTGTGTCCGAAATGGGGACACAAAAATGGATAGAATATAGTCCCCATGCCTGTCTTGATGGACTCTGTTTTCTAGGAAAGATAGTTACAAACATAGATTAATTGATGATAGTAAGAATGAGAAGCACCGGGACAGTGCTGGAACCTTACATGCTTGGGAAACTGAGAGTGAAAGTTGACCACTTTGCCCCCGGCAGCTGGAGAAGCTCTTACAGATGAAATGACTTCACAGTAGAGTTTTGAAGGATGGGTAGAAGCACAGCTGGTGGTGAAAGTCATGTTGTGAAGAGAGAACAGCATGTGCAAAGCCATGAGGGTTATGAAAGGGCCTGGGTACTTGCAAAATGGTGAGAAGGTTGATATGGCTGAAATCCAGAGTAGATGGAATGGTCTAGGGATGGGATATGAAACTAGAAAGAAAAAGAGCTTCAAGTTCCTTTCTAACTACTGGGTCCCATGAGTCTTTGACCTTAGAGATGGTGGATAGGAGTCTTCTTTTTTTTTTTTAAATTAATTAATTAATTTATTTTGAGAGAGATAGATTTAGCACAAGTGGAGGAGGAGCAGAGAGAGGGAGAGAGAGAGGGTCCCAGCCAGGCTCCATGCTGCCATCACAGAGACCGATGAGGGGCTCAGCCTCGTGAAACTGTGAGCCCTGAGCCGAAACCAAGAGTCAGATGCTTAACCGACTGAGCCATCCAGGTGCCCTGGGTGAGAGCCTTATTTTTTTTATCACATTTTTTTCTGATTATGAATATAAGACATGTTATTTTAAAAGTTTTTTAAATATAGAAAAATATAAAAAAGAGAAAGAAAGAATTTAGAAGCCACTTCCTGAGCCAGCACTATAAACATTCAGTGTGTTATTATCTTCCAGATTTTATATCTCTATTTACGAAATCCGTTATATACACATATATGTGTGTGTATATGTAAATTTATGTATATGTATATGTATATATATAAAACAAAAAATGGGATCATAGATCTTTAATGAAAAATTATAAAAAGAAAGCTGATAGGCAAATCATCATAGGCTTAGCGCTTAAAATAGATAGCGTATGGCCTAAAAATAAATAGACTTTGTCAAGTAAGAACATCGATCAATAAGCATAACCTTCCACGTGTCACGATGGCCCTTTAGAGCAGGGGATTGGTTTGTTGGGAGCCATTCTGTTGTGGGGATTGGCTTGTGTTGCTGCTTCTGTCCCACTGGATTTGTATAAAATTGAGGGAAACTGAGTTGACTCATCAAGAACCGCCCCTCCCCCCCATCTATTCTAGCCACTTGTAGCTAAAATTTTCCCCCTTCCTGGTCCCTAGAGTCTCACTTCCCTGTTGGTACCCAGGCAGCAGTTCCTGCCTTTGGCAGGAAATATTAAAAGGAGAGTGTCGTCTCGGCTAAAGAGTTTGGCCTCAGCAGCAGCTGACCCTTCCCTGCTGGTACCTTCTCTTCAGTCCCCTTTTCCTCGTTGGTCTCTGCCAGCGTCCTGGTCATCGGTAGTACTTTCGGGGATTCCTGATTGCTGGTCTGCTTCCAACAGTGATAACCTGCTTTCTCCTTACTTCTGATGGTCAGTGAGGCTATTTCAGAATATGGTTTATTTTAGATTAGTAACTTTTCCAACTCTTTGTCAGACAGAATGGCCTGGATTCCTGTAGGTGGGCAGAGCTCTCACTCAGACATTGGAGCACACTGGGAGGGGACAGCTGTGTAGGAGCACTTTCTAGAGTTTAGGGTGCCTGTAAAGGAAGGAAAAAGACACAAAGAGAGATGACATGAGAGGACTCTTACCAGTGAAACAGCTGAGCCACCTCAGGGGCACAGAAGAATAGGTGTCAGTTCTCTGATTTTATTCGTACTAAAGAATGCAAACCGGCTGAGCAACATGGCTGCCCTCCAGCTGTCTTCTGGGTAGGGCGTCTGTAAGCACGGTTGACTATTACATGACTTTTTACTTTACACTGTCTTCATTCTTATCAGTGGCCTCTCCAGACACTGTGCTTTGGATCTCCCAAAGATACATCCTCTTGAGGAAACTGAGGCAGAACAGCAGTTAGTCCCTGGCTTCTGACACCTGGTAACTGATAACTCCTTGACCTTCTGCCCTGGCCACTTGGGCTCCTGACTTTTGCTAGGTTGTGGTCTTTGGACTTTGTTTGTCCCTTGACCCTCAGCTAATATAGGGCTTTCGTCTGGGCCTGACCCTCCTGCTTAGGCACTACCCTGAATATCTCTGACTTGCTGGATCTCATGCTTGGCATAAATTTGCCATCAAAACCCTGCGGCAAAAATGTCAGAGGCCCTACTGCTGTCTGCTAGAAACACGGAATTGTTCTATCGGAAATGGTGGGAAAGAAATGTTGAGAATGTGGTGGGCCAGTCCACTTCGATTTAGCTTAACAAGTATTAGTTGAGTTCTTACTATGTTCCCTGACCTCATAGACTTTTATAATTCTGCGAGGAAGACAGATTTTAACCTGTAATGACAAAAATGTTGAGCGTTACGAGAGGGTGGTACGGATGTCCCGGGGGGGACCTGAAGCAAGTGAATGTACATGGTTGAAAATATTGTAGGTGATATCTGATATTGATCTATAGAGCTGAACCATATCGGCCAAGCTTATGTCACCACCATCATTTCCTGAGCTATTTGGGATCTGTACAGAACCATCTGTCCATTTTGAGAAGAGTCAGAAGCCATCAAAATATTGAAGGAGTCAGGAAGTGGTACTTGTAAGAGAAACATACAACTCCTGGTATAAAAGACAAAAATGGTTCCAGAAAAGGAATGTAGTAGTAGTTATACTCAAGATGGTAAATACAATTGTGGGGTAAGTGCTGTTAAGGGGAAATTAAAGCCAGGGCTCAGCTGAAGAGGGCTGAAATCCGTCTGGTTGAACAAGTTATGCTAAAGGCACAAAGGGGAGGCGAGACAAGTATGTGGACTGTGGAACAAGGTGGGGACCATGGTCTGGCTGGAACTGTGGAGACCTGGGTCTGAATTTTGCCTTATGGCTTATCAGCTGAATGACCTTGGATAAGTCTTTTCTTATCCAAAAAAACAGAAGAAGAATGGGGATGGTATTTCACCAGTTACTTATTTGGAAAACGGGGATGATAATGTCTCACTTGCGCACACGTGCGAGCGTGTGTGGGGGCGGGGAGGAGAGAGAGAGAGAGACTGAAAATTAGTTGAAGTAACACATATCAGCACACTGCTTGGTACACAGGAGCATTTACTGGTAAATGAAAATGTTAGCTGGACCAGTAAGAGAGTCACCAGCATTCAGAGTCCTGGACAGGGAGCCCCTGCCTACAGAGGAAGCACTGAGTGAGTGCAGCTGGTTGGAAGAGACAGGCCGAGGGGCAGAGCTAAGACACCATGAGGGCAGGAGGAGCTGCCCGCATGGGCAGCTGGAAAGTAAGTCTCAGGCAGGGCTTTGACTACTACAGTGTTTTTACCCATGTGGCTCCTGGCCCACCTGCATCAGAATCACGAGGAAGAATTTATAGCAAATTCAGATTCTGGGGTCTTATCTCAGACCTATTGTNCTCGGGGGGGGGGGTGGTGGTGGTGGCTGGGAACCTGCATTTTTAAAATGCCGCAGGTTTTATGAACTTGAAATATTTGCATCTGAACTGTAATAAACTCATCCATTTGACTCTTTATATTTTTTGAAGGCAAAAATAATTTAGTAATTATGTAGATTATGTGAATGAGAAAGAAAACCGTGCGTGCGTGTGTGTGTGTGTGTGTAAGTAATATAATCCCGTTTTTTTAAATAAAAAATATGTGTCTTTATGTATTAGGTGTGTGTAAAAAGAGTCTGATTATTGTTACTGATTTGTGATGCTGTTTACTCTTGTGGACTAGAAATGGAATGTAGGTCAGAAGTGGGGGGCAGGAGGGGAGTGACAGGAAAATGTGGAAAGGAGACCTTTTTTCCTTATATTCTTTCACTTTGATTGATTTCTAAAGTAATGAGTGTGATTACTTTTCTAATTAAAAAAACCCACAAAGTTGTCAATAAGTAAGGAAGTAAGTGTCTGATGCTGGTGCTCAGACATCAGCTGAACCATGAAAGGAAAGAGGGAAAGAAAAGAAGACAGACGCATGCAACAGGTATTTAAGTAATGCTCAACTTCTTGTGTTCCTTGTGTAAGAATGATGGCTAAGGCTTGCCTGGGGGGCTCAGTCAGTTAAGTTTCCGATTTCAGCTCAGGTCATGATCTCACGGTTCGTGGGTCCGAGCCCCACATTGGGCTCTGTGCTGACAGCTCAGAGCCTGGAGTCCACTTTGGATTCTGTGTCTCCCTCTCTCTTGGCCCCTCCCCTGCACATGCTGTCTCTCTCTCTCTCTCTCTCTCAAAAATAAACATTAAAAAAAAATGATGACCGAAATGAAATATGCTACTTTATTGGATTATTCCCCAGTGGAAGTGGAAGGTGATTCTTCCTGCTCTGTCAAAATTCTAAGTGATGGGGATAGGGGTGGAGTAGTTAAGCCCAACCATTTAATTTATTGGGTTTTTATCAGGAGCCATTGTGATACCTGTCCAGAATCTGGGGTGTAGAGTTGTAAGACCTGATTTTCCATCTCTGATCTGTTTTTCGAGCAAGGCACGTCTCTATTCTGCATCCTTGCTTCCTCATCTGTGAAATGAAGACATTATCTACCTTAAAGGCTAGTTGCTGTGAGGATCAAATGAGGTGGTGTGTGAGAAAGTAAACTCGGGAGTGCTGCAGAAATGTTAATTATTTCTATTTTTGCCTAGCTCCTCCCCTGGACATGCTGCTATTACTGTGGAGTTGTTTATGTGTCTGTCTCCCTGTGAGATCATTGAGTGCGGAGGCCTTGTTTTATTCATTCCCGAATTCTTGTGCTTAGTGCCTGCCACACAGGAGGCATTCAAAGCAAGTTCTGGAATAGCTATCAAGGATAGAAAAATACATGCACAGTTAGGTTTAGGCTTATGAATATTAAGATGCTCTTCCAGGCAACACTGCCTTTCACTTCTATTTAAAAGAATTTATAGAAAATTCATTCAACTCCACAACAGGAATGATATTGCTAGGAGAAAGAAAAGAACTTCATTAAGGAAAATTTAATTGCCCAGTTTTCTAAAGAAACAGAGCCACATCCCTCCATCCTCATTACCGTCAAATGCAGTATGGCCGGTTCCAAGGAGGGCAAGATGAATGAAAAGAGATTGTGAAAAGGCAAACCCTGATACTCCTGAAGAAAAGTCTCCCAAGAAACAGGAATGCCCCCTGGATCACCAGTTTCCTTTATTGTTTGTCAGAGCCCGGGAATAAGCCTCCTCTGGGCAACTCAGACAAAAGCCGTCTTTGGCCTCTACCCCAGACCTTGGCCGGTAAACCACAAAGTCCCTTATTTCCCCTGGAGGCGGGAAAACTTCCAGTTGCTTGACAAAACGGGAAGGATTATCTGAGGCTCAACTTGGGGGCTCCAGTACCTCCAAGACCCGGGTAATTATCATCTGAATGGGCAGGAGGAGGACTGGAGCGCAGTCCCGAGAAAAGAGACCTGGGGTAGACCCGCAGTTAGGAAGGAGGGGGCCGATCTCAGGTTTGGTCCTCTGGACCCTTTGCCCATACTGCCACGAGTCTGCAGTCTCTTCTCCCCTCTCCTGCGCCGGTTCAGCCCGAGGGCACCATTGGATGGGTTGATGATTGTCCAAACGAGTGCCAGTTATTGCACGGACCACTGTCAGCCCGGGTGAAGTCCCTGGTGGTCTGCTCAAAGGCTCTACCCGCTTCCGTGTTTGAATGGAGCAGTTGGATGATGACGTGAGCACGCCCATGCTGTTTGAGAATGGCAGGTCAGCAAGGAGAGCAGGTTAAGTGGCATGGTTAGTGGGAGCATGGTTAGTGGCATTGAACTACCCAAGGTTTGCAGCCCAGCTCTGCTGCTTTCTCACTGTGTGACTTTAGACAAGTCTTTTCATCTCTTGAAAACTCAATTTCCTCATCTGTAAAGTGGAGGTAATATTCCCACCCTAAAAAGTAATCTTGAGGATTGAATGAGATAACACCTGTAAAGCGCTCTGTACAGTGCCTGGCACGCGGTAAGGACTCAGTCAATGTTAGCTATTGTTCTTAATATCACGGCTGTAAGAGTCACACTGCAGGCTTTGGAGTCCAGTAGATTGGGCTTCGATTCTAGCTCTGTCATTTATTAGTTGTGGGCAATTTGTCTAACCTTTAGAGGCTCAGCTCTCTGTACTTCTGCAGAGTAGGAACGATAGATAATACCTATCTTGGGCATTTCCGTAAGGCATTTAGGCCAGAACAGACACATAGGTAGATGTTCCATAAACAGTGGGTTACCATTAGGAGAAACAGCACATCCTATGATAAAGAGGACCAGGAAGCAGAGAGATCTTAATAGCATGGGATGAGGGACAGACTCCAAAAGTATGAAGTTTAATAGTTTCTCAAGAGAAGACCACTAATTCTTCAAGAGAAGCTCAGCTTTTTTTTTTTCTTCTTTTTTTTTTTTTTTTTTTTTTTTTTTTTTTTTTTTTTGCCTCTTGATCCCTGAGAGGAGTTTCTCCTATGCATAGATAGAAATGTGAATAGGAGGGGGCACCTGGGTGGCTTAGTCGGTTAAGCGTCCGACTTTCGCTCGGGTCATGATCTCGCGGTTCGTGGGTTCGAGCCCCGCGTCGGGCTCTGTGCTGACTGCCAGCTCGGAGCCTGGAGCCTGTTTCAGTCTGTGACTCCCTCTGTCTCTGACCCTCCCCTGCTCACGCTGTCTCTCTCTCTCTCTCTCCTAGAAATAAGTAAAAATATTTTTAAAAAATGTGAATAGGAGTAGGAACAAACTGGCATTTGGCGGGGATTCTAGACCTTGGGTCCTGACACCATCCTGTCTCTTGTTCAGGGATGTCTTGGCCCCTCCCCAAGAGGCCAGAGGGAAATATATGATAGAGGCCACTGACGGGGTAATGAACACCCATCCTGAAGCTGCTTAGCACTCCAGTGCTGAGGGCTGGTGAGCCGTTCTCCCCTGGAGAACTCCTTTAGCCTATGTGGGTTAGGCATGCAGGCCTCACCTCCACGCCCATACTTGAATCTTGGCTCTATTGTTCCACAGTAACCGAAACTGGGCTAGAGCTAGAACCTCTGACCTCTTCCTTTTAGGGACCAGCCCAGACAATTGCTCTGATTCCTCTCTGAGAGGCCACCAGGCCTAACCGCCAAAAGGGAGAAGAGAGAGTTAGAAGTCTGGACCCCCTAAGATTTGAACTTTGGCCTCCTTGGAAGTATAACCTCTAGGAATTTTGGTCCATGAAGGTATCCTAAAACCTGGCCAGTCTATATATAATCTCACCTTTCCTTCAGGTGGGTAGATTTCTATGGGTTAAATCTTGACCCTGACTTAGGAGGAGTGAATAGAGTTGGCCTTCAGCTCTCTGAAGGTCAGCATCCCCCCTTCCTCCTTCTGACCTTTCTTTGAATGCCCCCAAGAGCTTAAGAGCCAAGCCTACGATCAGCTCAGGGTGTGGCTCTCTCCTTCTCAGAAGAAATCAGTGGAGAACCCATGACATTCATTCTGCATCCTCAGCCCTGCTCCATAGTGTGCCTGCCATGCAGCCAGGAGCTGGGAAGTTTAGCCCCGAAGGATTTAAGAATACCTCTTTGACGTCCCTCTCCTTCTCCAGATTTTAAAAAAACAGCTCAAGCCTAAACTGAAAAATTCAGCGTCGTTTTTCCGATCCACTCTGATCCCCAAGCAAGAAGTAGTCTGCAGGCCAGTGATGTATTTTCTTAAGGTGCACAGCAGAGTCAGGCAATTTAATATACAAATCTGTATTGTTCACTTTTTGAAAACAAATCAGGTGATCTGGCTGCACTAGGTCCCCATTCCTACATGGTAACAAATCAGCCAGAGCTGAGTAGCAGCTGCCATTTTTAAGTAGGTGGGGCTCAGTTGGTTAAGCATCCGACTCTTGGTTTCGGCTCAGGTCATGATCTCACAGTTCATGAGATCAAGCCCCATGTCAGGCTCTGCACTGAGAATGCAGAGCCTGCTTGGGATTCTCTCTCTCCCTCTCTCTCGGCTCCTCCCCACCCGTGAAAATAAATAAATAAGCTTTACATAAAATAAAATAAATGAGGCATGCTCTCCTGAGTCCCTGCTGCTTCCTGGGCAGAAGCTCTTGGGTCCCCACACGCCCTTGTCTCCCACCTGCAATTTCATTTACCAAAGCTTCCTGGTTTCTATAGGCGTTTAGGTTTGCCACTCCTGGATAAGGCCAAGAAATTATATTCTGTCTTCTGTCTCAAATTATGCTCATCAGATAGGATTGTACAATGAGAAGTGAATGACAGCATAACAAATAATTCAATACCTATGATATAAAAATGCCTCCAACTTCCCACCATCCTTCCAGGTTCACAAAAGAGATGCTTGTATTATGTAAGTACATCCCTTTTCACTTCTCCTCAAGGATGAGTTTGACATTGGAGTCAAGGACAAGACATTCTCCCTTAAGAAGGGCAACTGTGTTTGCCCCTGACCCATCTTTGAGGAGAGGTGGGGAAGGAGAAGAGATTTATTTATTTGTAAATAATGGCTTCAGCTGCTAGAAGCCAGTACAGATCCTGAGATGTGGTGGATGGCGTCCTTAGTTACCTCATTAGTAGTCACTACAACACATTTTTAATAGTTAAACATCCCTCAGTGTAAGCTATTTTAACATCAAAGCACAGTTCACTTAAAGCAATTCTGCTCAAACAGTGTGGTCCCAGAACTCCACCCTGGACTCTGAAATCAGACAGACCTGGGACTGCATTCCATCTTTATCACTTACTAATTGTTTGACATGGGGCAAATCATCTCGTCTCTCCACTGCTCAGTTTCTGTCTCCTTAAAATGGGCACCTCATTGGATTCTCATGAAGACTAAATGAGATAATCCCCACTTGGTATCTAGCCCAGGGTCTGGAACACGGGGAACACTCAGTGAGTGCTCTCTATTATTATTCTTACCCAGACTTGGAGGGCTTGAGTTGCTCCAAGAATGAAATTTAGACCATCTACCGCAGAACCGGCAGCTTGGGGGCAAACTTAAACCCACCAGTGTGTTTTGCTTGGCCTTTGGAACATTTACAAAAGTGAATTAGTTTCCAACACTTAAAAATTAAGGGGCGCCTGGCTGGCTCCGTCGGTAGAGCACGCGACTCTTGATCTCAGGGTCGTGAGTTCAAGCCTCACCTTGGGCGTGGAGCTTACTTAAAACAATAATAAAATAAAAATCAAGAAAGTGCAAAGAAATCAGGAGAGTTTACATACAAAATCCAGATTTCTGGCATTTCTTGTGGTATGGGGAGATGTAGGCATTTTGGCCTCATTCTCAGACAGAGGCAAAAATTGGCTGTCCCCTTCAAATGGGGTACGGGGTTCGCCTGCTCCAGGGCCCACCTGACCCACTTCACTCATTTTTGTTGCCTCCTTGACTCCTAAGGGCAATTGAGTTTTTGATCTGAAGGAATGGACCAACCTCCATTCCTCATTATGTAGGATTCAGTCGGTCCTCCATAAATATTACTTCCAGCAACTGGGCTTTGGAGAAGGTAGACAGCAGGTTGTATTAGCTGGCAAAGGCCCCGGTGCCATCTGTGTTATCGATTAAGTGCAGAGCCATCGGCTTCAACAATCCATGGAGCAGAGGTAGGGTCAAGGGCTTCTTCAAAGAATCTGGGAAACTAACAAAGATGTGTACCTGTGAACAGATGCCCACCTCATTGCAACATGTAGGTGGGCTGAAATTTAATAAGGAAAAAAGTATGAAGTCTTGCCCTCATGTCTAAAAACCCAGCTGGCCAAGTACAGACGAGGGAGAGATGTGCTTAGCAGCAGTGCTTGTGAAAAAGACTTAAGGTTCCCCTTGACAATAAGTGTGATGTGAGTCACAGGGAGGCAGCTGCCAAAAACCTGATCTGACTTTGGGCTGAGTTTATAGAAGCCTGGCGTCTGGGAGACCTTTCTAACAATTAGGCCCGTCTTGAAGGGCCAGGCAGACAGGCCCAGGAAGCCTTGATCTCCCTAGAATAGGAGGTGTTTGAGGCTGAAGTGATATGGCCCCTGGAAAAGAGGGTCAGAGTGGGGATTTAGGCAGCAGAATATTTGTTCAAGGTGACATAAGGTTTCTGCCTGCCAATCTTGTGATTCTGCTTTCTGCAGCCCACTGGAAGAAGATGATTTCCATGATAAAAGTAAAAATCTTCCTTCCTGATAGAGGAGAGCAGACTTGCTGAAGAGGCTGATTGGATGCAGCCATTTTGATCTGACTCTGTCAAAACAGAAGCGTGGACTTCCGGTTCTTACCACATTATTTGGATGCAGATGTCACTGGGCCTTCTTTATCCCTGAACCTCGTCTCACCT
Source organism: Crocuta crocuta (assembly GCF_008692635.1). Classification (NCBI taxonomy): domain Eukaryota; kingdom Metazoa; phylum Chordata; class Mammalia; order Carnivora; family Hyaenidae; genus Crocuta; species Crocuta crocuta. The sequence goes on along the minus strand of NW_027551576.1, from coordinate 550,657 downwards.
GCAACCCCACTGCTGGCCCCCTGACTCATATCTCAGAGACGGAGGGGGTGGGTGAGCGGGGAAGGATCTGTTTTGCACATTACTGGTAATTTGTTTAAGCTGGACTTTTATGCAGAGCTTGCAAACTGACGGCGTACAGGCCAACTCCAGTCCTCAGATGTGTTTGATTTGGCCTGTACTGTGTCTTTGAAAAATGCGACGTAGATGCCAACATGTAAAAATGAGGAGATTTCACATAAAATCTGGATTTCCAGCACCTTTAAAAAAAAAAAATTTGGAAGGTCTGGCGACCTGGGGCAGCGGCAGCTGGAGCTGAGCACCCGTAACCCTCCTTGGATAGGACTGGAGCTCACTTGGCCACTGTCATCTCCCTAACCTGCCCTGCTTTNCGAACCGCGAGATCATGACCTGAGCGAAAGTCGGACGCTTAACCGACTGAGCCACCCATGCACCCCTTGTTTGTTTGTTTGTTTTTAAAACAAGAATGTCACTGAACTTTGTTTTCATTATACAAAAGTCGCTGATTAGTTTTCTGCAACCTTGGAGGGAATATTGTGTTTGGGATGGGCCTGACTTCGAATATAGCCTTTGTGGCATACCTGGAATGCATTTTCTAGGAGGCGTGTCGGGGGTACTTCAGAGAGAAACAGGCCTCTTCACAGCAGCTGGAGCTCAGGTGAAATCTGTCCTGTATCTCAGGAAGAGACTTGCGATAGGTGTCGGGACTATGTGGACCAGAAGATGGGCACCAAACTGAAATTTTTCTCCCAGAGCTAACGCTGTACGGTGTGTTGTTTCACGATGAGGAGAATAGATTTGTTTGCTTGTTTGTTTGTTTACTTAAGCCCAACTCTATGTTAGATAATGGTTTCTTTTCAGGACCACATCAAAATGCCCCGCGCTGTCAGAGACATCTTTAGGATGTAGTTGTGGGCTCTGCTCATTCATCTTCCCGACAGGGGGGCTGGCAGCTGGGGGTCCACGGGGGAGGGGTGGGGTAGAGGTGGGGTGGAGGGAGCAGAGGTAGCTGCTCCTGATGCATACCTGTGGCTCATTTATCACAAGCCCCCAATTCTTGCGTCTCAGGGAACATCCCGGGCTGTTCTTTTGAACCACCCGAAGGCTTCTGTTGGTTTTTCTTACGTTGACCCAAATCTTCATCCTTGTCACTTCACTGTGGCCTGTTCTGGAGCCATGCCGAACAATGGCTACTTCTTCCGCAGCACAAGCCCTGCCGATATTAGCAGATAGTGGTCTCCTCTGTTTTGTGAGCCGGCTGAACAATCCCTGAGGAGAGGGGATGGGGGCGGGGGTGCAGAGAGACCAGGTGGATTTAAGAGAGACCATATTGCCTTCAGGTGGGTCTTGAGCTGGGTGATTTCTGCCCCGCATTTCACACAAAGCACCATCCTCTCCAAAGGCTCCTTGTGCTGGCCTCTGAACCTCCCAGTGAGTTGCAGCGATCGAGGGGAGACTACGAAGAACTGAATCTTCTAATAAAGCTTTGGTATCTGGTGGTAGAAACCACAAGAACTTTACCAGAAGCAGGGAACCCTCAAGTGCGGTTAGCATAGTGTCGACAAATTGAGGGGAGCGAGGCCCAGCTATTGGCCCAAGACAGAATTTGCTAGATCCTTATGCTGTTTGAGTGTCTCTGCGCTTAGGTTCTCAGACTGAAATTGTCCAGCCTGGCACTTCAAAACCCTGAGGGACCCCCTCCGGCACCACTTCCTTGCTGAGTGGGCCCCTCCCTTCATGGGACGTCAGGTTTATCCCTTAGGAAATGCCCTTTCGGTCTGAGTTCCCTCTGGTGTGGACAGAGGGTCTTGTCTGGCTCTTCATGGTACAGCATCTGGTGGCAAGTGTGTGTTTTCACTGTAGTCACTTCAGTGCATCCTGTCACTGAGTCATCCTCTAGGAGTGGCATTTCTCTTTCACCTTTTCTCAATCTCTCTCTCTCACTTTTTTTATTTAAAAACTGTTTAATGCTTATTTTATTTTGGGGGGGGAGGGGCAGAGAAAGAGGGAGACACAGAATCCAAAGCAGGCTCCGGGCTCTGAGCTGTCAGCACAGAGCCTGATGCGGGGCTTGAACACACGGAACCGTGAGATCATGACCTGAGGCAAAGTTGGACACTTAACCGACTGAACCACCCACTCGCCCCTCTCTCTTTTTAAAAGACCTGCCCTTGCCCTGGGCCTTTCTTCAACAGATAGAAGTGGTGTAGATGTGAATTGTGGGAATTCCAGGAAGATATTATCTCTTGGGAATGGCAGGGACTCCCTACAATTACGTGGCATCTGGAAGACGCCGGAGTCTGTGTGGTGGGGTGGGGGAGAGATGGGCAGGCGCCATCTGAACTGCCTGGATTGCAGGTGAGTGGCTGGCGTCTCCACATGTCCATCTTCCTTCCCACTTTCTTCGCTCTGTCCCCTTTCCCACATGCCCCACTTCTTGTTTTGGGAGAGGAAATGGTGACATCCATTTGTAAATGGTGTGACATCTCAGCATAATGTCATTGCTACTTCCTAGTCTGGGGTGCTGGCCATTCCTTACCTTATCTGCTGGCCTTCCTGCCGGTGCTTCTATGGGTCTGAGTCAGCAATAGAGAGGGTTGTGTCTGGACGAGTTGTTTATTAACTGGGCTTGGGTGATAGTTATGTGCGAGGGCTCAGGGCAAAGGTCATGTCCGTGTAGTGTGGGGAAGGGTCTACCATCGGAGGGGGGTCGGGTGTTCCTTCTGGAGGAGCACCTGTCCCCTTCGGAACCCCAGGGTCTGTGAAATGGCTTTGCGTGAGGAAACCGTGTGTCTGGAGCCCATGTCACTCCCGTGTAGTATGGAGAGCGAATCAAAACTTCCAGAGGAGAAGTGCCTGTCTTCCATCCAGAATCAAGATTAATTGATGTTCTTTAATGGAAACCAATCGAATCTCTCAGCAACCCTTCCCATTAAGCTTATAATCATGTACTTTTCTACCAAGGCACAGGTGAGTTTTTCAGAATCAGCAGGTTCTTGGAACCAGCTGACTCTTGGAGGCCATTTTTGTCTGTCTTCAGAGTCGCTGGTGGGAAATGGAGAGAAAATGCCTCTGAGTTACTGGGCAGGAGGTATAGTTCTCATTTGCCTGTGGTTTGCACGGCCTACTCATATCAGTGTTGCTTTTGAGCTTCCTGACAGCCCTATGATGCAGGTAGAGCCAGGGTTATTATTATCTCTTATTTATTTATTAGTAACTATCTTTATTCTCAAATTGACAAAAGCGTATAACATACTTTACAGTATAAACTAAGTAAGTGCTATGCATTTTGCTTATAAAGTGACTTAAAGTATTTCAAGCATTACATACTTCAGTTTGTACACAAAGTAAATTTCCAAATAAAGCTTTGGTTAGTAGAACTGATAATGTACTGTCAAATCCATTTTCCAAAGTTGTTCAAGGGAAAAAAGGCTTCATCCACTAATGCAGGGTTTTCTTATATAATCAGAGCTTTTTACTATTTAGTAGGAGTGGAAAATATTACAATAATTGCATTTAATTTCCCAGTCTGGATCAGACTTTTTCTTCTTATTTATATGCGGCCAGAATACTATGACTTTTGGAAAGCGTAAGTTAGGCCGGGTATTACCTCTATTTTATAGATGAGGAACTCCCCTAGACTTTGGAACACTACTCCCTCAAGATATTTGCTATAGAAAGGGCTCTGTTCAAGTAAGTGTAGGAAGCATTCTAGTATGCTCCCTTAAAGATTCATAGTGTGCCTCCATATACTAAAGGCTCTGATAAGTACTGTAAAACATAACTTATTTAACCCATTGTTTCTTGAACTCATTAACCCAGGTACTATTTTTTCTTTAGGATACACCTATTGTCATCTTCCAGATGTACAAACTTTTTCTGTAAAGGGACAGATAGTAAACATTTCAGGCTTTGTGGGCCATATGATCTCTATTGTAACTGCTCAGTCTACTGTTCAATGCAAATGCAGCCATCGATAGGAAATGAATGGACATGCCTGGCTCCAAAAAAACTTTATTTACAAAAGTAGGCTGTGGGCCAGATTTGACTCATGTAGTTTGTAGGGTGCCGACCCCTGTTCTGGAACAAGCATCCTGCAGTACCTTCTTTGGGAGATGCTGTGTGCAGTGTTCAGGGAGTCCTAGATAGGGACTGAAGTCTTCACCTTCCAGAACAGTTGGCGTGAGTGGCAGTGTCTTGTTGAATGTGGCTCAGAGATTGAATGCCTTGCTTAGGGTATATGACTGTGAAGTGGCCATGACAGAGAGCACTCAGGCTTTAGACTATAAATTTTATTTATTTTTCATTGTTTCTGCTCCTTTGGAGTGAAAGCCCCAGGAAGTGAAGGGGGCAAAATGCCCTGAATGCCTGCTGCGTGGAATGGAGCACATAGGTACATGTGGGTGTTTGCGTGCAAGTTGGTCTGAGTGTGACCATGGTATTTTTGTTATTAAGCATCAGTGTGGTTGATGGATAAGTTATCCAGTTAGAGGTCTTTGTTTCAAAGCACCTAATGGGAGGTGCTGAAGAAATTCACCACTGCTATTTGAATTGAGGTCTGTGGCGATAAATCAGGAATATATTCAATGAATGTACAAGAATTTACAAAACACATAGCTTGTGCCCTTGCTTTAATAACTTTTGGTTGTGGTCAACAGAAACCAGCAGAAGCGAGTGGTAATGAAATAGGGTTTGTTTAAAGATACACGGTGTTCCGTGGAACCCAAGTGGGGAAAGGCACTTAGCCTCATGACGGCCAAGAACCAGGCGCTGGGTTGTTAGGGAGCCCTGGAGTGTTCTGGATGTCAGCTGGCGTACTTTTCTCTCATTTTCGCTTCTCTTTGCACATCTGCTCCACTCTTCCTGCTCTACTATTTCTTCTCTGGCTATTTCTGATATTTCTTTGTGACAGGTAAACAATGGGTGCTGGCAGCTCCCAAGTTCATGTTTCATTTGGAGATGAACACATGGAAAGACCATCTCTATGGCTCACTCTCTCTTTTCATTTTTTTTTTTAAATTCCTTCTTCACTTCATTATTGCTGGGGAAGGGACTCTGATTGGCCCAGCTTAGGTGGTCCCTGAGCCAGTTGGTGTGGCCTGTGACGTGAGGTTACCATCAGAACTGTGTCAGCCAGAATCCACCCCTGTCGGTGGGCAGGCATTTTCCAAAGAAGACAGTCTATCATAGCCCTGCCCTGGCTGGGCGCTGAGCAGGTGCAAGGTGAAGTAGGCTATTTCTATCCACTGACATTTATAGACTAGTTGGAAAGTAAAACGAATACATAGTAGTGATGAGAGTGTCAGATGTGCTAAATTGTTTCATTAAACAGTGAAGAAGGTAATGGTATAAATAAGGGAGTAATTTTGCTGTACAGACACTGAATGCAAAAAGAGAGACAGGAAAGGCCTGTGTGGGCTCACATCACCGGAAGGGGCTTTAGGCAGCAAGATATGTTCTCTGAAGGTGGGTGCAAAGCAAATAATTCTGGCTAGGGAGATGGGCATGGATAACGATACAGAATTATAGGTGTGAATGCAGTCTGGTTCTTTAACAAGAAGATTCCTTAAGAGGAGGGAGGTGGGGGCGCCTGGGTGGCTCAGTCGGTTGAACGTCCGATTTCGGCTCAGGTTCGTGGGTTCGAGCCCCACATTGGGCTCTGTGCTGACAGATCAGAGCCTGGAGCCTGCTTCAGATTCTGTGTCTCCCTGTCTCTCTAACCCTCCCCTGATCATGCTGTCTCTGTCTCTCTCAGAAATTTAAAAAAAAAAAAAAAAAAGAGGAGGGAGGCGGCTTTAGAGAGCAATGGGATGTACGCTCAGGTAGTAGGAAGCATTGCTGGAGACAGTCCACTGTGGTCAGGTTAACTGTAGCACAGGACACGGGAGGGGCCGTACCAGGAGGGGCGGGAAGCCAGAGCTCTGCCACGTCGGAGAGGGGACCCCCGGCTCCACATGGGCTGGCAGGTGCAAGTCTACATAGGTGACAGTGTTGGGTATCTGAGTTGGGGTTACTCTGTAGTACTGGCAACATAGTGCAGGAAGCAGGGCCTGGCCATGGCGTTGGTTAAGTCAGGGACAAGCCCCAGGCGCTGGGTATCAGGGCGGTACTGGTGCTGGAGGGTGGGACAAGGCAAGACTTGAGAGTCGAATGCAGATTGGGGTACAGGACAGAAACCCCAGGAATCTGAAATGGGCCATGAGGCTGCAGCAGGCCATGAGGCCTGACCGTGAGAACGGAGTTGCTTCGTCTTTCTGCAAACTATCCCTTTCCCTGGTGGCAGCCTTCCTGTTCTTCCTTCCACCGCTCCGGACCTTGCAGCCTGTGGTTGGCTGGTCATCTGGAGACCCCTTGAGCTCGCACCCCGTTTCGGAACTTCTGCATTGGAACAGAAGCTATAAACACCGCAGACCAAAAGAACGATGGTACCTGGGATGTTAGGACAAGACAGTACGTTCAGTATCAGAAATTCCATCGGTGCCCCTTTGTGGAGGGAACTCTCACTTGGAGACGGGATGAGCAAACAAGATGCCTGCTGTCTAGCAGTGAAGCAGCTTGACCTGGATCTGAACACTCGTAGAGCAGCAGAAGTGGGGCTGTCCCCTAACACGTGGGCACCGTCTTTAGGGAAGATAAAGCCGCCAGCGTAGGTTCCGTGGAAAAGCCAGTTAGCCTTGTAGGAGGCCTTGTCTTGCTGCGTGTTCGCAGCTCGTGAAAGTGGGTGGGAAACAGGTAGGACTTGAACTTGCAGGATCAGGAGGTGAATTCTTTTTTTTTTTTTTTTAAGTTTATTTGTATTGAGAGAGAGAAAGCACGAGCGGGGGAGGGGCAGAGAGCAAGAGAGAGAGAGAGGCAGAAGAGAGAGAGAAAGTGCAGAACTCAACTTGGGGCTCGAACCTGCGAACCATGAGATCATGACCCGAGCTGAAGTTGGTCATTCAACCGACTGAGCCACCCAGGTGCCCCAGGATTTGATGGGCC
>NW_027551576.1:542185-543648 GCF_008692635.1 Crocuta crocuta | reverse complement strand
CCGCGTATATAGAGGTCACAGTATCCACAGTGATAGCCTGTGGGCCTGTCTCTGCCACATGGTAAGTGCTCAGTACACAGGTGTTACATCTGAGTCTTCAGTCTTAGTTAGCATCACAGAATTTGCCTGAATGCCCACACTGGACTGGAATTCCTGATGGCCTTGAAGCCTCTGATTGGAATGTCCAGTAGCAAGGGACCGACCACTTCATAAAACAGACTATCCTGTTGTTGGAAACATTTGCTAGAAAGATCTTCCTCGAATAGGACTGCAAGGCACCTCTGTCTTTTGGAACAACTCAGAATAAGTCTAAGCTGCTGACTCATGCATGGTAACATTTCCACTCTCTGAAGACCATTCTTAAGTACTCCTAAGTCAAGGGTGGGGAATAGTTTATATCTAATGTATCATCTGGGCCCCTTCATGGAAAGAGCTCTCGTTTGGAGATGGTATGATCCCCAACTGAGTGCCAACTATGATGGATTGGTAGTGGCTGTTAGAGGGCTGTATTGAGAAGGATTCTGGGACTATGTTCCAAGGTCAATAGGAAAAAATATCCGATCTGCCATGGTGTGGGCAGTGGTGACTTATGTACAAGGTATTTGTTTTCTCTGCTAAGCATTCTTTTTTTTTTTTTTAATGTTTTATTTATTTGTGTGTGAGAGAGATAGCATGAGCAGGGGAGCGTCAGAGAGAGAGGGAGATACAGAATCTGAAACAAGCTCCAGGCTCTGAGCTGTCAGCACAGAGCCTGATGCGGGACTCAAACCCACGAACCGTGAGATCATGACGTGAGCCGGTCGGACGCTTAACCGACTGAGCCTGCCAGGTGCCCCAAGCATTCTTTCATTTTTTTTAAAACAGTTTATTGTCATGTTGGTTTCCATACAACAGCCAGTGCTCATCCCCACAAGTGCCCTCCTCCATGCCCATCACCCGCCTTCCGCTCTCCCCCATACCCATCAGTTAAGCATTCTGATGCTTAGATTCTTCTATTATGCCCTAGATGACTTGTTCCCTGACCCTCTGGTTTCTTTTTCCTGCCACATTTCAGCTTATCAACATTTTAAAAGCCATCTGGCTGCCATTATCTTCCACCTAATTCATTTCTAGGATGGATTTAACCAATCTGGTTAACAGGGTTGAGGTCTCTCCTAGAGCAGTGTTTTCTGGGAAATCTTCCCAAATAGAGGAGGACCATTTTTGAGTCTGCAGTCCACTGATAAACCTTCCAAATTATTAATATCCCTTTAAATATGGAGACCAGGCTAAGCAGTGTCTTTCAGAAGTACTCTGAACAATATGGAGGCCGGCGTGACTAATAATACATCCCTTGATCCTGTTAATGCAGCTTAGAGGTTGCATTCGCTTTCTCCCTGTGTTTGTAAAGCTGAAGCTCAGACACTCTGCTCTTGACTCGGAGGTTGGCGGGGAGGAGAGGGAGGAGGGGGGGAGGGGAGTGG
>NW_027551576.1:522232-542041 GCF_008692635.1 Crocuta crocuta | reverse complement strand
AGCGCAGGAGAGCCGGACGCAGCCAGGACAACATCTCCTTCTGTCCCTACTCTGCCAGCCCCTTGTGCTCTCGTTCTGTCCCATGTGGGTCGTGACCACTGGCACACGGCTCACTGAGGGAGGAAGAGCTTCCACCGGGCTGGGGGGCTGCCTCGCTGCCTTTTTTCTGCCATCGCAGCTCTCTGTCTTACCCTCGCCCCCACCCGTCTCCTTCTTGCCTCTGTGACTCTCTTGGTGGTTTGGCTTCAACAAGGCCGTGGGGCCTGCAGCCAGCGCAGTGAGGTCCAAAGGCCCCAGGCCTCCTTCTGTCATGATGAGGGTATCTGCTCTAAAGGTCCCCAGACCACTGTCAGTCCGTGGGGTGTCTGCCGGGCTGCAGTACCGTGAAAAAAATAAGGACGATGCAGGGATTTTCCCTTAAAGCTAACTCTATGTGATTAAAGACCTGCTGTATATTCTAAATGTTATTCTTCCTTTCCAGTGTGTGTGTGTGTGTGTGTGTGTGTGTGTGTGAGAGAGAGAGAGAGAGAGAGAGACAGAGACAGAGACAGAATGAGAGACAGACAGACAGAGAGAGAGAGAGAGAGAAAGAGAGAGATTATACTGTCCTAAACAATTGGGGTAGCTTTTCACCCTAATACCTTTTGTTATATTGGCCACCGTTTGTAGACACCCCCTCCTATATTTTTGGATGGTGGAGGTAGATTTTACTGGACTATGAAATCTAGTCTGAAAACTGCAGCCTCGTGCAAGGTGCGGCCCATCAGGCCTCAATATGCTTCCTAGGATTGCAGAGGGAGGGGTTGGTGTAGAAGATGCAATCTGGTGTTCCAGTGAGGCCACTGAGGCACAAGATTGGGGCACGGGGTCACTTTTACTAGTAGTTTAAATTTCCCACAGCTCAGTTTATTGTAAAAGCAGCACGTCTGGGATTATGGATTTGGGAGATTCTGTTAATGAGTGCCTGCCCTGCCAATTTTTAGCATGGCTCTGGCAAGTGGCTTAGCTCCTCAGTGTCTCTGTTTCTTTGTTTAATCAGAACTGTGGTGTCCTTTCCCTAGGGCTGTTGTGAGAATGAGTTTGCAACGTTGTTTAGCTGCAAGGAGCTATCAGATGCTGTCCTTTATTGTAGTTATTTCTGACAACAGTCAGCTAGCGCTTCTCAGGGCTTCTAGTCTGCGGACATTCAGGGATGAAGGGTGGTAGAGGACTCAGGGAAGCGATCAGAGTGATGAGTGGGCGGTTCCACAGGGCATTTGGGGGCAGGTGAGTCTTCTTTGAGTGGACTGTCCCGTGCATGATAGACGTTTAGCATCCCTGGCCCCTGCCCAGTAAATGCAGGTATCCCTCCCCAGTTTTAGTGGCTTATTTCGCATTCCCCTTGGGCTGGTTCTGCTTTAGGGGAGAGCCCCTGGCTGGGTGCTCTGGAGTGGTCCCAGGCAGGTAAGTAGATGCAATGTGGAAAAGAGGGGCCTTTGGAGAATGGCCCAGTGGGCTGATACTGTTAATGCTTGGTATTCTGGTTTTCTGGGTGTTGAACAGAGAAGGAGCCTGGTGTCACAAAGGGAGCACAACACAGGGAGGCAGGGTCTACATTCAGGCTCCAACATCACTCCTGCCTAGTTGGGGGACCTTGAGAAAGCCTCTTCCCTTTTCTGGGTCTCATCTGTAAAATGGGCTTTATGGCTCCGGGCTCTGAAGGGAAATGGCTTCGATTTGAGTGAGACCAGAGGAAGCACTTGCTACCTGTCATGCTCCGAAGAGGGAGGAGTAGCCTGACTGCTTACCTCTGTCTGGATTGGGAAAGATGAAATCTGATGGAGAGGCTGGGCCTGGAAGAACTGACCTACCGAAGCGGCTGCCTAGACCAGTTCTCTTTTTAAAAACTATTTGTTTAAGTTTAGTTCATTTTTTTGAATACATAATACAGACACACATAAAGCAGTCTAAATATAATGGTAAATGTTCCCTCACGTCCACCCAGCTCCCCTGCCCCAAAGGCCACTTCAGTTTACCCTCTTCACTCTCAGTTTCTGTGACCCGAGACTGAGAAGATACTTTTAAACATGCCGTGGTTGTTATGCCTTTAACTTTCTGGTCTGAAGGGTGAGAAATTTGATCCTCCTGTAGCATGTGGTTAGTTTCCTACAATGAATTTCCCCCATTAGTCATAGTTTCTTTTTGCCGCTCTTGGGTAGAGGTACAGCCCTTTACATCTCTCTCCATTCCCCCGCCCCTCCCAAGTGCCCTGTCCTTCATCTGAATCAGGGACTTCCACAAACACAGAGCAAACTCGAGACAGGACATCTGGGTGCCTTGCATCTTCTCCGTCCGTGGATTTCAGAGGGGGCTCATTTTACGTAATTGTCTATTTTGATGGTTTCCAAAACGGTTCCAAAGCCTTATATTCTTTTTTGTCTTGGAGCTTAACCCAATCCTGCAAGTAACTGCTTTGTTTCTCCTTTGGTGTTGTGAAGTTTATGCCCAGTGAGTGGGAAGCTCTGTTGGATGTTCACTGTAGAAGAGAAGAACCCCAGGCTAGAAGGGGAAAACCTGGGTTTGAGTGCAAAATAGGCATCTTTCTTGCTGTGTGATCTTTGGCAAACTGCTTGGCCTCTCTGAACCTATTTCCTCATCTGTAAAATAAGGATTGTGCTCCCTGCCCTTTACAGCTATTTTTAAGGTTATGTAGGGTAATGAATGTGAGCATACTTTGCAAATTGTTAAGAGCCTTACAATTAAAATTATTGTAATTCTTTAAACAAGTATTTATTAAGCTTCTGTTGTGTTCTTGATATTAGAGACAGTGTGGGAAATGAGCTTATATTCTGCTGTGTGTGTGGTGGGTAGTGTAGGGGCATAAGGAAAAGCAGGGAGACTGGCAATAAAAAGGTTGATAATCAGACAGATTCAGATAATGGTGATTATTACAAAGAAAATAAAATAGTAATGGAATAGAGATGGGGTGAGGGGGACTGGAGTTCTTGATAAAAGAGTAGGAAAAGCCCAAGTTGACATCTAAATGGTATGTGAAAAGCTGGGAAGCTGAGGCCAGGCTAGGAAGCAGCATGTGCAAAGGCCCTGAGGCAGGAACGACAGCTTTGGAGAATTAAATAAGAAAAAAGAAAAGGGGGGAATGAACTGTAAGAAAGTGGATATAGCAGGAACGAAGTGAGCATGATAGAGAATGTCCCAAGAAGTGGTGAAGAGGTTGGCCAGAATAGGGTCACAGAGGGCCTTGTGAACCATGTTAAGAACTTGTATTTTATTCCATGTGCTGGTAGAGATTTTAAGCAGAGAGATAACATGATCAATTTTCTTCTTACAAAAGACTCTTCCTCCTGGAACGTGGAGAATAGATTGTTGGTAGGCAAGGAGAGGCAGTGAGGTGAGTTAGGGGCTCCTGCAACAGCCTAGGCAAGAGATGATGCCGGCAGATCAGAAAAAGCACAGCTAACATCATCCTTGAGGCTTGTGTACCGGGTGTGAGGCTGTGAAGCTCACGGAACAGTTTTCATATGAAAAGGACAGTCTCCTGGTATAAGGTAGCAAGTTCCCTCTCTTCCTTTTGCCCATCTGCTTTGCTCTCTCTTAGGAGTATGGAGGGAGTTGTGTACCAGGTGTACATTAATGAGCAGACAGACAGGCTTCCTGCCCTCATGAAGCTTATAGTCTACTAGAATTCACTCCATCTTCCTTTCTTTGTAACAGCTGGAGAGCTTCCTTTTGGGGAAGGCTGGGCTGGTCTCAGCTCCTCCCTGTAGCTCTGGGTCATGAGATGCTGGCCCCTGATTTGGAAGTACCTCTTGGAGTTGGGCAACAATGACCACAGTGCACATGCATCTCAGTCCAGATTTCAGGGCGATGGGACCAGCGTGGCTGCACACTGGTATTCGTACAGCTCCTTCATTCACCTCCGATTAGGAGAAGCAAGAAAAAAAAAAAAAAAAAAGCGGCACTATGGTTTCCATTGGAAAAGGGAAAGATTTGTCCTTGAGACTCAGAGTCTTCATAGAAGCTATACTTAAAACATGTACACTATTCTGTATGTCTGTTACACTTCAGTCAATAGTAAAATTTATTGAGCTGCCGGGTCTGAGCTTAGAGAAACGAAGGCAGGGAGGTGGGTCAGGTGTATAGGTGAGGACTTCCTGGTGTCTCTGTATCTTGATGGGGTCCTTAGGCCCTTGACTTCATTCTTCAGCTTTTTTTTTTTTTTTAGGTTTATTTATTTTTCAGGTGGGGGAGGGGCAGAGAGAGAGGGAAAGAGAGAATCCCAAGCAGGTCTCCCAGTGCTGTTGAGTGAGGAGCCCAGTGCGGGGCTGGGTCTCACAAACCCTGAGATCATGACCTGAGCTGAAGTCAAGAGTCGGACGCTTAACTGACTGGGCCACCCAAGTGCCCTTGATTCTTCAGCTTAATGAATAATCAGTTTATTTTTATCAGACTTTGAGAAATCCTCCCCACTCCCCATTTTTTTTTTTTTTTTTTTTTTTGCCAGCCAAACTGAAAAGAAATTGCTTTATAAGCCAAGGTGTCCATAGATAGGTTAACACTGAGGGATGTACTTCTCCAGGGCCTTCGTTTCTCCGGCTTTAAGGTGGCTGGCTGGGAAACAGAATTAGTCATTGTTTGGGGAGCTTGGAATGAGAGAAAGGCAGAGATGGATGGTTTTCAGATTTTTTTTCCAGGCTGAGGTGGAGCCAGGAGAATGAGAGATTCCATACATCTTGTGACCAGATGTGGCATTTGTAACTGGGACTCAGCAGTATCAACGAAACCAAGTCAATTTAAAACAACACTGCTTTACTTATTAATCTTAATTTTTACATTGTATTTTTTTAGATTATAAAAGCCATGCTCACTTCCACCTAATGTTTTACTAGGAAAATGTTCAAACTTATAGCAAAAATACCTAATTAAAAAAATCATATATATATATGAAGTGCACCATAAAGAAAGTAAAAGGTTCTTATAATCCTGCTTCCTGGAGAGAATAGTACTGTTACCTGTTTCCTATAGATTCCTCCAGAATTATTTTCTGTGTGTTACTAACATATGATGATTGCCTTAACAATCATATAATATTATTCATACTATTTCATCTCTTTAAAAAAATTTAACAGTTTTTCTTGGGCATCCTTGCATGTGAGAATTTATTGACTTATCTCATTCTTTTTCTTTTTAATGTTTATTTATTTTTGAGAGATGAGCCAGGGAGGAGCAGAGAGGGAGGGTGGTGGAGAGAGAGAATCCCAAGCAGGCTCCACGCTTAGCACAAAGCCTGACACAGGGCTCGATCTCACGAACCTCGAGATCATGACCTGAGCCCAAATCAGGAGTTGGGTGCTTAATGGACTGAGCCACCCAGATGCTTCTGTCTCATTCTTTTTGTAAAAAATAGTTTTACTGAGGTATAAATTATGCACCATAAAACTCACCTGTTTTAATTCATTGACTTTTTAATAAATTTTCAGAATTGTGCAACTAACACTGTAATTCAATTTTAGAACATTTCTTTCGCCCCCTAAAATATTCCTTGTGCCCATTTGCAGTCACTCCCTGTCCTCATCTCTGTCACCAGGCAACCACTAATCTATTTTCTGTCTCTATAGATTTGCCTTTTATGGGCTTGCATATAAACAGAATAAAAAATATGTATTTTTCTGTGTCTAGCTCCTCTTTAACAAACAAAACTGACTTTCATTCACGTGAGAGACCCTTGTTCTTTTTGAACAGTATTGCATTTCAGGATATTCTACATTTTGTTTATCTACCAGTTGGTGGATATTTGGGTTGTTTCCAGTTTTTGGCTAGTATGAATAATCCTGCTACAAGACATTCATGCACAAATCTCTGCAAGGATGTAGGTTTCATTCTTTTTGAGTGTTTCTATAAATTTCCATTTTATGGGTGTACAACAGTGTGTTCAGCTGAACCTCACTGGTGACCGTTTACATGTGTCTTGTTTTTGTTTGATGAACAAATAGTGCTGTGTTGAACATCCTTTTTTTTTTTAAGATTTTATTATTATTTTAATGTTTTATTTTATTTATTTATTTTTTGAGAGAGAGATAGAGACAGCGTGAGCAGGGGAGGGTCAGAGAGAGAGGGAGACACAGAATCTGAAGACACGCTTCAGGCTCTGAGCTAGCTGTCAGCACAGAGCCCGACGTGGGGCTTGAACCCCTGAACTGTGAGATCATGACCTGAGCCGAAGTCGGACACTTAACCGACTGAGCCACCTAGGCGCCTCAAGATTTTATTATTTTTAAAGGTAATCTCTATACCCAGCGTGGGGCTCACGACCCCAAGATCAAGAGCTGCATGCTCTTCTGACTGAGCCAGCCAGGCGCCCCTGTATTGAACATCCTTGTACATGTATCTTTATGTATGTGTGAATGTTTTGGGAAGATATATATTTGGAAGAGGAGGTTCCAGGTCAACAGATGTAAACATCTGAAATTTCCATAGCTAGTATCAAATTGTCCTCCAGGAGAAGTTGCACCAACTTCTGTCTCCTGACCCTGGCAGCAGGTGAGAGTGACTCTTTTCCCTTGTACTAGTCAGTGCAGGCAGGAATGAACGCTTTTCGTTTTTCTAACCTCACAAATGAAAAATGTCTTCTTGTCATTTTAATTGATATTTCTTTTATTTTTAGAGCAGTTTGTCCACGGAGTTTTTTTTTATCTTTCCTATAACTTTGAAAGAACTCTGTCTTTTAGGAATTTGGCCTTTTGCTTATAAAATCTACTGCAAGTTTTTCATTCCTCAGCTTACCCTCTTTTTTTTCCCTAGAAAATTCTGTTCATGATAGTTGTGCTACACACAGCTGTTTTACATTTTTAAGTAATCATATCTGTGAGGGGTAAAAAAAAATCTGTGAACAGTTTACAAGTATCACTTAGATATTTATAATATCCCCATAAGGAGGTGAGGAAGGTAAAATATTGATGGAGGAGAAAGCTGAGGAATGTTATATACGCTTCATCTACCAAATATCTGGATGGTTAAGAGATTTTTTTTCAGTGCTTCATGTAGTTGTTTTGTGTCCTATAAGCACAGACTCCACATATTAGTACAAAGTCTGAGAACTAAATTTGGATACTTTTTGCTTCCCAGACCCTTGTTAGTAATAATTATGACAGCTGACGTGAATTGAATGCATACTATATGCCATTGGTTGCCACTAATCCATGCAGTCACTCTGTGAGATAGGTGGTTATTTCCCCATCGAAAAAGACACAGGGATCTTTGGGTAACTGGCTCAATGTCATACAGCTAGCAGGTGCTGGGGCCGAGATTCAGACTCAGGGTCACCTGACTCTGGAAATTGTGCTTAACAAGGACCCCTTTCATTGTCCCTGCCCAAAGCAGTCGATGAGTTGACTTGGCCTGAGCTATCCTGAAGGCTAACCTGGATAGGTCTGGGGATATTGAAGGCCTAGAAAGGATATGGTCAAAATCCATAAAAGCCTTGGGGGAGGTTTGAGGGTGGGCATACATTTGCTGATTTATTAGTTACTCAGGAAAACTAGGGTGCCAAGGGCAACTGTGAGATGAGGGCACAAAGATGAATGGAGGCTGCTCTCAGGGGACTCGCTGTCTGGTTAGGGAAAGGGATCTGGTCAGAGATTCCTTGAACTAAAGTAGAGGCGTGACTCAAGAGGTTCAGATAAAGAGCTGGGAGGCAGAGCAGAAGGAGCACAGACTTCACAGTGATATCGTCTTGGCCTTGAATTAATGTCCTGAGGTAATGACAACAGTAACTTGTTGAGCACTTACCACGTACGTTGCACGGTTTGGCAGACAAGGTCCTCTTCAGGACTGAAGGACTTATCCTTAGGTCTGATGGCTGACAGCCCTCAGCTGTTGAGCCCGTTGGAGAACTGCCTCTGCTGAGGAGAGCTGCGCAACCCAAAATTACACCCCTGCCCACCTCCCCCAAACTTGGGTCAACTATGAAAGGCCCTTGGAGTGCCTCCATGGGGCTGTTGTGGCCTGACTTCTTACTGTGCCCAGTCCCTTCTCCGTCCTTCCACAGGGCTTGAAACAAAGAGCACAGCCTAAAAAACTTTCTGTGTGATGATCTCCATCTTGGAGTTTGCTTCCCAGCCTCCCCCGTCCCCCCATGGCGCATCGATGATCTGTTTTCACACAGTCAGAGCCCTGAGCTGGGATTACTTGCTCCAATTCACAGGTGAAGTCCCTGAGATTTAATGAGGGGGGGGGTTGAATGGTTTGCCCAGTGGCATTACATGGCAGATCTTGGGTTCAAACCAAGTCCAGTTATGGCCAAAGCACAATCTTTCTATACTGCCACCCTGTAGGTGTGGGGCTTTAGGGACTGGAAACCATGGGGTTATAAAATTAGATTGCTGGAAGGAAACTCAACGCTCCTTTGGTGAGACCTTCTGTTCTTTAATCTCTGGACCTGAGGTTTTCACATGCAGCCCGGAAGGTCTCATGTCCTGGGAATGCCTTTCCTCACTGGTGAGCCAGGGTGGTTGGTCACCCTGTGTGAGGACTGACTGGAGCACTCTGTGAGTCCATCCATCCAGTCATCCATTCATTCAGCAAATATCCTTGAGCATCTGCTGTGTTCCAGGTATCACTTTAGGTACAGCAGTAAACACAGCAAACTCCCTGCCTTGGAGTTGCCTTGTAGCAGGGGAGGCAGAGAGCAAAGAAGTAGACAGAAAGGTGCTTACTGTAATGTCAAGTAATGGTAGGTGCTCTGAAGGAAGATGAAGAGAAGAGGGGGATGGAGGGTGTGGAGCCGAGGGCACATAAGTGTTCTATTTTAGAGACAGGGAACAAAGAAGCCTTCTGGGATGGGGGGACCTCTGGCTAAAGACCTGAATGAGGGGAGGAGCTGGCTACACAGATGTCGGTGGAAATGCATTCCAGGAAGGAGGAATGGCACATGCCAAGGCCCTGGGCATCGGCAGGTTTAAGAAGGATGGAGAAGGCAGGTGGGAGGAGCATGCTGAGCCAAGGAGGAGAAGAGATTGGAGAGGCATCAAAGGACCGTAATCCGGCAGGGGCTGGGGGTCGGGAGCAAAGGTCTTGGGTTTTATTGCAAGTTGGTTTGGAGAAGGTGAGTGGTACCACGAAGCCTATGTTTCAAAGAAGGTTTCATAGCTTTTATGCCGAGAATAGTTTGTAACAGGTGTCATTTCCATTTCCTTCATGGATTATTTCTATTTCTATTTGAGGACAGAGAGGTTTTATGAAGGACATCATATTTAAGAGCACAGGCTCAGGAATCAGGCTCCCTGAGTTCCAGTCCTGGTTCTGACCCTCATTGTCCCTGGGACCTTGAACTATCTGCTTAATATGTTTACACCTTGGCTTCCCCATCATTAAAATGGAGGTAATAACAACACCTGCTCTACGAGAGTGGGTTTATTGTGAGGTTGAAATGTGGCCANTGCTTAACCGACTAAGCCACCCAGGCACCCCCATAGCTGATTTTTTTATTGTGATAAAATGTAACGTAAAATTGGGGGTGCCTGGGTGTCTCAGTCCGTTGAGCATCTGACCATTTTGGCTCAGGTCATGATCCCATGGTTTGTGAGTTCACGCCCTGCATCAGGCTCTGTGCCATCAGCACAGAGCCTGCTTGGACTTCTCTCTTTCCCTCTCTCTCTGCCCTTCCCCTCCCTCTCTCCATCTTTCTCTCTCAAAAATAAATAAGTAGACTTAAAGAATATAACATAGGGGCCCTTGGATGGCTCGGTTGGTTAAGCATCCAACTTTAGCTCAGGTCATGATCTGGCGGTTGGTGAGTTTAAGACTGGCATCTGGCTCTGTGCTGACAGCTCGGAGCCTGGACCCTGCTTCAAATTCTTTCACCCTCTCTGTCTGCCCCTTCCCCTGCCCCATCTTTCTCTCTCAAAAATAAATAAACTTAAAAAAAAAATAAAGTTGACCATTTTACCTATTTTTAAGTGTATGGGGCAGTGGCATTAAGCACATTCACGTTGCTGTGAAGTCATCACCACCATCCATATCCAGAACTTTTTTCATCTTCCCAAACTGAAACTCTGTTCCCATTAAACATGAACTCCCCGCTCCTTCCCTCAGGCCCTGGCACCCACATCCTACTTCCGTCTCTGTGAGTCTGACTGTTCTAGGGGCCTCATATAAGTGGAATTATACAGTGTTTGTCTTTTTGTGACTGACTTATTTCACTTAGCATAATGTTCTCAAGTTTCCTCCGTGTTGTAGCCTGTGTCAGAATTTCCTTCCTTTTTAAGGCTGAATAATATTCCATTATATGCACATAGCACATGTTTATCCATTCATTCACTGATGGACATTTGGGTTGCTTCCGCCTCTGGCTATAGTGAATCATGTACTTGTGTTCTGTAAGCACTGGACTTATCTTTGCTGTAATTTTGATCCTGATGTAAGTGGTGGGAATGGTAGGTGCTCAGGATCAGGAGACAGGAGATAGAAGTTCTGGATTTGCATGAGGCCAACTCATTTATTCAGGCTGAGCCTCAACTCTCTCATCTGTGAAATGGTGACACTAATGCCTACTTCAGGGGGTTTGTTATGAAAGTTCAAACTAAATAGCTTGCAAAGTTTATTTAAAAAAATTTTATTAAACATTTAAAAAAAAATTTATTTATTTGGGGGTGGGGGCGCCGAGAGAAAGGGAGAGAATCCAAAGCAGGCTCCAGGCTCCTAGCTGTCAGTACAGAGCCCCATGAGGGGTTGAACTCACCAACCG
Source organism: Crocuta crocuta (assembly GCF_008692635.1). Lineage (NCBI taxonomy): Eukaryota > Metazoa > Chordata > Mammalia > Carnivora > Hyaenidae > Crocuta > Crocuta crocuta. Next base: position 531,300 of record NW_027551576.1, on the reverse strand, counting down.
GTGAGATCATGACCTGCTCAACTGACTGAGCCACCCAGGTGCCCCTATTTTGTAGCGTTTAGAGCTACGCTGGCTAATATGGTAGCCAGCAGCCTACTGACCATCTCAAATGTGGTTAGTCTGAAATTAGGGCATGTGGTGCATGTAAAATAAACACATTTTGAAAACAGTACAGAATAAAGAGAACGTGAAATACTTAGTAATAATTTTTTATATTGGTTACTTGTTGAAGTAATAATGTTTTGGATATATGGTTAAATAAAATATATTATTAAAACTAATCTCACGTCCTTTCATTATTAATGTGGCTACTAGAAAATTTAAAAAGAGCGTGTGGCTTGCTTCGTATTTTGTTTGGGCACTTCTGGCTTAGAGTTGAGGCACAGTTTCAGAGCACACTGGGGCAATTTTCTGGGTGTTCCTCCCCAAGCTTAGTTAGGGTCAGAAAGGAGCTTCTCTCCCAGAGCTCCAGGCGGACAAATGATTTACATCACTAAGGTGCTGCAGTCTAAATGGTGATCAATGTTTATGGCCCATGGAAGCTTAAACAAGCCGAGAGAATAGGCTCAGCGTTGCTGCAAATAACTTCCAGCCATTAACGTGCAGCCTCCCGGCTCCGTCTACAAAGGGAGGCTTCAGCGTGGCCACTCTGCTGGGAATTGTGATTTAGCTCCGTGTTCCCCAGTGACAATAGATTTCTTCATTTCAAAGCCTAACTCCTACGGAGGCCGGGGCTGGGGGGTGGGGAGGGCCGGCGATTTCCCAGCTCAGGCCTCTGTGTATTGCTAATTGTATTATCACAGTTTCTTTAGGGAAAAACCACGCATTCATTTAGGACTTAAAAAAAAAAAAGGACCTTAGGGAGAGTTAAGATCCGTTTGGTACCGTGTTTGGGTGAAAAAAAAAATTGTTCCCCTATGGGGCAGAAGAGAAAAGAATTTCTATTTTGCAGCTGGAAGAGAGCTTTTGTGTGCTTACCCCTCCCTCCTCCCTCATTTTATCTCTCAACCGATAGGATATTCAGGGAGCTGAGGCAGCGAACGTTCCACAGAAACAGATAAGTTGGGAGCCCAAGCCGGCGGAGGCAGGGGTGCATCCAGCCCAGCTCCGGCGGGAGGGCGCAGTGGGGCTGTGGGGGGCGTGGCTCCTCTCCGCTCCCAGCTCGACGGATTCTCCGCTGGGTCAGCCCGAGGGCTGCCTCCCCACTTCCCCGAGGCCCACGCGCCCCCAGGCTTCCGTTAATGTACCTTTTCCGCAGATCCTCTGCCTTCTCCACCACACAAGGCCCTGCTCCCTAGGAGTTTTGTCACAAGCGGCTCTTATGCCTTGGGGTCTAAATAGTTTCCAAGAGGAGTCCAGATGCTTCATGGCTTCTTGCATTCAGTTAGGGTGGTGGTCTCCCAATGGGGGGAAGTCACAGATCCCATGGGTGGGCTGGGCTTGGTGGAGGCAAGGCCTTCCTACAGATGCCAAGCTCTATGTGAGGTCTGCCCTCTTGTTTTGGTTGGGGAGGCTCAGATGGAAGGGACGTAAGCCGGCTGACAGTCGGACCCGGCTGCGCCAGGGTGCAAGCCACTTTGGCACACCTCGGTCTTTGGGTTTCGGCTGTAGAATGAGACAACGGTTCCAGCCGCGCATACCCTGCAAAGTTGTTATGAGAACCAAATGAGACCATGGTTATGAAAACAGTTTGCACATTTTAAAGGGCTGTGTGAGCGCAGGGTATTATCTTTGCTTTTACTGCGACACCTTGCTTAATGGCTTAGTGAGTTAACTATTTTTATGCCCTTAACGTGTGCCAGGCTCTGAGATAGGCATGGAGAATACAAAAGTCAGGAACCACATTCCCTGCCCTTATGCATGCAGCTCACGATCCAATGGAGGGGAAAGGCACAAAGCAGGTAATGAAATGCAGAGAGAGGATAAAGGCTACAAGAAGGGTAAGATGACGGGGGTGTGGGAAGACAGAGGTGATCTATTCTAGCTTTGGGGGTTGGGGAGGGCTTCCTGGAGGCAGTGACTTTGAAACTGGGGTTGCAGGGAAGAAAACATGGTCAGTCTTCAAAAAGTACTTGTTGAGTGAATAAGATAATTAAAAATGCCATTATCTTCAAAGATAACAGCCCCAGTGTTCACTTATCAATTTATAGATGGAAATCTGACTCAGAGAGATTAAGTCATTCTCTAAGACGTGCTTTCTTCACCCTAGAGCATGTTTGGAGAGGGGCTCAGCTGAAAGCTGTTGGCCACCGACCCTGCAGGCAGCTGGGGAATGGTCCCAAAGTTCTGGAGTGGGGAATGTACTCTGGCAGCAGAAACAATAGAGGCCTGCTGCTGTGAGACCCAAAGTCAAGGCCTGCAGGCTCAGTGGTGAATCAGGCAGAACGTCAGCTTGTTGCTTCCCACGGAGTGAAAGAAGAGTTTCAAGGGGGTGGACAGAGCTGGGGTAGGAATCTAGGAGGGGGCTCAAGTGTGAGGCAGACAGATGGGCAATTTCCATCTGGAGGTCTGAACAGGGGCGGGAAAACCTCTGCTTCAGACAAGAGTCATGGAGAGGGCCCAGGTCTTTGCTAAAGCACTGAAGGATAGTGAAAGTCTGAGTCTCCTTGCCCTGGGGCCTCCTCAGGTGGGATTTTGGGCCCCTGAAACTGGGGACTCAACGGATGATTACAAGGCTTGACTTCACAGAAAACCTGGTGTTTGGATTAGCTGGTGTTTTGGGAGGGGACTGAGCCTTCAGGTGGTCCAGCTGTGGAGACAGGAGAAGCTGAATCCAGAAGATAAAGTGGGAGCTGACACCACTCTCTCTTCATCAAGGAACAGTCTGCACAGTCCCCAGCCCAACTGCCTCAAGGGTGAGATAATTTGGCCACAGCTCCCCACCATAGCAGTTTCCATGGATACGTTTCAAGCCTCAGTCTGGTCATCTTCAAAAGCATCAAAGGCAGCAAACCCCATCCGTGCATAATCTTTTGTTATAGCTGCACAAATAGCTTTTGTTACAGCCCTTCCCCCATCTCTCCCACCCATCCTCCAAACCAAAGAGACTGGCTTAATTGTGGCACAGTCATCCTGTGACAGAAGTGTTGGACTTTTTCCGGAAGTTTGAAGACCTGAGTTTGAATCCCAGCCTTGTCATTTGTAAAATGCAAATAATAGCACCTAGGGATAGAGTTGTAGGGATTAGATAAGTTAGCCGTAACTGAAAATGCTAGACGTTAGTTTCTTTCCTCTTCCTGTTTGTCATTTGCATCACTTAGAAATCATGTTTCTCCAATAGCACCCACACTCTTTGTACGGCGTCTCCTTGAGTGCCCCATGCTCTTCATACTGAATAAGTTGTCCTTGATGCCAGTCTACTTTCCCTGGTGGCTAACATCTAGTGCTTTGATTACAGCCTCATCGGGTGTCTCAACCATTCTCTTTGCTGGCCCCCAAGTTTGCAGGGGTCCTGAAGGCAAATGGACCCGTGTCTTTCTTTCCCTTCTTGAGGCCAGGTCTTTGCTGGGAGCATGCAGAGGCACACAGAGGTGGGGGAAGCTCCTTGCCTCCTGAGAGTCTGTCCCAGCAGATGGCTCTGCTGCAGTTCTGATTTGGAGGTTAATGGACACCAGATGTCTGGGCAGGCAAGCTTTCATTTTCTCCTGGAACCGCTTAATTTGGCTGAACATCTGCCTTGGCTTCCAGGCTTTTCTGTCACCTGAGCTTCAACACTGGTTCAATCACTAGTGGATGTCAGAGGACCTCCCTTGCCCCTTTCCTCACTCGGGGCCTTGGGGTATACCAGTCTGATTTGTGAGAGGTAGAGTTTGTGGCCGGGAAGAGACAGGAGTGGGCCATGTTGGCTCCTGTCACTGCCTTTCATGTGTGGTCTCTTGTCACTGAGCCTTCCTGTTGGAAACCCAATTTTAAGCCAACAGAATGGTGTCTGCCCGATTAGGGGATATGTCCATCTGGACTGGCACAGGCGGACTGTCAAGGGCAGAGAGGCGAGGAAGTCTTTGGCAGTGACTTGAACAAGGTGCCTACATGCTCACCGCTCTCCTGCCCCATGGCCTTCATTGATGCATTTCTAAACCATTGATGGCAGATGGTCTCAGGGAGCAGTTGTGACTTGATTTGTGCTTGGAAAGTGCCATTTTGTTGTTGGTATCACTGTTTTTTAAACACTAGCATGTGTATCAGAGTGACCGGAGGCATTTAGTAAGGCTCAGACTGCGGCACCACACCGTAGGGGTTGGGAGTCTGTGGCGGAGCCCAGACATCTGCATTTGAAACAAGCCCTCCAGGGAACGATGGTGCAGGTGACTTTAGACTATTCAGATCAATCTGGCCTGGAACCCTGTCTTTTGGGGTTCTGGAATTTCTTCTGTTTTCTATTTCAGGGATACACATACAATTTTTTGTTTTTTGTTTTTTGGTTCTGTTTTTCTTCTTTGCCTGGGAAACTGCTCATCCAATAAGATCAGATCCAGATAAAAAATGACTTCAACTTAGACCTTTTCTGGACACTCCTTTATTGGGCAAAAGGACTTGCTTCTCCTTATTTTTCCATAGCACTTTGCAGGTACTTTTAAAAGACAGCACAACTTATGTTTATCACGGGCTTTTTTTTTTTTCTTTAAGTGTGTTTATTTATTTTTGAGAGAGAAAGAGAGCGAGCACGAGTGGGGGAGGAGCAGAGAGAGAGAGGGAAACACAGAATCTGAAGCAGGTTCCAGGCTCTGGGCTGTCAGCACAGAGCCTGACGTGGGGCTCGAATCCACAAACTGAGATCCTGACTGGAGCTGAAGTCTGACACTTGACTGAGTCACCCAGGCATCCCTATCATGGGCTTTTAAGTGCTTTTTGAGGACAAGGAGCTCATTTTCATCTTTCTATTTATCCTAGAATGTAGCATAATAGCATGTCATAGGCACCAATAAACATTTATTGACTAAACAAAATAATCCTTATCCAACCCCCTAAACAATGTACTCTTATAATAAATAGGGTCTTCATAAAGTATACTCAAATAAGACAATTTTAGTTTTGATAATTTAGCTTATTTATCTTAAAAACAAAATAAACTGTGACATTTAAAGGACAAATACATTTTCTTCTCAAGGTTCATGGCTCTGATCCTCATAGGGTGCAGTTTACTACTTTTCTGGCTGTAGCTGTGTTTTTACCCAAGCACGCAAATGATTCCTTGCTTATAACGGCCGTGTTATCAACCCCTACTTTAGCCCATTTGCTTTTATTTATTTATTATTAAAAATTTAAAAAAATTTTTTTTTTTTTATTTCTAGGAGAGAGAGAGAGAGAGAGACAGTGTGAGCAGGGGAGGGGCAGAGAGAGAGGGAGTCACAGACTGAAACAGGCTCCAGGCTCTGAGCTGGCTGTCAGCACAGAGCCCGACGCGGGGCTCGAACCCACGAACCGCGAGATCATGACCTAAGCGAAAGTCGGACGCTTAACCGACTAAGCCACCCAGGCGCCCCTAAAAATTTTTTTCAAATAGGCTCCATACCCAACGTGGGGCTTGAACTCACCCCAAGATGAAGAGTTGCATGCTCGACCAACTGAGCCAGCGAGGCACCCCAACCAGTTTGCTTTTAATTGCCATTTTCATGGTTACTAGCCAACCTACAACCTATATTGCATTTTGTGATTCTTAAGGCCTTTTTGTAAAAAAAAATTCTTTTTAACGTTTATTTTTATTTTTGAGAGACTGAGAGGAACCGAGCATGAGCAGGGGAGGGGCAGAGAGAGAGGGAGACACAGGATCTGAAGCAGGCTTCCAGGGTCTGAGCTGTCAGCACAGAGCCCGACGTGGGGCTTGAACTCACAAGCTGTGAGATGATGACCTGAGCTGAAATAGGACGCTTAACTGACACCCAGGTGCCCCAAGACTTGATTTTTTTCTTAAACATTTATAATTTAATGTCTAGAGTGATACTGGTCTCCTGCTTCTTTTTTCCATAGATCCTCTGTTTAATACCTTAAATTGTTGTCTTTCTCAGTGGCAGGTTTCCAGTGAACAGGGATCACATATTTGCAATTGTTTTTGGACAGGGTGTGGCACATCCAGTCATAATGAAATATCTAGAGTATTATACAGTTTATAAAGCCCTTTCTCAAGAACCATGCTTTGGGTTCGAAATACTCTAATTTCCCCTTTACGGTCTCACCATCTAGTAAGAGACATAGACGCAATCTGAAGGCAATCTTCCTCCTTCTAGATTCCATGGTTTCAAAAATAATCATCACAGCCCTATTTATAATGACAAACAAACAAAAGCACGACCTCTGTAATACCAACAGGAAGAGAATAGCTAAGCCTTAGATGGCATCTTGGTCTGCTTGGATACCACGGATTGGGTGTCTTGGAAACCAGACATTTATTCCTCATACTTCTGAAGGCTGGGAGGTCCAGGATGAGGGTGCCAGCATGGTCAGGTTCTTGGTGAAGGCTCTCTTCCTGGCTTGCAGATTTGCAGATGACTGCCTTCTTGCTGTATTATCCCACGGCGGAGAGAGGGATGGGGGTGGGGGGGAGAGAATGAGCGCATGTGATGTGAGTATATGCATGAGTATATGCACATCAGCACCAGGGCTCTGGTCTCTTCCTCTTTTTACAGAGTACACTAATCCTGTCTGGGGCGCCACCCTCAAGACCTTATCTGAATCTAATTACCTCCCAAAGGCCCCACCTTCAGACACCATCACACTCAGGGTTAGGGGCTTCAACATTATGAGTCTAGGGCATACTATATACATTTCGTTCCTAAGAGATGGTCACAATCATTTGATGGAATATTCCTCAGCCCTTAGAAACGAGGTCTCTAAAGGCAATATAGCAACATGTAGATGTATTTATTGTCATGGCAATGATATAAAATGGATAAGAAATAAAACATGGGAAAATGAATGCCATTCAGTTGGTGAGAGTGTGTGTGAAATGCTGTGATTTTTTTTTTTTAATTTCAGTCAGTGTTGTTAGAATGTCAGTGTTGAAAAACAGAAACAAAACTGAACACCCTCCCCATTTCTGCCTCCCCCTCCCCCCTCCTCCCCCTCCTCCCTTTGCCACTACACATTTGCACTTGGTTAATGCTTCTGAGGTGCTGATGAAGTGAGAACAACTTTCAGCTTCCAGAGGAAAAAAAAAAGCGTGTGCATGAGTCACAGGAGTGTGGTCTGATGCAGATGATTAAGCCCCTGGCAAATGCAGAATTAAGTAACTCTGATAACAGAGCCCTGGAGCATCCTTCTTGGAGATTAAACCTTTCAGGCTTTTAGCAGCTGAGAGGTTCTGGGGATGGGAGATAGCTGGCTTAGAAAGGAAAGGAAGGGGGGGCACGTATTAGATGGGGATGGCAAGGAAAATGCATCACATTCAGGTTAGTGCTCTTTTCTGAAATTGGCAGTCGCCTGGAGAAGTGGTGGAAAACGTACCATTATCTGGGGAGAGGACAGTGGGTCTCCTTCCTGTCTTTTGCTTGCCTTCTGAGGGGCCAGGGTTTGGGTTTTGTGTGCCGACCTATTCTTCCAGCTTGTTTGTGTGTGCGTTTTCATTCTCACTTGGTGACTGATCCTGTTTTACATGTGAATGACCTTCAAACTACAAGGGCGGTTTTAGGCCTTTCTGAGAAGAGAAAGGACCCGCCTCCCTCTTCTGCGGCCCTTCCCTCGCTTCTATTCATCCAGTGCGTCCGTAGCTTGCCGCTTTCTAGTGCTGGGCACAATGCTAGGTGCCGGGAGTCGACAGATGTGGTCTTTGCCTTCATGGTACTGACAATTAAACATTGGTTGTTCAGGACTGGCTACACAATTTGTATGGTCTGGTACAGGGCCCCTTCATAGAAAATTATTAAGCATTTCCAGACAGTACTGGCAAAGCACCAAACTAAGCATCCTTTGGATCGCCGGGCCTACGTAGCTTGTATGTGTACAGGTCGTGTGTCCAGGATGCTGACCCTGAGGCTGTTTCTCACCCTGCATAAGAAGAGGGGTTTATTCCTTCCTGATTGCCCCAGTCTTCCTTATCACTATGTTCAGGAATTGAGCAGTCTCAGGAGAGGGTGTTATCTTTGACTCAGTTGGCCTGCATAGAGAGACAGTAGAAGGCAGATAAAAGGCAATGTAAATATTAAATACCTATTGGTCGCATGAGGCATGCAGCTAGGCCACATGGACATACACAGAATGTTCAACTTCTCTGAAAATATCTGGACATAATCAGATATGATAATGGAAATCTTTGCCATTCAAAGTTTTACCTTTTGGAGCAAATAGATGGGCAGTGATCAGTCTAATTACTATGGGCCTGAAGGAAAGGCTTTGTGGTTTTTTCCTTTGTTCGTTGTTGTTTTGATTTTTTGAGAGGAGTTTTTTCTTTTTTTTCCCCCAAAGATGTTATTGCCAAAGGTAATTTATTTTGTGCAAACTTACCATAAAGCAACTGCTCAGTGAATAACAAGATCATACAAATTTACTGGTAAGCGCATTTATTCCCTGAAAGATAGGCTTTGGTATGATGCCTGTGTTTTGTATGGTAATGTAGAATAAGGAGTTTTACCTGTTTCTATAAAGGACTAGCTGAAAGTAGCAATAGAGCTAGTAGTAACTAGGGGCACCTGGGTGGCTCAGTTGGTTAAGTGTCTGACTTCGGCTCAGGTCATGATCTCATGGTCAGTGGGTTTGAGTCCTGCTGTACTGACAGCTCAGAGCCTGGAGCCTGCTTTGGATTCTATATCTCTTTTTCTCTCTGCCCTACCCCTACTCATGCTCTGTCTCTATGTCTCTCAAAAATAAATAAATGATAAAAAAAAGTTTTAAAAAAATTTTTAAAAATTAAAAAAAAAGAACTAACAGTAACTCTAATAGGATAGGCTCACATCTCTCAAAATGTCCTCTAGCATATTAATTTTAAGGGAGAGATTCTACCTAAATTGGTTAATTTGACAATTAAAAAAATGTTTATTTATTTTTGAGAGATGCAGAGTGCAAATGGGCTGGGGAAGGGCAGAGAGAGACACACACACACACACACACACACACACACCCACACACACACAAACTAC
>NW_027551576.1:497683-522074 GCF_008692635.1 Crocuta crocuta | reverse complement strand
GTTGCTTTATTCCCTGTTGCCTATTGGAGATTTATAATGCATGTTGACAGTGCCATAGCACTGAAGAAGCCCGTGACACTTTCAACACAAGATGTTTTGATTATGACATCTGTCTTAAAGAGTAGTAACTACCAACTATATCTCTATCTCTAGATACACATAGTAACATGGATATTTATGTATACCTTTAGCAATCTACGTATACAACAGGGATTTTGAAGAGTATATTGTGGGAGACGTTGGTGATGCAATTCTAGACTTTTAAGATGAGTGGTCTGGGGTCACAGGATCTGGGTTTGAGACCCACTCACAACAATGAGCAAATTACATGGCCTCTCAGAGACTGTTTCCCCATTGCTAAGTAATAGTACCTGCATTACACAATCGTATAGATTTTTTAAAAGAATGTTTATTTATTTATTTTGAGAGAGCACACATGTGCATGTGAGCAAGGGCGGGGGGGAACAGAGAGAGGGAGAGAGAATCCCAAGCAGGCTCTGCACTGTCAGCGTGTAGCCCGACACAAGACTCAACCCTACAAATCTGAGATCATGACCTGAGCCGAAATCAGGAGTCAACACTCAAGTGACTGTGCAACACAGGCACCCCTACAATCCTATAGATCAAGTGAGACACCCAGGTTTGAACATTTTGTTAACTACCCAGTTGTTGTGCAAAACATTTAGTGGTTATTCAAACAATAATGAAGTAAATAGGAACTATTGTCTCTATTTGTGAGTGAGTAAACTGAGGCCTGGAGAAGTTAAGAACAGAATCTAGAATTCAGAGCCAAGTAATAGCAACAATCTGGTCAAGATGTATTTTAAACCAGCTCTGCTTGTAGATTTTAGTTTAGAAAACACTTAGACCACCTCTTGGGAAAGATGAAACAGCCAGAGGCAGACGCTGGCATCAAAATGCCAACTTTTCATTCCAGCTTTGACAATTGATGTTAGGAGAATAATGAATTCAGAGGTGACAGATTTCAAGAGGATTTGTATCCTCTGCAGGCCAGCACACCCTGTTATCTATATGAATCTCTTCTTTACACTGAAAACCAGCAGTGAGGGCGACTTAAAAGGGAAGGTGGCTTTTTCTTGTCAGGAATGACTGGGGCTTGGTGCCTGTGATTTATTGAAGGCATGCCCTTCAGGAGAAACTGGTAAGGGGAGAGGGACTCCGGAGAAGGTAGGGGGAAGGGCTGAGGGGGAAGTGGCTGCTCCTCAAGTCTAGCCTTGGCTTGATTCACTGGGGGCTCCAGAGTTAGTCATGCTACTGAGTTGTTCCCTGGATGAGATGGGTGGGCAAGACTTTTGCACCCCCATGTCAGTCACTGGTGGCAGGTGGTCAGGGATGGAATGGAATGTAAATCGGTGATGTGCTGGAACTAGCTCTTAAGGACTCATTGGAGCCAATTGTCAAGTTTTTAGGAAATCTTGTGAGCCACTATGAAAATTAAATTAGGGGCGCCTGGGTGGCTCTGTTGAGCGTCTGACTTCAGCTCAGGTCATGATCTCACAGTTTGTGGGTTCGAGCCCCACATTGGGCTCCGTGCTGACCGCTTGGAGTTTGGAGCCTGCTTTGGATTCTGCGTGTCCCTCTCTCTCTCTGCTCCTCCCCCATCCGTGCGCTGGTGCACTGTCTCTTTCTCTCCCTCTCAAAAATAAACATTAACAAATTAAATTATGTAACGTATAATTAAATAAACAATAGTAATAAATGTTCAAAACTCATCACTTGATAATTATTTTATTACAGTTTTCTTTCACTGATGCTCTGGTGCTTATTTTTGCCTGCTAATATCGTTCTGATGAAAATACCACAGGGTGAAGAGGTGCTACGCGTCACCTTGCAGCTCCACATTCAGCGGTGTCACATTGCTAACTTGGTAGGAGTATTTACACTATGGAAAGTGGTACTCAAACCAAGACTCCCTCCTCCCCCACTACCAGAAATGGTTGGTAAGCATTTGCTAACGCAGCACAGGGTCTGCTTTCCTGGGTGAGGCGGCTTCCATCAGCCGGACAGGCAGGGTAGGAGTTGTCCGGGGGAGAGGGCAGCTGGGAGCCACTTTTGGCAAGCGCTCACCTCGGCTGAAGGATAGTGCACGCGTGGCCCAGGAAAGGGGATCTGATGAGGCACCAGCAGCGTCCTCTAGACCGTAGCAAGTCTTTTGGTGTCTTATCCGTGTCCTGAGTTGCAGCACCCTCTCTTCTATTTTTATAAGTTTCCATGGAGAGGAAGGAACAATGTGATGTAAGCCTGGAGTCCTGCATTCTGGGCTTGGCTTTGCCACTACCTTGCTGTGTCACTCTGGGAGAGCTACTTGACATCCGTTTCCTCACCCTTGAAAAGGAGGGTCGAATGATCTCTCAGGAGGCTCCTAGCTCTGCACAGCCTCAGACCACGTGATGCTTTTAACCACTCTGGCCCGAGTTGGGAGCCTTGCACGAACGACAATTCGTGTATGACCTACAGGACCTAACACCTGAAAGTGTCCTCTCCGATGCCCTGGCTTTGAGAACCAGCAATAGAAGTAGGTAGCATTTATTGAGCACTCACTACAGACAAAGCGTTTTAGGCCTTAGCTCGTCTCATTCATATATCAGTCCTGTGAGATCGGGTTTGTTTGTTCTTTCGGTTTCACAGATGAGAAAACCGAAGCTCAGGAATATTAAGTCACTTGCCCAGTCACACAGCTAGCATAAGGCCAAACTGGGATTCCAGCACCAGTCTGCTTAATTCTTGGGCCTGTGCTTTCAACCATTTCCCACTGTCTCTTATTGGGAAAGAATTTGTCAGAGGCTCTTGCTACATCAGAGTCCCCATCTGGGACTTTAAAGACTAGCTGGTTCCATCCCCCTTCTGCCTACTCTCTGCCTTTCTGAATCTGGGCACTCTTCTGGCTAGAATGGATTCGAAGCCTTTTTACGGCTCAGGCCTTTGTAACTGTTGTAAAAGCAAATGAAGGAGGAAGGCCAGGAGGGCAGAGGCCAGCTGTGCACTTAGCTGTTCGTCTGGGATGCACAGTGATGAAGTGGGGCGAGGTAGGGTGTGCGAAGAAGCCTGGTAATGATTGTTTCCCAGTGGTGCCTGCCAAGGGGTGCTGCAGGCTCTGTGCTGCTGTCTGGGACTGTTGGGGCCATCGGAGCACAGCCGGGAGATGTGGGATTTGTCCTTGGAGTTAGTGACAGGTTGCCTCACCTTTACGCTGAAGGCCCTGCCACTCTTCGTGATGTTGGGTTCTGGGCGCAGGTGGGGAGGGACCACAGCTCACACTGACCCTTTGCTACTGGGAAACCCATGAAGTGTAGGGGAGACTTCCTGTGCAGACCAAAGGGCTTTCATTTCTCACCACTCAGTTAACCTTGCACACTGCCCCCACTCTGGTGTAACAGGGATCTGAGTCTTACCTCCCCATTGTCTGGCACAGAACCCCATCTTGGTGATTAAAATCTCATATAGCCGTTGTTTCTTTAGGCCCCTGCCACCCAACCTGGGCATTTCCTCTGCCTGGGTTCCCATTTCACAGAAAGCGCTAATGCCTTTCTTGTGATTCTGCCAGCAGAGAAATCGAGGTCAGGGAGATCTGCCAGGTACACGTTTCGGTGGTTTTTAAGGAGGAGCAATGTGTAAGCGGTCACAGAAGACACAGGGTTGAAGGGAAGGCTTCAAGGAGAGAAAACAGAATGGTTGAAGCAATCTGGTTGCCCCTGAAATTCAGAAATGAATATAGTGAAAGAAGCCAGGCTGGGCTTGGGAGTCAGGACACCCCCAAACATTAGCTTCTCCCTGCAGGGTTTCCCATTTCAGTGACTGCCACTGTCATCCATCCCGTTGCTCAGGCCAGAAAACTGGGCCTTATCCTTGACTTTTTCCCTCACCCCGAAGTCCATTTGGTTACCAGGCCTTGTTGCATCTGTCTCCTGAGTATCTCTTGAGTTCAGTTCTTCTCCATAGTCACTGCCCACTTATCAAGGGCTCACCAGCTCTTACCTGGGCTGGTTAGCACTCCCCTCCCTGGTCTTGGTCTTCCTGCTTACAGCTCTGTCCCCTTCTCCTAACCATCCCCAACTGCAGTCTGAAACACTCTCCGCAAGTGTGTATCTGACGTTGTCATGCGAGCCCCATGTTAAGACCCTTCCGTTCTATAACGACCACCTCCAGGTGAAGGGCAAACTCCTTAGCCTGCCAGGCGAAGCCCTTCTTGATTCGCTCTTGCTTGACCTTCTGTGACAGGGGTCCCCAAGGCCACCTGTAGATTTGATAATTCACAAGAAGGAGTCAGAGAACCCAGAAAAGTTATTCTACTCACAGTTATGGTTTATTACAGCACAAGGATACAGATTAAAGTCGGCAGAGGAAAAGGTGCCTAGGACAGAGTCCAGAAGACCCCAAGCATAAGCTTCCAGTTATCCTTTCCCAGTGGGGTTGTGTGGACAGTGCTAATTCTCCCAACAATGATGTGTAACAACACATATGAATTATTGCCAACCAGGAAAGCTCACATGAGCCTTGCTGTCTAGGGGTTGTATTGGAGTCAGTCACATAGGCATGATCACCCATTTGACTGACCTAAGCCACTCAGTCTCTAGCCCCCCGCAGAGGCCCAGGGCCCCAGGCACACAAACATAGGCCTTCATCACACATCACATTGTTAGTGCACACTATTTGTTGTGGCCCAAAGCCCGAGGTATACAAAGATACTGTCAGGCAGGAAAAACAAGATCTCAGAGTTTATCTCCCAGGGATCGGTCAAGGATCTATTCTTTCCGTGGAAAGCAAAGGGTTTGAGCACCCTAGGCTGTTGAGTTAACCCTTTTATTGTACGCTCCCCAGTCTCACATCCAGCACTCTCTCCCAGGCACCCCCACACTCTAGCCATCCATTTAGCAATACTCTCCTGCCTCTGTGCCTCTGTACATACTGTTCCTTCTGCTTGGAATTCCCTTCCACCTCCCCTGCCCTAGTCACGCATCCTCAGATCTCCAGGGAAGCATCTCTCCTGTGAGAAACCTTTCCCCGGGCCCCCAGCCAGGCCAGGCTTCTCCCTCTCTGTACCCAAAGCACTGTGTAAGCACCTCCTGTCCTTCATAGGTCACTTCCCACACAGTAGGAACCACCGTAAGCTCTTTTGGGTTTTTTCTTGATTTTTAATTTTTTTAAGTTTTAATTTCAATTCCAGTTAGTTAACATACAGCAGAGTGACTCAGCACTTCCACACATCACCTGGCGCTCATCACAACAAGTTGTAAGCTCCTGTAGAGTGGGGACACGAAGTCCATTGAAAAGAAATGTTTGTTTTATTATGTTATAGTCCAGTTGTAAAAGTAATACTTGCCCTTGGTAAAAAAATTCAGCCCTTTGTCCCATTCCAACTTTTTCTTTCCAGTGCCTTCCACATAATCCTGGTGACACAGGGCCTGGGCCTGGCCCTGCCTCCGGGTTGTTCTCTAAACCTCTGGAAGGTGAATGAGGGTGGCCCGTACCTGTTCTTTCCCATCCCCCTTTCCCCTTCATTCCAGAAACACGTGAAATGGGTTGGGAGCTAAGGACATAGAGTTGAGGAAAATGTAGCCCCTGTTCTGAGGAGCTCAGGGTGGTGGTGGGGTTGGCTTTAGAGGGCTTGTTGTGCGAGAGTGCCATGAAGGACAGGTGTGGCACTGTGGCAGAGAAGGAGTGACTTTTTGCTGCAGGAAGTAGAGATGGAGTAGGCATGGAGTAAGTGAAAATCCCCTGAAGAAGTTGCCGTCTGGGCCAGGCCTAGAAGGAACTGAGAGTTTCGCTCAGGGAGGGGAGGAAAGAAGTTTCCAGGCCAAGGTCATGGGACAAAGGGGTGAGTGGCAGTGTATGGCCTGGGCTGGCTGAGCACAAGGCTGTGGGACTGCCCTTCCTCCAGAGGCCTCAACCCTCAGATGTGACACACCACTTGCCTTTCCTTTGATCCCAGGCAGGGGTTGTTCCCAGGGGGCTGCCCTTGCTGAGATGCTGGCCCCAAGTTGTGTTTTGGTCATGGGGCTTGTTTATTTTGTTTTGTCATTTGGCCCTGGGTATGTGTGAAATTGTAATTCAGGCTCAGAATTGCTGGCTGATAAAAAAGTAGTGAAACAAAAAAAAGAAGGGGGAACTGTGCACTGAAACAGATGCCCAGCATCCCCAGGTAGCTCAGCTGCATGCCAGCTTTCAGCCTATAAATACATCGATGGGCACGTCTTTCTGTTCTGAATCAGCAAGCCCTGGGGATCAGAGCCAGCCAGTGCTATTCCATGATACCACGTTTTTAGTTTTAAAGAGTCTTTTGAGCAAAATGGAACCTTTTGGGGCCAACTTGTCATGCTTGAGGTTATGAGGAGATCTGCATGTTCATGCCAAGAGCTCAGGGTCCTACCTGGGTCCTGCTGACTCACCTGCTCTCATCTCCTGTCTCCTAAATCTCTCACTGCTGCTTCCTGTTCCTGTAACTGGGACTCTTCACTCCTTATCCTGCAGCTTTTAGGGGCTTTGAAAAGATTGCCGGNATGACCCGAGCGAAAGTCGGACGCTTAACCGACTAAGCCACCCAGGCGCCCCGATAAACTGTAATCTTAAGTATAGGGGTGTGGGGAGCTCCATTTTCAGGCTCTACAGGTCGTCCTTCTTATTCTCTTCCCACATAACTTTTCCCATTAAGTGTGATGATAGATAAAAACTGACTTCCGGAAGGGACTTGTAAACACGTAGCTAAGGATAGGTTGGAACTTGTCCTTATTGGATGCAGCATTTCCTACGCTTCAGTTTTCTCTGGGTAATATTCTAGACAGTCCTACTGAAGGTCTGAACACACTGTATTTCTACTTTGAATTTGGTTTTTAAATCAACTTAATAAGTATTTGCATTCTTATGACCGAGTTTAGGTACATGTGGACTGGGCTTGGCCTCTGCCCTCAAGGAGTTTATAACTTTACAGGGGAGGTAGGATTGAGGCACACAGAGCAGAAAAAGAACAGTACAAGGATGTATACAATCAGATGCTAAATTAAGTACTAAAATATACATTATAAATCGGAGATAGGAAAATATAACATCACTGCCACTTTTGTAAAATCATGGCAGACATAACTAATCAATCCTGGTAGCTTTCTTAGTACACTCAGATGCCACTCAGCAATCTTCTCAACATGGAGTTGCAGGCAGCCACTCCCATAGGTCAGAGTTGGCATATGAAATAAAATCTGTATGTCATCCTGTGTTAGATAAAATACGTAAAGCTAGCTGTTGTAGCCACAGAGAAATCTCAGTGGCTTAGCACAATAAAGGTTTATTTCAAATTCATTTTATTTTATTTTACTTTATTTTAACCTTTTAAAAAACAGTTTTATTTATTTTGAGAGAGAGAGAAGGAGAACACAAGTGGGAGAGGAACAGAGAGAGAAGGAGAGAGAGAGACTCCTAAGCAGGTTCCGCATTTTCAGTTCAGAGTCCAATGCAGGACTTGAGCCCACGAACTGCGAGATCATGACCTGAGCTGAAATCAAGAGTCAGATTTTTAACTGACTGAGCCACCCAACACCCTCAAATTCATTTTATTTTAAAATTCTATTCATTTTTATTTTATTTTTTTAATGTTTATTTATTTTTGAGAGAGAGAGAGAGAGACAGAGAGACAGAGACAGAGACCGAGCATAAGCAGAGGAGGGGCAGAGAGAGCCAGAGTGTCAGAATCCAAAGCAGACTCCAGGCTCTGAGGTGTTAGCACAGAGGCTGACATGGGGCTCAAACTCACAGTGAGATCATGACCTGAGCCGAAGTTGGATGCTTAACTGACTGAGCCACTCAGACGCCCAAATTCATTGTAAATTGCTAGTGAAGTCTTCTCCACACAGTGATTCAGGGACCCAGGCTTCTTCCATCTTGTGGCTTGGCTCCTCCTCAAGGCCTTTGGAATCCTTTCCACTCAGCCATATGTAGATGGAGAAAGAGAGAGGACCAAACCTGAGAATTCTTTAGGGGCTAGGCCTGGAAGGGCATGCACTGCTGTATTCGCCTTTTATTGGTCAGAGCTCAGGTACATGACCCCACCTGACTGCAAGGAAATATGGGAAATGTAGTCTAGCTTTGTGCCCAGGAAAGAGGGAAGAAACGCAGGTATCTGTGACACTAGCAATTTCTGACACACAACCTGGAATAACAAGGGACTTCTAACAAGAGTGGAGTTGTCAGAGAAGGCTTTGAGAAGGGCTCCGAAAGATGTAGAAGACATGGCTATGCCAAGGGGTGGAGAATAGGGAGGGCATTCCTGGCCAGGGCAAAAGCAGGAATAAAGGTTAGATGTGGGAACCATTTGCCTTTAGGCAAAGACAGGAAGGAAGACAAGACTGGCTGGATCTAAAGGTATCTGGGAAGAAGTGCAGCATAGATGGGATTAGGGGATGGTGGATCCTTCACTGTGATGATATTTCATCTCTAAATGGCAGAAATTCGGACCCGTGTTTTGTCCCCAGCAGAACGGAAAGACCCTGTAGCAGTCACTGGTCTGAATCTTTCAGCTTCTGTTTTCTCCTCCTGCCATCCTTTGAAGAACCCAGCAGCTTATTCAGAAATGCCACCCTTTCCCAAGTTTCCTCAAAAACCCTTTCTTTAATAGTGTAAAGAGAGTTCCCACTGAGAAGAGAGTGAGTGGGCCAAGGAGCCAGAAGCCCTAGGTCTTAGCCCAACTTTGCCTCTCTCCCTATTTGCATTTATTATCATGCACTAATTATTCGCAGAGAGCCTTGCCCTTTGTGGGCTCACATTAATTTAGATTGCTTTTGAAAAGCAATCAAGGAGGGAATTAAGTGATCATACATCAAACGGAGAAGAGATGTGGCACCCAAAAGCCAGGATGTGCTTTGCCGTAACAGGCCATGTCAGGCTGCCGTGAGCTTCCTCTAGCCCAGGACACACTGGCAGGTGGCCTCCGCTCTAGCACCGCTGGGACCCTGTCTGTCACACTCTTGATCACTATCCCAGTGAACAGGAAGGTAGAGGAGACGTGTGTGGCAGATGATCACTGGACTGAGATGCGGCTCGCTCTTCTTCCCAGCCTCAGTTTCCATATCTAAAAATGAGAAGGCGAATTAGATGATCGTTTACCTCCCCACCCCCCAACCTCTAGGTCTACAGCTCTCTTCCAAAGTGTTTTTGAAGATGAATAATTGTGTAACACTACAAATAGACACACTAATTACCTGCTCATAATCCATACGGCTTTTCCTTGCTCAGTCTTCCCAGGGGCATTATTAGGAACAGGAAAGCAAGCTGATACTTTCCTGTCTCACTGCGGTTATCCAGGGCTGCAGACCTAGCCGGCGGTGTCTCAGCTGGTTGCCTTTTGTTCTTTTTGGGGTCTTTAAAAAGCTGTGTAAAAGGTGGGGTGCCTGGGTGGCTCCAACTTCGGCTCAGGTCGTGCTCTCACGGTTCGTGGGTTCATGCCCCGTGTCGGGCTCTGTGCTGACAGTCTGGAGCCTGCTTCAGATTCTGTGTTTCCCGCTCTCTCTGCCCCTCCCCTGCTCACACTCTGTCTTTCTCTCTCTCTCAAAAATAAATACACATGAAGGATATTTTTTAAAAGCTGTGTAAAATGTGATATACAGAAGGGCACATGTTTGATAAGTGTGGTTTGATCCTTGCTTTCTTTTTTTTTTTAATGTTTTATTTATTTCTAGGAGAGAGAGAGGGAGAGAGAGACAGTGTGAGCAGGGGAGGGTCAGAGAGAGAGAGGGAGACACAGAATCCGAAACAGGCTCCGGGCTCTGAGCTGGCAGTCAGCACAGAGCCCGACGCGGGGCTCGAACCCACGAACCGCGAGATCATGACCTAAGCGAAAGTCGGACGCTTAACTGACTAAGCCACCCAGGCGCCCCTGATCCTTGCTTTCTGTGTTCATTTTCTTATATCCCCTTTCTCCTCCCCGCGCTGTCTTTTAATTTGGGACGGACGCTGAAAGGAGCTGGGACTAGAGTCCCAAATCTCTTGTTCACATAGGCCTTTGGCAGGGGGTTGTTTGCTAAATGAGTTTGGGAGACCGGCTGTGGACCTGGTTTCTGCTTCCCTAACCCTCCTTACAGTTCATGCGAAGATGATCTGAGGGTGTTGCTGATTGGCACAAGCCGTATCTTAACACGGGATTCGTGAGATACCCAGGGGGCAAACCTCCAATGGAATGAGTCAGAGGCTGAGGGCAGGGCCCTGACTGGAGAGCTTGACACCGGGAGGAGAGTGAGAGGAACAGAGCACGCGTCCTCAAACCGAGCAGCAAAGAGAAATAGGCGGCAGAGACAAGGTTCATGCAAACCAATGGGGCGGGGCAAGTTCCGGCAAGAGAGGGTGAAGAGGACCAGGGCTGGACAGCGCACTAGATTTGTGACCAGAGGGCTGGGTGAAGACGGTTCTTCTCTGAAGAGGTGAAAGGGAGGTGATGTGTGCAGAGATAATGGGTGCGAAGCACTCAGCAGTTTGTGCGTGTGCTGGTGTGTTTCTCCCCCTAATTACCTCTCATCTACCCTCGATTACTGGGCGACAGTGATTAAATCCTGCCCAGCCCCTTCCTCAGTTAATCTACCAACTGGACTGCCTCTTTTCTGCTTTTTATCTCGGAGGCATATTGCCTTTTAGAGAGATTTGCCATGAAAGCTGTTTTTGCTGAAGAAAAAGTATGATTCAGGGAGAATTTAGTACCCACTGGCTATAGAAAGGGCTAATTAACCTTGCTCTGACAAGCCTCTCCTCTGTCGAATTAACAGATGCCCCTGATGTTTATTCAAGAGCAGCTTATTGATTGGACTGACTCAAATTGAGTGGATTTCAATAACTGGAAAGAATATCTACTTGAGGCTACCTAAGGGCACGGCATAATATTCCTAGGGTCACGTGCACATACTTGGGTTTGGAGAGAACTGGAGTTGACATTTAGCTGAGGTTCTTCAAAGGACAGAGTCCTTATCTGTAAAATAGGGTAAGTGATTTATAGTTTGCAGAGTTATATGAGGATTAAACGAGATTGTCTATCTCACATATGTAGTCCCTGGCATGTAGTAGGCATTCGATAAAAGGTGGTACTACTGCTATTACAAGCAAGCATTTATTGAGTGTTCCAGGTGCCGTCCTAGAATTTAGAATACAGGGCCCTGTTCTTACGGAGCTGGCAATGCAGCACTAGTGGGAGACTCATAACACACGGCGAGGAAATAATCACAAGGTGGTGTGGGAAGTTTAAGAGGGGCACTCAGGCCGCTGTGCGAACACAGAGGCGAGAATGAAGAATTCATTCTGGGAGAGGCAGACGAGGCTTCCCTAAAGCAGGAGTGTCTTAACTTAGACCTTGAAAGCAGAGGAGCGAGGGTTTTCCTGGCAGAGGAAGCTGCAAAGTCCAAAGGCCATGTTGTGTGAGGCGCTTTGGTGCTCTGCAAGGAAGCGTAACTAGTGCGGTGAACTGGGCTCGGTGATGACTTCTGCCAGCCCCAGGGTTTGAGGGGTGGCTTGGTGGGAGGGTGCTGAGTGGAGTGCTCCAGAACCTGTCTAGCTGAGCTCCGCGTGCCTGCCCGCTCCCATCTAACCCTCCCAGCAGCCTTTTGGGAGGGATCAGGCTCGGCAGCCAGGGCTCATTACGGTCTGTTTCCAGTCCCTTTCCCCCTGTAATCTCAGACACCGATATTTCTCAGCATTTGCTCAGCAGCCCTCTTACAAACTGGGTGCCACTGGTACAGCCTTCCTTCCTGCAGTCAGCCCAGTTCAGAGACGGCTCCTTCTCCTCCTGAGCCGCCCTCTCTAAGCCCCTGCAGCCTGTGCCTCATTCTGGAACAAAGAGTAGCTAATGAGAGGCCCAGGCCAGGCATATGGGGATAGAGAGGCATAACCTGGTGGGAAAGGCATGGCAAGGTGTCCAAAGGGGGATTGGAATCCAGGCAGGCAAAGGGATTCACAGTGTTTCCGAAACCACAGGACCCCTCCCTGCCCCAGCAGGTGGATGGAACACTGCAAAGCAGCGCCTGTAACCTTTGGGAATCCAGTGCAGGGCCTTGCAGGGAAGACCCCAGTCTGGTAAGAGCCAGGTACACCAGACAGGTAACTGGAATAACACCCACCCAGGGCAAAGGTGGGACTTCGACTGTCAACACTGGCATTCACACTGCAGGAGCTGCAGGGTGGGGCCTGAGCTGACTCACAGCTTCTGTCGGAAAGGGATGTTCCAGAGCTGGGGGAGAGGCTGAGGAGGAGAGGTTCAAGGGTGAGGAGCCGGGCTGGGCTGGATAGCTACCCCTTCTAATCTCTCCCATAAAGCAGCTATCTAACTAGCTATTTACTATTTGTTTGACCGTTAGCTTCCTTCAGGCCTCATGTTTACCTTCTTGGGTTGGTAAATGCCTCTTTTACCTTGTAGCCAAGATCTCACTGAACTTTCAAGTGGCTCTGCCTAGCTTCCAGCTAGACCCTGAAGGCCTGGAGGAAAGGGTCTGTGTCTGTATCTTTAATTCTAATAATAATAATGACATCAACAGCACCCATTTGTTAACCACTTCCTCTAGATGCTTGGGAGATTACATGTGTAACTCATTCATTCTTCACGTTAAAACCCGAGGCAAACTGATCCCCGTTTGACAGATGAAGAAACTGAGACTCAAAAACTTAAAACCTGGTATTGAATGAAGATTGCACAGCAAGTAACTGTTGTAGTTAAGATGCAAGTCAAATCTGATGCAAAGCCAGTACTTTTAATCCCTGTGCTATTCTGTGAAACAAAATCATTTCTATTTATTGAAACAGGTCTTTGTTAAAGGCCATAACTGTGTGGCATCTTCCCACATCTCTTCCTTACCTTGGCCTCCGGCGTCACCTTGCTCAATAATCTCTGTATGTGAACTTGTTTGTTTGTTTGTTTTTAAGTTTATTCATTTATTGTGTGCGAAAGCAAGCAAGCAGGGGAGGGTTGGGGGGGGGGGGCAGCTGTTGAGAATCCCAAGCAGGCTCCGCACTGCCAGCACAGAGCCCGATGCAGGGCTTGAACTCACAAACTACGAGATCATGACCTGAACCAAAATCGAGAGTCAGGTGCTTAACCGACTGAGCCACCCAGGTGTCCCTGTATGTGAATTAGTTGATTGGTTGATTGGGAGTGGGGTTTGAGGGACTGCACAACCCAGAGGGTCCTGGAATAAAGGGGACCCTTGGGAGTGGATAGAAATGTTTGCAGAGTGTTTCCCAGTTGGCCCCCCAAAGCAGTCTGCCTAGCAGCCAGGAGCCTTTCAGCAGGCAGGTCCTGGAGGAGGAGCTTACGGTGGTGGGGGCCTTTTTGGAGTGCTTGTCTCTGGCTCCGCAAAGGCAGCAAGCAGCAGCGGACGGAGTTTCGTCTTGGGCTGTGCAGCTGAGGGTCTGAGGTTGGGTGTGGGAGTGAAGGCTGAGGAGAGGAAGAAGGTCTTTAGGGACTGTTTTGGGGGTGCGTGTGTGTGTGAGGGCAAATCTGTGTTTCAGTATTAGCACACAGCTGTGTGGGTGTAGAAGGATGTGCTTAACTAGGTTCCCAGGGAGAGATGTGTTTTTAATTAAGAAGAGTTTGAAATTATAAAAGTGATCCATGCTTGCTGTAGAAAGGGGAATATCATAGAGGTATATAAACCTCTAAATAAAACATTGAAAGCTCTTCCACCCACCATAAGTCATCACTGTTAACACTGTCGAATGTATTCTCCCAGACTTGTGTATGCATGTGCGTACGTGTGTGTACATACAATGTTTTATATATACGTAATTAAACATCTGTATAATAGATACCTAACTATAAGGGCTAAATTTTATTGAAAGCTTACTATAGGCCAGGCTTTGTAATGAGTGGGAGGTGATCTTTATTTTCATCACCTCATTTAATTCTTTTTTTTTAAATTTTTTTTTAATGTTTTATTTATTTCTAGGAGAGAGAGAGAGAGAGAGAGACAGCGTGAGCAGGGGAGGGTCAGAGAGAGAGGGAGTCACAGACTGACACAGGCTCCAGGCTCTGAGCTGGCAGTCAGCACAGAGCCCGACGCGGGGCTCAAACCCACGAACCGTGAGGTCATGACCTGAGTGAAAGTCGGACGCTTAACCGACTAAGCCACCCGGTCGCCCCTCACCTCATTTAATTCTTTTTTTTTTTTTTAATATTTTTTTAATTTTTATTTCAAGGAGAGAGAGAGACAGCGCGAGCAGGGGAGGGTCAGAGAGAGAGGGAGTCACAGACTGACACAGGCTCCAGGCTCTGAGCTGGCAGTCAGCACAGAGCCCGACGCGGGGCTCAAACCCACGAACCGTGAGGGCATGACCTGAGTGAAAGTCGGACGCTTAACCGACTAAGCCACCCAGGCGCCCCACACCTCATTTAATTCTTACATCTCATGAAGTTACATACCACTATAATCCCTGTTCAAAGGGTGAGGAAAATGACACAGAGCAAATTGCGATGGTGGGGAAATGTGGCTGCCAGGTGCCCACTTTGTGTTGTTTATAACCACGCTGGACCAGATTAGCTCTCTTTGTAACCTGGCTTCTGCTCCGGGCCGTTACCCTCGGCCCCTTCTCCTCCTCTTCTCCCAAGGTCCTTGCTATGGCCTTTCCCTCTGGGCTCTGTGTGCTCTGTGGATCTCAGTGAAGGAAGTACGCTAAAGCATGGGGATTGATCGTCACTGGATGAATTCGGTAGGCAGAATAACAACCCCTGAAAGATGTCTGCACCCTAATTCTCCGGGAACCTGTGAATGTTACTTCACACAGCAAAGAGACTTCATAGATATCATTAAGGTTAAGATCCTTGTATTACTTTTCCGGGGCTACTGTAATAATGCATCAAAAACTAGGTGACTTAAAACAACAGAAATTTAGGGGCGCCTGGGTGGCTCAGTCAGTTAAGTGTCCGACTCTTGGTTTCAGCTCAGGTCGTGATCTCACAGTTTGCGAGTTCGAGCCCTGCACTGGGCTCTGCATTGACAGCACAGGGCCTACTTGGAATTCTCTCTCTTTTGCTCTCTCTCTGCCTGTCCCTTGTTTGTGCTCTGTCTCTCAAAATAAATATATGCGCTGCCGAAGCAAACACAGTCTCTCAAAATAAATAAACTCCAAAACAAAACCCAACAGAAGTTTACTGTCTCACGGTTCTGGAGGCCAGAGATCTGAAATCAAGGTGTTGGCAGGGCCATGCCCTCTCTGAAGGCTCTAGGGGAGGCTCTTTTCTTGCTTCTTCTAGTTTTGAGTTTTGGCCCACAGTCCTTGCTGTAGATACTGCAGTTGGGTTACATGGCTGCCTTCTCTCTGTGTCTTCACATCTTCCTTCGGTGCGTGTCTGTCTCTGTGTCCAAATTTCTCCTTTTTATAAGGAGACCAGACGTATTAGATCAGGGCCTACCCAAATGACCTCATTTTATTTAAATTTTTAATTTAAAAACATTTTTTAAAGTGTGTTTCTTTATTGAGAGAGCATGAGCGGGAGAGGGGCACAGAGAGAAGGAGAGAGAGAGAATCCCAAGTAGGCTCCACAGTGTCAGCATGAAGCCAGATGTGGGGCTCAAACTCACCAACCATGAAATCACAACCTGAACCGAAGCCAAGAGTCTGATGCTTAACCGACTTAGCCACTCAGGTGCCCCTCAAATGATCTCGCTTTAACTTGATTACCTCTGTTAGAGCCTATTTCCAATTAAGGTCACATTCTGAGATATTTCGGACTTAGGACTTCAACATATTTTGGGGGGGGGGCATAATCCATAACACCCTTGAAATATGGAGATTATTCTGGATTATCCAGTGGGTCCAGTCTAATCACATGAGCCCCTAAAAGCTGAGAACTTTCTCTGGGTGGAGGCAGAAAGCAATGTATGAGAGGAAAAGTCAGAAGACCAGGACACCCTGCACCAGCCCCAGCTCTGAGACAGAGGGGCCCTATTTAAGTGCAAAGATTGGAGAGAGGTAAGGGCACCCCGAGAGGACGTCTGGCCAAGAAATGGTGACCTCAATCCTACAACTGCAGAGAACTAGATTCTGCTGTGACCACAATCCGCAATCCACAATGAAGTAGATTCTCTGCAGAATCTTCCCATGAGAGCTCATCCAACAGACACCTTGGTATCAGTCTTGCAAGACCCTAAGCAGAAAAGCAGCTAGTCATCCCACCTTCTAACCCACAGAACCGTGAGATAATAAATTTGTGCTGTATTAAGTTGCTAAGTGTGTAGAAATTTATCCCAGCAGTAATCGAAAAGGACTAAGTCACCTTCCCACTGCACTGGCCCTTCAGCACCTAAAGCCAAAGAAATGGCCGATGCTAGGAATTCCTCAGGAGCTCATGTCTACATTGGTGGGTGTTTGAATACTAATACCATCTGCCTGTGCAGAATGTGATAGTTCCCAGTACCTTTCCCACAAAATTTCATTTGCAACTCTTAGCAGCCTTGTAACAGGTAGGGATATTATTCTCCCCATTTTACAAAGGAAGAAACCAAAACTTAAAGAAGCAAATGCCTTGCTCAACGCCTTAAAGAACTGGGGCTGCAAGCCAGGTTTCCTGCTTCCAAATCACATGCGCTTTTTGCCACAGCCCACAGCTGCCTCCATTTCCCAAAACCATCTGTTGTCTGGACATAGTTACGACTGTCCAAAGGGCTGGGCTCCCTTGTGATGTCGTGAGCTTCCTTTTGCTGAGAAATGGTCAAGTAGGAGCCAGTGGACAATTGATTTGGGATGCCGAAGGAATCAGTCTCTGCCATCGTGGGAACAAATGAGCAGGTGCCTGCTAATATCTTTTTTCTTTTCAGAGTCTACGGTGGGAAGGGTGGTAAGCTTTTGGCATTGCAGTTCAGACAAGAGAAACTCGGTGGGAACTGCACTGGCCAGGAGATGGGTTCGCAGAGGTGGCGAGATCTGCATGAGGATTTGGAGAATGAGCAGGACTTAGAGAGGATGGCTGTGTTTGGGTTTCTGGCCTGATTGTAGGGTACGGCTTTTGCCCACGCCTTCCGACTCCAGTTGCTTTGGTAAAACTTATAGGCAGGAACTGGGTCAACCCTGAAGTGACCCATTCCACCCCCAAGTCCGTCGTGGTGGCTGAGGGTACGTCATGCGGTTGCCTCCTTCTGCAGCCAAAAGAACAGTGGAGGGAGAGCAGAAGGGCAAGGGGAAACACAGGCTGAGAATAACTTCCTGCTCTGCCTTGCCTTCTGTGGCTTCCCCGCTAACCCACCGTAACTCTTAGTAACTCTCTTTGTCTTTCTGTGGGTGGGAACCAAACAGCCTGTCTTTTGAGGGCAGCTGCCTGCCTATCAAAAGTTCTTTAGCAATTTCCACTTGTCCTTCTTGAGCCTTGTCCCCTCTTCTGCCTTGTTCTGTGCGTGACTTACAATGTGTCTTCCCCAAGCTGAGACTCTCTTGGGAGCTGTGAAAGCCACACACTCCCTTCCTTTCCCCTGCATGCCTTGGGGTGAGCTCTGGGGATGTGCTGGAAATGTGGGCCTAGCAGGCTTCTGCCTGGGAGACAGCATGGCACTGTGGAGAGAACCCAAGTATTTATTAAACACCGGCTGTGTTCCTGGCCCTGTGCTAGACTTCAGGGACACGGTACCGAGCCAGACAGCCAGAAGTCCATGTACAAGTCTTAGTCCTGTCCCTTGTCAGCTGTGTGGCCATGAGCCAGTCACTGCACTTCTGTGTCACAGTCATGTCTCACAAACACTGAAATGGCACTTTGAATGTATGTTGCCAACTATAAAGCTCTATGGAGGTGATATCGTTACTTATTATTCTTTACTTGATTCTCTCAGTTACCCATGAGATAGCAGCACTTGATAAACCCATTTTACAGACGAGAAAGCAACGCGTCAGAGAGGGTACAGAGCAGGAGCAGGAAAAGGCACCAAATGTTCAGCTTCTTAGTTGTGGGCTTGTTCTGTTTTACTGTGTAGCTGCGTCCCCAGCAGGGACCGTATTTAATGACATTTTCAACAATAGCAACGTTAATAACTGGACATTCATGATATGTCTGCTTTGTGCCAAGTACTGGTTAAATCCTTTACATGCCTCTTATTATACCTTCTTTCCAGATGAGAAAATTGAAGCTTAGCAAGGATAAATCATTTGCCCCAGGTCACTTTTCCAGAAAGAGGCAGAGGCAGGATTCAAATTCAGGTTTGCACTCGAGAGCCGAGACTTCCAACCTCCGTGCTCTCTGCTTCTCCACTTGGGCCTCCCAACCTGATGTGGCTGAAGCAGCCAGAAAGCATACAAGAGAGCAGGAAAGGGCTAGACCAGCAGAACTTCCTGCTCCACACAGACCAGCACGTGGAGGTGTGGCCCCGGCAGTGGCAACATCAAGAAGGGGCAGCTTTCTGCAGCCTGCAGTTATTTGGGAAGGTGGATCTTGAACAATGGGCAGGATTTGAAGCCTAGAAGGGCAGAGGCTGGTCTGAACAGGGGGCGTGGAGGAGGAAGAGAACCGAGGAGGGGGTTCTGGCTAGTGGGTGCCTGCCAGGGAGCCGTGGGAGAGGAGATGGGCTTTGACTGCACCAACAGAGGTGAAGCTGGTTCCAACAGCCTTGGCCACCAAAGGAAATTTGAACCCAGAGATGTCTCTGGGCCTGGGGTGGAACAAAGATCGTGCCCTCATTGCCATTTTTCTTCCTGAGACCTTGAGGTTAGAAAAGAAGGTCAGAGCTCTTCACCCTGGAGTTGGGGAGAAGGAGGAAGAATGGAGGGGTGCAGGCCAGTGGGGGGCATCAAAAGTATTGGGCATGTCCTCAGGCTGCTGAAGGGCCTTGTGCCCGACAGCAGCAGGAACCCTGGTCCGGGGGTCCAGCGGCCCAGGCCTTTGTGCTTCTGTGTAGCTTTATGACGTTGGAAGATTCTTCTAAGGGCCTCAGTTTTCCAAACTGTGACTTGAGAGATGTATCAGTAAGAACCACTGGCTGCAAGTGACAGAAACCTAAGTCAGACTGGCCCAAAACAGGGATTTATTGACTCTTGTGACTGAAGAGCTCAGGGATAGTTCTGATTCTAGGGAAGGTTGGATCCGGATGTGCAAATGGTATCTTTGGTATCTGTTTCTCTGCATCTTTTGGCGCTACTCTCTGCTGTAATGACTTTTGTCACAGGCAAGTTCACTGTTCAAGATCTCAAGGTAACTGCCAGCTGCTCCAGGCATATATTTTACCAGCCTTGCAAACAAGGGATTGCAAACAACTATTAGGAGTCGCTGCGGAAGTCCTAGGGTGGATGCTTATTGGTTCTGCCGGATCACGTACGTGCCCATCTCTGAGTCTGTGCCTCTGGCCAGGGCAGACTAGGGTTAGACCAGGCAGTCTATGCCTGCCTCTCATTGGGCCACACTAGGGTTACATGATTCTTCCTAGTTAGGGGTAGAGTTAGTCCCACAGAAATCACAAGGAGTGAGAATGGGAGGGATGATTTCTCCAAAATCTGGTGCTGACCCCAGAAAGAGGGGTAATGAATGTCAGGCAGGCAAAAGCCTCACGTGTCCTGTTCATCATCTAAGGGCTGGTCTGACTGGCTCCAGATGAAGCCACGGACAGTGGGACCCGTGCAAAGTTTGTTAGGATCAGAGCCCTTTGAGAATACCATGAAAGCTATGGGCCCTCTCCCTAGAAAACCAAAGTCGGGCCTCCCTGGCATGGCCTCGGAGGTGCCGCACAATCTCTCTCTTCTGCCTCCCCGAGGTTCCCCAGCCAGCCACACTGCCCTCTTAGATGTTCCTGATACTCACCATGCTGCCTCCCTCCTATGGGCCTTGATCTCATTGTTCCCTCTGACCTAGTAAATCCCTCCTCTTTGTGCGTTCTCTTTGCACCATGAACCTCTCCTCCGGCCCTATGTCAGTGTGGCAGCTTTACATTTCTTATATGATTATTTGCTTAATATCTGCCTTTCCCAGTAGAACAGAGGCTCCATGGGGGGAGACAGCTGATTTGGCTTTCCTTCATATGCCCAGGAGAGCATCTGGCATGGAGTTGGGGCTCAGTAGTAAATGGATTAGTGTTTGCCCTGAAAGACACAATTTTCTCTGAATTTCTTAGTGGCATACATCTTCAGTCTTGTGGACCTCAAGTTAAGAAACTCAGAATAAAAAATGGAAAAATCAAGGCACTGGACAGTGAACTCTCTTAAAGCAGGGCCATACGAATGAGTACCTTCCAGGCCAGCTTTCCTGACAATGTAGATGCTACTGACTTAAGTTGATGCCTCACTGAATAGAATCCCATGGACAATTAATTCTGGATAAAATCTGTAGTCTAATACATTTGCGGGATACTGTCTAATCTATCCTGCTCTTGGAGATTCATAGTAGACAATAATAGTAATGTAGTTTTCAAAATTATCATCACTATAACTACCATTTATTGAGGGTTTACTACGTTACGTGCCAGGTGCCTTACTAGGTCCTTCATATGTGTTTCACATATAATCTCATAGTAGCCTTGTATCACAGATGCCATTATAACCCCATGTTACAGAAGAGAAATGAAATGCTTGGAGGGTTTAGGAACCCTAAGCTACCTTCTAGGAGATGGTAGATTTGGAACTCAAACCCTCGCAATCTGACTTTGTCTGAAGCACTTAGAAGGGTCCCAAGGATCATACCTAGTTTGGGACATGCTAGTGAAGTACTGATTCATGTTGAGTAAGACAGGAAGAAGGTAGATTCCTCAATTCCCCATATGTTCTGGAGCAGCCCTGTGCCAGGCGTGGTACCAACACCAATGGGCACAAAGCCACATCCTCACTGACCAGAGTTACCCAGTGCCCTTCTTGTCACCATGGCAGACCAGAGCCTTGCCTCTGGGCTACCCCACACAGAGCCCACCCATCTCGGGGGCTTCCTTGGAACAGTCAGCTGTGTCTTCACTGCATCACGTCTGTGAATTAGTTCGTAGCAAAACACACACTGGTTCTCTAATTGTTGTTTACTGAGGACCTCTGTCCTCTAGGACCTTTGTAGGGACTGGGGATATAGAGACAAATGAACACTGTCTCATTTCCCAGGAAATCTATTGTCTAGTTGGGGGAAGAGATTGGTGCATAGGAAACCATAATAAATCCAAGTACAAGATAAACTGAGAAGTGCCCCATTAGAGGTACAGACTAGTGTACCTGGTGAGTGATTGCTTTCTTTTTTTTTTTTTAACCAAATTAATTTTGGTTTGAGATTTAAGCTCATGATGCTAAATGATGCTGGAACATCTGGACAATGGGCAAGCCCAGATGTTTGGCTGACAGCAGTGAGCAGCCATGTGTACAGTAGCATCCTGGGGAATTCCTGCCTACCTGAGCAGGGAGGGACGCGGCAATGAGGTGCTGGTTCGCCAGGCTCCCTTGGGCTGGGCCGCTGGCCACACCTAGGCAGTGCCTGCATGCATAGCATGCCATCGCCCCCTGCACCTGCCTGCCGATCTTTCAGCTACGGAAGGACACCTTTGTGGTGTCTAGCGTTACTGGGTCACTCCTATTCCCGCAGATTTACTCACCGGAGCCCTCCGAGACGAGCGTGGGCTTTTTGTTTCCCTGACTTCATTTGTCAGATGTGAGTAAAGATTCCGCCTCACAAGGTGTCTGGGAGCATCAAATGAGATGAAATACACAGAAGAGTTTTATAAATGTCACATATTGTTAAAGCCCTGTCAGGGACCGGGGGAGTCCCATTGGAGGAGAAGCAGAGGGTTATGGTCCCCTTTGCCCCCTACTTCACTCTAGTGCATATGGGCAAGGTCAGGGGAGGTGGAAATTCTTTCATGGTTCCTAAAGCCTCATGTGACCTCCAACCTCTGGGTCTTAGCTGGGTGCAGTAAACGAGCTGATGATCGCTGCGGACGTGTAGTGTAGTGCCTGCCTCCGTGGCTGATCTTAACAAACGGTGCTGGCTGTTGTTTGGCTACTCTTGTTCCATTCCCTTTGCCTGAAACGCACTTCTGTCTTTTCCCTCCTTCTTCCGTCTGACTTCCCCCTCCTTCTCCTTCCCTCGTTTACTTATTTGGTAAACACATCTTTCTTTTTTAAATTATTATTTTAATTATGGTGAAGTGTACGTAACAAATTTACCGTCTTAGCCATCTGTGTGTAGTTGAGTGGCATTAAGTGCATTCGCATCATGGTGCTACCACCCGTCTCTGGAACCTTTTCGTTTTTCCCAGACTGAAACTCTGTTCCCATTAAACACTGACTGCCCACTCCCCTCCCTCAGCCCCTGGCACCCACCATTCTACTTTCTATCTCTAAGGCTTCGATTACTCCGGAGACCTCATGTAAGTGGAATCATGTAATATTTGTCTTTTTTGTAACTGGTTTATTTCACTTAGCATAATGTTTTCGAGGTTCACCCATGTTGTAGCAGGTGACAGAATTTTCTCCCTTTTTAAGGTCAAATAATATTCCATCATATGTGTAGGCCTCATTTTGTTGATCTGTTTTTCCGTTGATGGACACTTGGGTGTTTCTGCCTTTTGGCTATTATGAGTCATGCTGCTGTGGGCATGAACCGGGGTGAGCACTTTGTGAGCATTAGCACGTACCTGGTGCTGTGCTGGGTGCTGGGGCTGCAGTGACGAGTGAACTTTGGTCCCTGGCTTGCAGAACTTATAGCTTCCGGAAGTGATGTTAAAAAGCGAGCAAGCCAATACACACAGCATGAAATTTCTGTATGTCCTATGAAGGCAAAGAGCAGCGTCTGGGAGAGAGAATGATGGCAGGTGTGAAGGTGGGTGGCCCTCACGATGAAGAGGTCTCAGGAGGTGGCCTGAAGGAAGGGAGGGGTGACGGAGGGGCGCAGGGGTGGGGAGCAGCATTCAGGCAGAAGGAACAGCGTATGCAAAGCTACTGACGTGCAACAGAGTTGGCAAGTTGGAGGACTTGGAAGAAGTTCAGTCCTTAGATTGTCACTTTATTGTACTATCCTCCAGGGAACATCCCACCCACCTCCAGGCTCAGTTTATATTACTTCTGGCCCATCATTTTCTCCACCCTGGTGCTTATTGTAATCCATTCAAACTGCTCCTTTGTTCAGCTCTTTTCTCTCACTGGCCAGTGAGCTGGTTGAATGCAGGAATTATTGTTTTATCTTACTTTGCTTTGCTTTGCTTTGCTTTATTTTATTTTATTTTACTTTACTTTATTTAATTTTATTTATTTTATTTTGGGGGTATGCTTGCATGTCTTGGTAGGTGTCAGTGACTCTTGGACACTCCTCTGAAAGACATCTGCTGTTTTACTGATAAATCCCCAAGACCATCTAAACAAGGGGACTTTGCCATCTGGGGCCTTCTAGAACTGGACAGAGAACCAGCATTAGGACAATTGACTCAACGTGGAAGTTTTTCCTCTGCACCTTCGCCCGGGGCGTGGTGTGCACTGTGCACAGCAGTGTGCAGTGCTGCCCGTTTCGGCTGCCTGAAGCTTTCCTGCTCTGCTGCCTCCTAAGCAGGGAGGGTGGGAAGCATCCTGCCCAGGGCCGGGCCAGATGTGGCCAAACCTCCCTCATGGCATCTGCCCCGGTCTGCAGATGTCCCCGGTTGCTGTGCCAGCTGAGCGGACTCACCAGCCATGGTGCAGAGTGCTCCGGGGTTGGTGGCAGTGGGCCATGCCCGGCCACCTCTCCTGTTGGCCTTGGTAGCTTCCCAGCTTCCTCTCACATGACTTCTTTCTCTGTTTACTTCTCTCTGGCCTCCCTGCCTGCGGCGTCCCCATGCCACCTCGAGTCAGATCTGCTACACTAGACACAGCCATTGCGATGGCACCTTCATGGTGGCCTCACTCCAGACAGCAAGCTGTCTTTGGCTAGGCCTCCTAGCTTATGCTCCTCACCCCCATCCCAGCTCTCTATGCCATGAGGGTGAGGATCTGTGCAGTTTTTCAGTATAAATTTATGGTGTTGTATCTGGGGCTCCTCCATCAAATGCCCCCAAGGGGACCAGCCCCTGGGTGAGGGCAGAAAACAGGTTAATCTTGAAGTCATGGGATGAACATTCCACAGTGGCCTAGCCCAAGCCTGACGGAAAACAGATGAGCGAGGTAGACATGAGGGGTGGCAGACATGAACTGTGATCTAGTCTCCGAGAGTCCCGGAGACTTGGGGAGAGGNCAGGGCTTGAACTCACAAACTGTGAGATCATGACCTGAGCCAAAGCCAAGAGCTGGACGTTTAGCCAACTGAGCCACCCAGGCACCCCAGGGGAAGGTATTCATTGTGGGTTGAATTGTGTCCCTCCAAAAGATGTTGAAAACCAGACCTCTCAGTACCTGTGAATATGATCTAATTTAGAGATCAGGTCTTTGCAGGTGATCAAGTTAAGATGAGGTCATTAGGAAGGGCCGTAATCCAATATGACTAGTCTTTATATAGAGGAGAGATTTGGACACA
>NW_027551576.1:360706-497589 GCF_008692635.1 Crocuta crocuta | reverse complement strand
CCCCCCCCACAGACACACACAGAGGGAGGATGCTATGTGAAAATGAAGGCAGAGATCGGGGCGATGCATAAATCCAGGAATGCCAAAGATTTCTAGCAAATCAGCAAAAGCAAGGTAAGAGGCAAGGGACAGATTCTCCCTCACTGCCCCCAGAAGAGCAAATCCTGCTGGCCCCATGGTCTCAGACTTGTAGCCTCCGGCACAGAGGCAGTAAGTTCTGTTGCTTGAGCTTCCCAGTCTGCAGTGCTTTGTGACGCCAGCCTCAGGAAGCTGACACAGTATTCGAGTACCTTCGGAGTTTCTCGCCCCTGATTATGGGTCATTGCGCTTTAGCTATTGGGGTTCTTCGTATCTTATTCTTTTGGACACACAGGGGCTATTTTGAGGCACCCAGGCAAAGATTTTAGTAGTAATAATTTTAAAAACTTTTAATAAGACTCTGATAAGAGTTTTAATAAGAAACCTTGATATCCTTCCAATTGACCTAGAGCTGGGCGAGGGGCAGTCATACCAGGAGTCCCACACATACTTTCACAGGGCTTTCCAGTTTACAAAAGGGTGTCGTATTTATCATCCGTTTTGACCTTCAGGGCAACACTGAGCATTCCCATTTTGGAGAGGAGGTAACTGAGGCCCATAGATGTTCCCTATTTGTCTTAAGTGGCAGCACTGGGATTTTAAACATCGGCCTTCTGAACCCTTCCTGTGCCCTCACAGCTGCACCTGAACTTGGAGCAGGCGGGACAATTCAGAGGCAGCTGTCCCCTTACCTCATGGCCTGAGGAGTAACACATTCTTCTGATCCTTTGTCAGGAGAGTGAGGAAGAGGAGACATCATCTTGCCAGGACCTTTCCAGGTTCTCCTAGAAGCCACGGAAGGCCTCTGGGGTTCTTGGGCCCCTGCTAGAGCAGTGTTCCATTGTGAGAGGCCTGAGTTCAAGCCTCTGCAGAGTATGACCTCGGGCAAGTCCCTTGAGCTCACTGAACCTCAGGGCCCGCACCTGTGAAAAGGCTGGGTGAGCACATCCACCTTGCTGGTGGAGATGAGGATGAAAGGATATGGCGGGAGAAGTGTACAATGATTGATCTCAGTGTTATTCAGGATAATAATGAGTGAATGTCAGGCATGTTTGGGGAAAAGGCCATAGCTCCTTCTGCGCATGAGGAGCCATAAAGCACCACCGGCAACTTCTTAAAGGCAAGTCCTGCTCTGTTCCATTTGCCTGTCTTTTGTTGTGTCAGGGTGTGACTCAAATTCTTTTGCAGTGTTTGGCCTCTTTAGAAAACTCTTCTGGTTTCTATCACCAGAGAGTTTCTTTCTGCTCTATCTCTTCCCGCCTCCTCCCTGCCACCACCACTCTGAGGCTGTCCTGTGACTGTTTTCCATGTAAAAAATCTGGAAAACCCATTCAAGTCAAGCAGAAAGACAATATTACTGAGTCTGCAGTTGACTGAGTTCATTACTCAGTTGCCCTGGCTTCGGCAGGCTTGAAAATTCTCCAAGTGTCAAAAGTCTTTTCAGTTTGTAGACTCAAAGGGTGTGAGGCCTGAGGGGCTGTTCATCTGAAACAGTCATCGAAACGTCATGCATAGCAGCACCGTTTCAGTGGTGGTGATCAAAACTTCGATCCCTTCTTCAGTACTTCCTGTGGGTCTGTGACTGTGTGAAGTGTTCTACATATATTAAATCCTTGTGGTAGGGGTGCCTGGGCGGCTCAGTTGGTTAAGCATCCAACTTCAGCTCAGGTCATGATCTCAGGGTTCGTGGGTTCGAGCCCCGCATTAGGCTTTCTGCTGTCCATGCAGAACCCTCTTAGGATCCTCCGTCTCCCTCTCTCTTGCTGTCCCACCCTCTCCCCTGCTCTCATGTGCTCTCTCTCTCTCTCTCAAAAATAAATATTTAGAAAAAAATCCTTAGAGTATTCTCCTAATAAATGTCAAACACAGATCTATCTGACTTTAAAGTCAGACTCCAAGCAGTTATGGTATTGTGTCTTTGAAGAAATTCTAGCCCAGGCCCTTCATCTTGTAGGTGAGGAAACTGAGGTTCAGGAAGAGGGAGAGTGAGTTCCTAGAAAGGAGGGAGTGGACCCCAGGTGTTCTGACTTCCACGTTTTTTTCCTGCTCCTCCCTCTTCCCCTCTGGAGAATCACTGAGCTGCTGCTAAGGGGTGCCCAGTGAGTGCCATTGGGAGCCCTGACTCAGCAGCGCTCTAGCGGTCACTTCCTGGGTCCTGGTTAAACCTGGCCAAAGCGGCATTGGCTGATTCAAGCCATTGTCTACTTCAAAAGGCTTTGGCCGAATTGACCCAAAGTACAGCTACTTTGAGTTTCAAAGTCAAGTATCCAGATTCATAAGTTAGGCACCCGGAGGGAGTTATTTGCTCATTTACTGTGCACCTGAGCTCAGCAAAAAATTCATAATTAGTGGTTAATAGTGCAGGAACTTCTCACTGTTCCCAGAACATGCAGTGACATGTAACGCCTCATTTCCTTGGTACGTACTGTTCTCAGAGCCCTGAATGTTCTCCCTCCCAATCCCAACCCTCTCTTATTCCCTGCCCGGTGAGTTCCTATTCATCCTTCAAGAGGGATTTCCTGATTCACATCCTGCCACTCTTCCCCACAACCCCTGGCATAAACAGATGTAACATTTCTACAATCTGCCTCTCCCACTAGACTGTAAACTCCACGAGGGCAGGAACTATATCTTATAATAATAGTACTTTAAAAAGTGCTTCCTTGCAGTCAGGCTGTGTGCTAAGCACTTTACATGCATTATCTCATTTTGTCCATGGACATTATAAGGTAAATACCACTACTATCCTCATTTCCTAGATGAAGATACAGATTCCTGGAGAGGCTCAGAAACTCGTCCGAGGTTACATGGGAGGTGGCAAAGTCCGGATTGAAATCAGTGGTGCCATGCAGAGTTGTGCTGGCTGCACGTTGCACAAGGGCATCGGGGGAGGGGGCAGCTAGTAGAGGCTTGCTCTCACCTTAATGCAGAGCCGTGAATGTTGGGAGGAAGGGACTCACAGACACCACGTGGTTGGGCTCAGGCTGTAAGCTCTTAACCACTGCAACATGCTAGAAATAGAAATATACATATTTATATTGCTAGTGTCTGGCACAGAGTAGGGGCCTAAACACGGATGAAAGGGAGATCGTAAACCAGTAAGCTTTTCCTTTTTTTCCCTTCCCTTTTTACTCATATCTGCAGAAACAGGTCATTACTTAACAGGTTCCTTGGTTTAAGAAACACATCTTTGAGTTGATTTGCCTCCTAGCCGGTACAAAGAAATGGCTGAAGATCCAGAAAGAAGCCACCATTTGGAGCTCTAAGCGTTACACAGGTGTCTTGTGCTCTAAGTAACTTCATTCTGCCAGCTCTGAGACCTTCGAAAGTTGTTCAGGGAATATTAAAAAGCCACAGGCGAGCAGAAACAAGAGACTTTTTTCGAGCCAGCTGCCAAGAACAGAACATTTCCGCATGCACGGTGTGCTGGGTTCTGGTTCTAGTTGAGGTGCGTGAACACCGGGTCATCCCGCTGGGTCTCACCCTGGTCCCGAACGAAGTGGGGTTGCTGCTGCCCAACCAGGCAATTTTCCGCGAGTACTTACAATAGCTGGAATAGCACAGCTGACAGATGGGCCTCTGTCACAGGCAAAAAATGGGCTTTAGGACGAAATGACTTCAGAAATGTCTGAGTTTGTCCATACTGAGGCTGGGGACTGGAGAGACCTGGGGAACAAAGTTCTCTCTGATGGGCTTTTGGTCTGAAAAGTCAAGCCATGCATTTTGGACCTGATTTGTAACTGTCGTATCTCCTAGTGACATAGGAGACTACCACGTGCTCGTTGCATCCTGGGCAGGTCTCTTAACCTCTCCGAGTCTTTGTGTACTCCCCAGCAGAAGTGGGGGGGATGTCACCTGCTGCTGAGGATTCCAATGGGGAGTCAGCGAGCTAATGTTTATGGAAAAAGTACTCTGTGAATTGGAAAGGGCTGTACAGAGGCTAAAACCACCATTATTTGTCATTAGGTGGTTTTTCTTGCCGTTCCCTGGGGGCAGTTTGCTCCCAGCTGCATCGGCTGAGTGAGCTTGGAGGAGGCGTTGAGGGAGGAGTAGAGTGGGAAGGAAAACAGCAAGGCAGGCTGAGGACTGGAAGGCTTTCAGGCTGGGGCTCTTGTTTGGAAGTGGAGAAAAGTGGGTTTTGCTTTTTTCGGTCTGAAGTGGGAAAATTGATGGGCTTCACCAGATGCTACAGAGTCGTTTGGGAATGGATTTCTCCTCCCTCCTTACATTACCTCCTGGGTGTCTGGGGATGTTCCTTAAAACCAGCACATCCCAAGGATGGAGCCAGCCCAAATTTGGGGACTTGGCAAAGGAACCCAGGTCCCAGCTTCTCCTCCTTCTAGGCTGGTCTCTTTGCTGTCTGCCGGTTGCCTCATGCTCACACCCACCTCCACACTCTCGCTCCGATGTTCCCTTCATCCAGCACATCCTTCCCACGCCCGTCCAAATCAAAGCCGTGCTGCAGAACTGTTCACACCTCCATTCATTCCACAAGTATGTGTTGGGTGCCATTACTCAAGACATGGATCCCAGGAGAAGGCTCATAATTAGGGGAACAGGAGAGGATGCCAAGTGTCATTTGGACATGTCGGGGGTGAGGAGCATCTGGCAGCCGTCCTGGAGGCAATAGGGAATCAGCCCCTGAAACTTAGGAGCAAAGTCAGAGAATTAGGCCACTGATGTAGATGTCATCACATGCAGGTGAAATAGGGACACAGCATGGGATGACTTAAGATGTGAGTAGAGGTCAGCGAGAGAGACGGTGCCTTGGGGAGACCAAGTGTCAACTGGTTAAGTTCAGAAGGGAGCTAGCGATGGAGAATGAGAGAGGGAAAACCAGCAAGAGGAGTAAGAGCCTCTTGTGGGGTGACCCAAGTTGGAATGGTGGGTGAGAACGGTAGGCCAGGCCAGGCCACAGTGGGGGAAGGCAGGATGGATACTGAACAGAGCCCGCACAGCCCTTTGAGGTTTGATGTCCCCCTTCCTCCTGCCATTGGTGAGCTGTTGATGGTGGGAGTGGTCATATCTCTCAAGGCTGCCGGTTCACAACAAGGATGCAGAACCCCAGGACTAGAGATCTCCAGGAGGCTGGAGAACAGGGATGGTTGGGTATCAGGTAGGGGCAGAAAGAAAAGAATGAGGGTTTACAACCAGAAAGCGGAATTTTCCAGTTCAGGATTTCAGAGGGCAGTTCCTGGAAGTTATCAAGGTCAGAGTGGGTTCTAAGAAGGCCTGGAACAGAAGACTGTTGGGTTCATGAGGACAAAGAAATGAAGTCAGGGTGATAATCAGTCATCAGCGTGGATGTTCAGAGGGCTCCAGACACGGGCAGGAGTGCACATCACGAGGAAACTGCCTACCTGTCCTTCCGCGTGTGGTCTGGAGGTCTGCAGATATATTATGCTTACATATGTGAGACGTTGCTCTGTCTCTCTCAGGTGACAGTCCCTAGCTGTAGCGGACGCTCTGCTCCATGAGGTCATGTGGGGGCCTGGACCCCCTCCATGTAAAGACTCTTCCATTTTCTGGGGTGCTGCACTTACCTACATGCTGATGCTCGGTGCCATGATGTCTGCTCACATCCCATCGGAAAACACTTAGTCACTGGGGGTCACCTCTAGTGCGAGGGAGGCTGCGGAGTTTTATCTGGGTCAGCTGTAAGCCCAGTGAACACTATCCCTGTGGATGAAGGGGAGAACGACATTTGTGGGACCACCTAGCAGTCTGGTACAGATAGCGTTAAGGCTTCATCCAACAAGTACTTACTGAGTACCTCTTAGGTGCTAGATACTGAGGTCACAGAGGTGGGGGAGATGCCTGCCCTCATGGAGCCCACAGCCTAGCGGGGGTATGGTTTTCAGCGGAAGAAAAGAAGGCTGCCGAGTGATGGCCGTAGGTGAACCATGTGCTGGCCAGGAGACGGGCAACCTTCCCAGGGGAAGGCTGTGAGGGGAAGGGTGGTTCGAGGGAGGTTAGACTTGGTCCGAGGCAGTAGGTAGAGGAAGAGTCATTCATTCACTCACTCATTCATGCATTCAAAAGCTACTCAGTGATAGGGATACAGTGATAAGTGAAACCGGGTATAGTGCCACTTTCATGGGGTTTTCTTCCTCATTAAGTAGATAATCACATGTGTGGGATGAATGATTACAACCTGAGACAGATAAGGCTTTGAAGGAGCAGAATTTAGATCTGTGAGAGCTCTTTTTTTTTTTCTTAAGTTTATTTATTTATTTTGAGAGAGAGAGAGAGAGAGAGAGGGAAAGCACACACCAGCTCGGGAGGGGCAGAGAGAGAGAGGGCAAAAGAGAGAATCCCAAGCAGGCTCTGTCAGTGCAGAGCCCAATGTGGGGCTCGAACTCATGAACCATGAGATCATGACCTGAGCTGAAATCAAGGGTTGGAGGCTTAACCAAGCAAACTACCCAGGCCTCCCACTGTGAGAGCTCTTAACAAAGGGATCTGACCCAGAGTGAGGGTTCAGGGAAGGAGGAATGACGATTTGAAAGATGACGGGTATCAACCAGGTAAGGAGCGCATCACAACAGAGGAGTACCTCCCAAGGCCTGAGGATGGAAGGACTGAGAAGTGTGTGGCAGAAGTGGTGTGGAGTAGAGGNGCTGTCTCTCTGTCTCCTAGAAATAAATAAAACATAAAAAAAAAAATTACAGAACGGAAAGGCGATCAGGGGCAAGCACATGCAGGACCTCAAGGTTCTGGTAAGGATTTTGGCCTTTATCCTAAGAGCCAAGGGAAGCCACAGATGAGTGATATGATGAGAACCCTGAAGAGGGCCAAGCCTGTGAGGCAGTGTCTCTGCAGCTGAGTAGACAGCTGAGTAGACAGGAAGAGCTAGGAGAAGGCTCAGAAAGGGGTCAGCGAGACTGCGAGAGCAAGGAGGACAGCAGACACCCTGGGTAGGGTTATGGCTCATGGGGATGATGGAAGAGGGGAGTTGAGGAGCAGAGGGATGGACAGAGAAGGGGCTCTTGAGTCTCAGGCTGTGAAGCTTTGTGCCTGGGCCTTCCCCAGGAAGGGCTCCGTGGCTGCCTGACTTGCTGGCGGTCATGGTGGGTGCCTATCCCAGCACAGCCCCCTCCTGGATAGTGTGATCCTCTTTTCTAGGCAAGAGAAGACCATACTAGGTTATGTCTCTGCTGGAGTCCCTTCTCCCTCTCATGTGGCACTGGTGACTGGCAGGTGACTCAGGCCCTGGGAGACATCTCTGGGTCCACATGGCTGCCTCCAAAACTGATAGGATCATGGGACTCTGCTCACTGGGAGGCTAGGCCTGTGGGCCCAGAGATGGGGCAGGGAATCAGGCGAGGCGGGTGCTGGAATTGGAGTCATAGGGTAACCTCTATGTGGATTATTTCCCAAGTGTGGGGACTTCACCTGTTTTCTTCTCTGTAAAACGAGCGTCAAAGTGAAGGTTAGTTAGTTGACAGTGAGATGCAGCATGCATATCATGGGCATTGATAATAATAATATAGACTATCTGGAGTACGGAGTGGCAGTGACATTCACCTGAAATGCCTGCATCATGAAGCGAGAAGGATGATAGTGTTCAACTGTAAACACTACATGTGTTCCTTATAGGTAGTTTTTTAAATAATTATGTGTGTGTGTGTATAAATTGGCCTGGGGGTCAGGGGTTTTGGGCTCAAACTCAGAATCAGCAGTAGTTGCTGGCAATCTTGAGCAATTCAGTTTCCCAGTTTATGTGGTAGATTATTTTGTTTAAATGCACAAGGTCCCGGGGTGCCTGGGCGGCTCAGTCAGGTAGGCGTCTTGCTTCGGCTCAGGTCACCATCTCACAGTTCGTGGGTTCGAGCCCCACGTCGGGCTCTGTGCTGACAGCCAGCTCAGAGCCTAGAGCTGTTTCTGATTCTGGGTCTCCCTCTCTCTCTGACCCTCCCCTGCTCTCTCTCTCAAATAAATAAATAAATAAATAATAAATNGCAATCTTGAGCAATTCAGTTTCCCAGTTTATGTGGTAGATTATTTTGTTTAAATGCACAAGGTCCCGGGGTGCCTGGGCGGCTCAGTCAGGTAGGCGTCTTGCTTCGGCTCAGGTCACCATCTCACAGTTCGTGGGTTCGAGCCCCACGTCGGGCTCTGTGCTGACAGCCAGCTCAGAGCCTAGAGCTGTTTCTGATTCTGGGTCTCCCTCTCTCTCTGACCCTCCCCTGCTCTCTCTCTCAAAAAAAATAAATAAATAAATAAATAAATAAATAAATAAATAAATAAATAAATAAATAAATAAAATAAATAAATGCACAAGGTCCTGAAAAAGATCAGCCAGTTTTCAAATCCACTGAGCTGTTTGCCAGCTGTGTGACTTACAAAAATACAGAAATAACGGTCGCTGCTGGGAATTCTAGGAGACACCACACCTAAGGTGCTTCATATGGTCCCGGCACAGTGAGTGCCCATTAAATGGAAAGAGTGGGCCCCAAGTTCCTCATCTGCAGAGTTGAGCTGAGTCTACCCCCGTGGTGACAATGACAAGGATTTCCGCTGGGAGTGTCAGAGTTTCCTATG
This sequence comes from Crocuta crocuta, assembly GCF_008692635.1. Classification (NCBI taxonomy): domain Eukaryota; kingdom Metazoa; phylum Chordata; class Mammalia; order Carnivora; family Hyaenidae; genus Crocuta; species Crocuta crocuta. Next base: position 488,967 of record NW_027551576.1, on the reverse strand, counting down.
AGTGTTTCCCCCGGGTGGGATCCCGGGGTCTCTGAATCACTCCTGCTCGGCTTGTGCGCAGGCCCCAGTTTGACCGCTGTCCCCGGCCGGGGCTTGTTGGAGGCCTGGAGTGCAGGTCCTTGCAGTGGTTCGGGCCAGGCTGCTGGCCAGGGTCCCAGCAGCACCCACAAGCCCTTTAGTAGGGTCTGTCTCCTTTTTCCATTGTGCCCCCCACCTCCCAACTCTCATGGCCTCTTTGCGTTGAAAGCAGCTGCCTCGTAGTTGGGGCCAAGTGGCAGAATGGCCTAAATTTAGCCCTCTTGCTTCAGTGGTGAGCCACAGGTGAAGACCAAGGGGCAAGGTGGCCACATTTTCAGAATACCTTTGGTCAATACCAGAAACGGAACAAATGTTAGGCCCACAGAGGGGCCCACACCCTCTGCTTGTTTTTGAGGGAAGGTTGGAAGACAGTCTTACTTCCTTCTGGTCTGCTTCTGCAGATGGCCCGCCCTCAGGGAGGCCCGTGGACCCTTCCGCCTCAGCTCGGAGCAGCCAGTTGGAAGTGTTCTCTCCCCTGAGAGTGGGGGTGTTGGGCTGAGGGGGAAGGCCCTGCAGGCTGTGTTTGGTTTGGCTGGATCTAAGCTAGGTTTGGCTCGGACAGACCAGGCCTCATTATGCGGACTCCCTTCCCCCTCAGCCTCAGCCAGGGTTGCTCCCTTATGAGGCCTGATCAGACAGGTCTGGGGCAGATGATGCTAACAGTAAGTGCTCACATTTACTGAACACTTGCTGTGTACTGGACATTGTTCTAACAACCTTATCTTCATCAGCACATTTGATCTTCCTAATAACCTAAGAAGTGGGTACAATGATGACTCTTTTTATAGATGAGCAAAGTGAAGTACAGATGGAGTAAGTTGCTTTCTCAAAGTCACACAGCTGGTAAGTGGCAGAGCTGGGACTGAAATTCAGCCTCCGAATCCCAGCCCTTGACCACTGCAGTCGCTGCCTCTGTTGTATAGCTTCATCCTTTTTGAATCATTTATGGTTGTTTTTTTTTTTAATTTTTAATGTTTTATTTATTTCTGAGAGAGAGAGAGAGAGACAGTGTGAGCAGGGGAGGGTCAGAGAGAGAGGGAGACACAGAATCTGAAACAGGCTCCAGGCTCTGAGCTGGCTGTCAGCACAGAGCCCGACACGGGGCTCAAACCCACAAACCGTGAGATCATGACCTGAGCCGAGGTCTGACGCTTAACCGACTGAGCCACCCACACGCCCCTCAATCATTTATGGTTTTTGTGTATATTATGTGTATTATGTCAGTTAATCCTCAACACAGCCTATGAGGTGGGCACTCCTATTATCATTTCCTTTTTACAGAAGTGGTAACTGAGGCTCAGAGAGGTTGATTGGCTTTCTCAGAGTCTGGACAGGCAGCTGTGGAGTCTAGCCTGGAGTGCCAGGTTATAGAGTTTATGATTCCTAGCCCTGTCCACCTTGGTGGCCCACCCAAAGTCAGCTTCCCTCGTGTGTGTTCCCACCCGCCAGGTTGTCCTGGAGCCCTGTGTCTCCATGTCTGAAGGGCTGTCTTCATTGTGGTTTTTCCTGCGGGCTTCATCACAGCAGCCTGCTAGTTCAGTAGAGGAGCATGGAGGGCTCAGGATTCAGAGTTGTAGGCAGCCACCTCCATGGGCAGGGGCTGCTTCCAGAGCCCCAAATATTAGGACTGAAAGAGTCCAGGTGTTCCTCAAGGATGGAGATTCTTTAAAGTCTATCCTTGGAGGGGAGGGGGGTGTTAAGGGAGCATCTTAATATCCCATTCACAAATTTTCTTCATCTATTGCATATACCGAGGTGCTTATTTAACTGTGGCAAAATATACACAAGATAAAAAATTTAGCAGCTCAGCCGTTTTCAAATATACAGGTCAGTGGTATTAAGCACATTCACATTGTTGGGCAGTCACCATCACCATCCATTTCTAGAGATTTTTTTGTCTTAAACTAAAACTCCGTCCCCATTAAACACTAACTCTCCATTTTCCTCTCCCAGGCTCTGGCACCCACCCTCCTACTTTCTATGAATCCGGCTGCCCTAGGAACTGTGTATAAGTGGAATTGTCCAATATTTGTGCTTTTGTGTCTGGCTTGTTTCGCTGAGTATGTTTTCAAGGCTCCTCCACGTTGCAGCATGTGTTGGAGTATTCTTCCTTTTCAAGGCTGAATAATATTCTGTTGTATGTATATAGCACGTTTTTTTTTTTTTTTTCTCCCAGCATTTTTNTGTATATAGCACGTTTTTTGTTCATCCATCCATCCATCCATAGACACTTATGGACCTTCTGGCTATTGCAAAGTAACACTGCTGTCATACAGTAAGGTTTGTGAAAACATTTGCTTGAAGAAAACTTTGGCTGCTGAAAGAAGTTTGAAAACCCCAGCCCCGTCCAAAGTTGGGGGAGGTGGAGACTGAGCAAGTAAGTGTGAGTAAGGTGCCCGTGCAGGAGGGCCAGAGCTGGAAATACAGCATTTATACTCCACATGCAGCACTTCCCCTCCCCGCTCCGGTGGCTGGTTCTTTCTTTAAATTTTTAAATTTTATTGTAATTATTATTATAATTTTTTCGTAAATATAATTTATTGTCAAGTTAACTAACATGCAGTGTATACAGTGTGCTCCTGCTTTCGGGAGTAGACTCCCATGATTCATCCTTACACACAACACCCAGTGCTCATCCCAACAAGTGCCCCCCTCAATGCAGATCTCCCACTTGCCCCTCCCCCTTGCCTTCCCCATCAACTGTGTTCATTCTCTGTATTTAAGAGTCTTTTATGGTTTGCCCCCCTCCCTCCTTGTTTGAAACTATTTTTTCCCCTTCCCTTCCCCCATGGTCTTCTGTTAAGTTTCTCAAGTTCCTGGGGCGCCTGGGTGGCTTAGTCGGTTGAGCGTCCGACTTTCGCTCAGGTCATGATCTCGCGGTTCGTGGGTTCGAGCCCCGCGTCGGGCTCTGTGCTGACTGCCAGCTCAGAGCCTGGAGCCTGTTTCAGTCTGTGACTCCCTCTCTCTCTGACCCTCCCCTGCTCCCGCTGTCTCTCTCTCTCTCCTAGAAATAAATAAAACATTAAAAAAAAAAAAGTTTCTCAAGTTCCACATGTGAGTGAAAACATATGGTATCTCTTTTTCTCTGACTGACTTATTTCACTCAGCGGAATACCCTCCAGTTCCACCCCTGTGGCTGCAAATGGCAGGATTTCATTCTTTCTCATCGCCAAGTAGTATTCCTCCAATGGCTGGTTCTGATGTTTATCAGAGGGAGGGACAACAGTGTAGCTCTGTCTCGAGGGCAGCTGCTCTGAGTTTCCCAGAAACCTCCTGGAGCTGCAGAAAGGACTGGCTCCTGCATTTATTCCATGCCCACGGGATCCAACATGGAGATGGATAAAGCAGGGTCTGCCTCTCCCTGGTTGTATGACCTTGGGCACGTTATTCACTTCTCAGAGCTTCGGTCCTTGTGAAGATCAAATGAGATGACACATGTCTGGTGCTTCCTGGTGCGGTGTCTGGCACACAGAACCGGGGAAGAAGGAGCCGCCGCTCTGTGAGGATGAGGAGGTGAACCAGGCAGGCCCTGGCCCCTCGGAGTTCAGCACTGCAGCGTATCCAGAGTCACATGATGTTGGTTTGCCCCCTTCTTGGCGATATTGACATTTATCAGTTGATTAAGATAGTATCTGCCAGGTTTCTGCATTGGAAAGTCAATTAACCAGTGTTTTGTACTTGCCAATTAATTAGTATTTAATAAGCGTTTTGTGGGAACTGCTCTGAGACTATATATTCTATTTCTCATCAAACTTTCACCCTGTAGTTTGAGCACCACGTTTTGCCAAATGTTTATTTTAGAATTCCATTATTCTTTTTACATTTATTACTTGGAATTTTACTGCAAGGCAGAGCTTTCACTTCTCCTTTATTCATTCATTCATTTATCCATTCATTCATTCATTCATTCACTTATGTCAGCATAGATTCATGAATTTCTTTTTTATTCAGTGGGTTCTAATCTGTAACAATAATTATTATTTTGATGCTCAAGTTGTTTGTCTCTAACTTTGAGGATATCTAGCTAATGTGGCTGTTGGCAGGGGCCTCAGTTCCTGGCCACACGGACCTCTCCACTGGGCCACCCGAGTGATCCCCCAGAGAAGAGTAAGGAGGAAACCACAATGCCGGTATGACCTAGTCACAGAAGGAGTACGCTGGCACTTTTGCCACATCCTATTCATTAGAAACGAGTCACTTAAGGAGAGGTGAAGGATGCTTGTAGGCCCGTTTTGAAGAGAGGAGGTCAGAGAATTTGTGGCTAAATTGTAAAACCACCCCAAAATATGTGAAGTCTTATTAACTCTTTCGTCTCTAGCAGAACCCCATGAGGTAGGCATTACTCTGAACAAATAAGTGCCTTACCCAAGATCAGACAGTGGGAAAACTGGGATTTGGATCTAGACAGCCTGGCCCCAGGGCCCATGTTGTCAGCTACTACCTGATCTGACAGGGCCTTGAATCCTTGGCTAAGCTGAGCTGAGGAAATGAAGGATTTCTGGAGGTTTTCAAGGGGGAGAGAGACGTGATCCAGCCTCCTTGTGGAAGGCAAGGTGCAGCAGTGTGCATGGGAGAGGAGAATGCCCGACTGGATTCTCAAGTGGGGCCTTTTCCCCTCCGTAGCTGGGAGGCCTGTTTTTTCACCTGCTGCTCTCCCGTCTGCTCATTTCGCAGGTAGTTAGAGAAAAACAGTGTAAATTGTAGTTTTTAAAAAAGGGCGGGCATACTTTGGATTCTCTGTCTCCCCCTCTCTCTCCCTCTCCCCTGCACACACGTACACGTGCTTTCTCTCTCTCTCAAAAATAAATAAATCTTAAAAGAATAAAAATGGGCAGAGTGGTCCTGCTAGACTTCCTTTCCTGGCAAAATGTCAGGGGAAGTCTGGATGTGGAACATGTATAGTGGGGTGGGGTGGGGTTGAGGAAGAAAATGGAACAATATGAGACATAGTCTTTACTTTCAGGAGCATGTTGTCTGTTCAGAAGACAAGAATATCAACGCAAATTTACTTAAGACCCCGATTACTTGTAATTAACTGTTAAATGGTTGGGCCGATGATTGTGTTTGGTTGCCTTTCTGTTTGGTCCCAGTGCATAGCAGGGTGCTTCGTTTTGCTTGTTAAGCAAATGGAAGACAACTAGATACTTGATGGTGTTCTACCATGGCATGGCTCACAGAGACCAGAGGGAGGTGGGTGGTGAAGCCAGGTGAGCTGCCCAGGGAAGGTGAATGTTATGACACATCTGGCCCCAGAAAGCCAGGTTAGCAGACTCAGCAGATGTCAACTGCTGAGGTATCATCAGGGATCTACAAAGCTTGGCAAGCGGCAAGAGATGGGCCAAGAACTCAAGGATGAGGAGACGCCAGAAGTCAGGAGAGGTCTGACATGGAGAATCTTGGGGCAGGTGGGTGTCAGCACCTGGAATCTAGGTGGATAGGCCAAGAGAGGTACAGCCTTAGAACCAGAGCACGAAACGTGGGCTCGCGCCAGGAGCAGACGTACTTTGCCTTTTGGTGCCCTTTGAGCTCACATGGGCCTGAACTGGTGTCAGAGGGGTTCATTGTCAGGAATGTGAGCAGGAAGGGGCCAGGGTGAGTTGGAGAAGCTCCTGTAGCTGCTGATGGGCTCTGCCGTGGAGGCTGGAGATAAGGGCTTTATTTGGGCCGACCCACTGCACTGTGTCCTGAGATTACTGAGGCCTTCACACCCCCAAATTCTGGGTTATGGTGCAGACTGGGGTGAGGATGAGCCTACCGTCAATGGATTTTTAGTACTAAATTCCCTAGGAGAAACCCAGGGCCACTCTGGAAATGACACCCAAGGAACACGACCACCATGCATACCATACCTGTCTGCAATTTTGTACCTTTCCTACTGTGTGAAGAGAGAGAATTAGCTTCTTCAGCTTCTCTACAGAGAAGGTTTCAGTTAGTGACATGAGCCCCAGCTTTGCTACTTTCTTCTTGAAGGACCTTAGTAGGTAGGTGATATGGGATAATTCCTCATCTGGGATATGGGGATAATTAATATCCACCTCTTGGGCTTTGGGGAGAATCAAGTCAATCAGACATGTAAATTTAATTGTTTGAACAGCAAAGTGCTGTGGGAACCCAAGGGAATATTACTGTGAAATAAACTTCTCCCAGAGAGAGCTGAAAGTACATAGTATTGTCAGTGGATCCCTCTTCACGTATGAACCTGGACATGCCAGCCATGTTCATAGGGCAGCTACAGAAATAACTCACTGCCCTTCTCTGGCTCATGGAGCAAAAACTCAAGAAGAACTTGGTTAATAAAACCCTCTGATCTGACTAGAATCCCTCCTCACCCCCAACTTTCTGTAAAAGATTGATTGGTACCTTCTGTGAGAGTATCATATAGAATCTTCCCAGCTATGAGCAGTTGAGACAGCCAGACAGAATCCCTGGGTGGGCCACACGGTTTCACTCCAGCTAGGAAGGGGCTTCACTTTTACACAGCACTGGCGTTCCAGCCAGGCTCACTACTTCTTCATAATACTTGGAAGAGTTATTTTAGTTGGATTTTCATAGAGACCACAAAAGGATTTAGGTGAAAATAGTAGTGGCTGTTATTCACTGAATGGTACAAGAGCAACCTCTGAATCTGAATTTCCCCTTAAAGAATCTTCCCTAAGCCTAAAAGCACTCCTTTAGTATTACTTACTGGGCTACTTCCGATGTAACAGGAAGTTGTCCCTCCTGCCTGTAGAAGTTTGTATTTTACCTGTTTGGTGTTTACATATGTATGGGTTATAGGTTGTAAAAGTTGTCCTCAACCCTTTGACCTGCGTTTTATTTTCCTCTTAGGGTCCTCTTACTTTAATTCCTGGTGTCCCCCCAACATAGTTTAGAGAAGGCTAATTGTGTATTGGCCAAGAATGGGTGCTCTGGGGACAGACTCTACCATTACTAGGTGTGGGTCTTGGCCAAACTTCTCTTTCCCTTTCCATAAAATAAGGCTAACAACAGTATCGGTCTCATAGGATTGTTTTGGGGATGAAAGTTACTAATGTGTATAAAGTGCTTAAATTGTACCTAGTACCTAGTGAATACTCAATAAACATCATTTTTTTTTAAAGTAGCATATACAGGGGCGCCTGGGTGGCTTAGTCGGTTGAGCATCCGACTTTTGCTTGGGTCATGATCTCACGGTTTGTGGGTTCGAGCCCCGCGTCGGGCTCTGTGCTGACTGCCAGCTTGGAGCCTGGAGCCTGTTTCAGTCTGTGACTCCCTCTCTCTCTGACCCTCCCCTGCTCACGGTGTCTGTCTCTCTCTCCTAGAAATAAATAAAAACATTAAAAAAAAAAATAAAGTAGCATATACAGTATTAATTACCCCCAAGAGAAATATACCCCCTAGAAATATAAACATCTTGAAAGGTTCACATACATTCATGGATCCATACTTGGAATATTAAAGAAAACTAAGGTGCTTGGCAGTACAGAGTATAGTCATAATACATACTTGTATTTGTGTGTGTGTGTGTGAATGAAGGGTACAGGGGATGCCCCTTTGACGTGCTAAGCCCTGCTGTGCTTGGCTGCATCCTGTCTGTTGAAATACTTACCCATGTTTTCGCCTTCTGCTCTTATTTTTCCAGAACTGGTTGACATCCCTTGGGAGATAGGCCGGTAGCTCTTGCTCCCCTGGCCAGTGCAGCTCTTCTCCACTCCTAGGCTGGAGCCTCAGTGCTTTAATGATGAGACCAAGTGGCAAAACCCCCCCTAGAATACAGTACATACAGGGAAATAGGTCTCAAAGTGCCCCATGAGAGGCAGGGTCCGAGACAGACTTACTGCTTGAAATATGGGACTGGAGCGGAGTTCCCTCACCTGGGAAAGAAGATTGGTAAAAAGCTTCTCTTGATTGCTGCCCAAGGCTATGGCACGTACCAAGTGATGTGCCAACATGTCCTTCCAGTTAATAGCCGGAAAGTCACCCGGCGGCTCAGTGGCAGGACTTGGAATGTCTCCTATATCACCATGGTATCTGAGCTCTGCCACCGTAGTCTGGTTCTGGACTCTGGTGGCCGGAACAAGCCAACTACAAAATGCCAGAGGGAGGGAGGGGGAAAGAGAGAGAGAGAGGGAAAGAATATGCAACAAACACCAAGCAAACTTAGGAAGAAAACTATGCTCAGGGAAAAGGAGAAAGGATGAAAGGGATATAGCCAGTGCCGTCCACAATAGGAAGGTGAATTCATAAGAAATAAGAGCAAAAACTAATAATGACTTCCAAATATGTGTGATAAGGATCCTCAATGGTCTGAAAAAAGGAATAACATCTGTAAAAAAAATAGTGAAACAAAAAGTTAGCAGAAACAAAACAAAAACGCAGGACATAAAAAGAACAAATTAGAAATCAGGAAATATAGAGTATAATTTTAAATTTCTTAATAGAACCTCACTAGATGGGAGAGCCTCAATACTGGACATAACCGAAGAAAGAATCATGGATTAGATGTCCTAGTGTGAAACTGAAAATATGAAAGAGCAGTTGAGATACACAAAGAATGTATGTCCGTCAGAGTTCCAGGAGAAGAAAATTGAGGAAATGAATGAGGGGCGATATTTGCTATTGAATGCACATTTTCTCGTAATGGAAGAAAGACATGAGCCGAGATAGAAAAAAAGCACCGTGACTGATGAAAAATTAAATCTACACCTTATATCGCAGTGCAGCTTCAGAATCTCAAGAATGCAGACAGTCTCAAATGTTCCACAAAGAAAAGACAAATTACCTACAAAGGAGCAACAATTAGCCTGACGGCAACTTCTCATCACCAACAACAGCTGCCAGAAGACAATGAAGAAGTATCTTGAAAATGCTGAGGAAGAGGAATTGTCAACCTAGAAGTCTATGTTCGGCTAAACTAGCACTCAAGAGTGGAGATGATACAAAGGCATGTTCAAATACACAAAAAAGAAGAAGGCTTAGTACACACTGACACAGGTTGTGTGTACTTTCTTAAAGTGTGAACTTTATTCAGAAGAAAAGTAAAGACTGAGATTAAAAATGGCATGCAAAAAAAAGATTGAGCCTACAAATTGGTGATTCTGTTGGTTGCAAATTTACATAACTCTTGATTATTTAAAACATAAACTTTTGTGCAAAAAAAAAAAAGTGCAGACAGGTCAGTTTCTACTTCCTTTCATCTGATCAATGCCATTAAGAAGCAAGCCTTGGGGNTAAATAAAACATAAAAAAAAAAAAAAAAATGCAAGCCTTGTGTTGCCAGGTCACTGGTCTCTCAAAATGAGCCACAGCGCCAGAACTTTGATGTGAAGTCTCCTGACTTTAATGGGTTTGCAACAAATTCAGGAATTTTTTAGTGTGCCAAATGCTTCAACACTTTGTAGATTCAAGAAAACTTCATGGTTAGGTTTGTTTTTTTTGTTTTTTGTTTTTTTAGTGAGAGCACTCACACACATGTGTCCAAGTAGGGAAGGGAAGAGGGAGATGGAGAGAGAATCCCAAGCAGGCTTCGTACCCAGTGCAGAGCCCAGTCTAAGGCTTGGTCTCACAACCGTGAGATTATTACCTGAGCCAAAATAGTCAGATGCTTAATGACTGAGCCACTCAGGTGCCCCATCGAGTCCAAGTTTTGGCAGGGAGAAAAAAAAAAAAAAAAGGAAAGAAAACATCATCCTTTCAGCCTGTAATCGGTGACCTCAGGTACAGACAATATTTAAATGTCCCTTTGGCTCTCTCGTTTCTATCACATGAACAAGGATGCCTTCTCAGAGGAGGGGGTATTTGGACTGGGAACTGAAAAAAGAAAGGAATCTAAGTAAGTGGAAAGCGGTGGGAAGGCTAGTTGGGACCTTGAGGTAGGAGAGGTTTGGGCAATAATGAATTTGATGGGGGTGGGCTTGGGAGGAGGAGGTGAGGTTGCTTGGGGCCAGACATATTTGGATATTGTCCTGTACCCTCATGTCCTCCTTAACATCTGGCAGCGGGTCTATTTTGAGTCACAACGTTTAGTGTCTTACATCATTCCCCAGGGACGGCGGTGGTGAATAAATGAACACTGTTTGGTGATGAGGGTGAGAATGCCAATGAAAAAGGCAAGAAGGAGAAATCCGGGGACATATGGGAGAATATGTGGTGGATGGGATGCTTCCCAAGGAGCTGTGTAATGTGTCAGCCGGTCCTTTAATTAGAAACAGCGATGGAGAATGCACGGCTGCGGTATGGGTATTCACGTTGATTTCTCAGTAGCTTGAGTCTCTGGTTCTGAGTGTTCCTAAATAGCAGTGTGGCAGTGTTCTGAACCGGTTGGGTTCCTTCGAAATAAAACCACATAAACAAACGGAGGGGGACGTAGGTGGGAATGGTGCAGGGAAACTGAGTGGTGAGTCAGGCGACCCGGGTTCTAGTTCTGTGTTGGCCAGCAGCTCCTTCAGAGGAAGATCCGCCTTACAGGGGTTTGGATTCCAAAGTCAGCATGTCAGGCCACGGCCATTCCCGAACTTGCCCTTAAAATAGAATGTACAGTTTTTACTGTCTATAACAATATACATAATATGTGTATGTAAAATATAAAGTGATGCGCCATGAGTATAGTACATATCATAGATAATTTATTATGGAGAAAATTACATTTTTCAAATATTTTTCATCCCTCTTTTTTTTTTGCCACATGCGTATATATTTATTTTTGCAACTTAATAAGGATTTATTTTTTCTCACGAGCAAGAGTGGTACAATGACTCAGTAATGTCATTTATGTTCTAGGGCAGCACTGTCCAATAGAAATACAACATGAATCACATATGTAATTAGGTACAGTTAGTTTTAGTAATATGTATCGTTTAACTTAATATATTCCAAGTACTGTCCTTCTAATATGAAATCAATATAAAAATTATTACAGAGATATTATACATTTGGGGGTCCTAATTCTTCAAAATTTGATGTACATTCACACTTAGGGCACATCTTCATTTGAACTAGCTGCATTTCAATTGCTTAATAGGCTCGTGTGGCTGGTGGCTACTGTATTAGTATAAATCTAAGGCTTTCATCTTTTTGGTTTTAAAAAAAATTTTAATTTAAATTCTGGTTAGTTAACATACAGTGTAATATTGGTTTCAGGAGTAGATTTAGTCATCCATGCCACATGAATATTTTTATTTTGCATAAGCAAATGCTTATATGTTGCAACTGGATTGTGTGACCTTGAGCATAAAAAATATCATCCCTTTGAGCCTCGGTAAGATAAAATGACTGGCCTAGATAATTTATAAGCCCTCATCTGGCTCAGAATATTGACTCTTTGGCATTGTGATTGTGTGTTCTTGATGCAGGAGGCAGGGTTGAATATGGTTAGGAACACGGGTTCTGTGTCTGGCCAACTGGATTTTCAGTTGGACTTTACCCCTGCCTAATTGTACGGTTCTGGGAAGGCATGCCTCAGTTTTGATCTTTTAAAATCTCTAAAATGGGGATAATAGCACCTGCCCCAGATGGATGCTGTGAGGATTCAGTAATCCTTGTAAAATGCTTAGAACAATGCCTGGCACATAGAATTTACTCAATAAAAGTTACCTATAATTATTATTACTATTATTCGCAAAGTACTGGAGTAAGGGCTCTTGGCAATACAGAAGAAGGAGTCATCACAGGGGCGCCTGGGTGGCTCAGTCGGTTGAGTGTCTGACTTCGGCTCAGGTCATGATCTCACAGTCTGGGTTCGAGCCCCGCATCGGGCTCTGTGCTGACAGCTAGCTCAGAGCCTGGATCCTGTTTCAGATTCTGTGTCTCCCTCTCTCTCTCTCTGACCCTCCCCCGCTCAGGCTGTCTCTCTCTGTCAGAAATAAATAAAACATTTAAAAAAATGTTTAAAAAAAGGAGTNGGGTGGCTCAGTCGGTTGAGTGTCTGACTTCGGCTCAGGTCACGATCTCACAGTCTGTGGGTTCGAGCCCCGCATCGGGCTCTGTGCTGACAGCTAGCTCAGAGCCTGGATCCTGTTTCAGATTCTGTGTCTCCCTCTCTCTCTCTCTGACCCTCCCCTGCTCAGGCTGTCTCTCTCTCTCAGAAATAAATAAAACATTTAAAAAAATGTTTAAAAAAAGGAGCCATCACACTTGAAATGGATTTTTTAAAAACTGGTACCGTCAGTCTAATCAAGACTTACTCATGCTGGCTAATGTACAAAGAATTTATCGTAAGGGGAGAATGGGTGATGTTAGGGCTGTCGAGGGTGGGGTTCCCTGGGAAACAGGTGCTGAGGTGGAGATTACTATGTGGGACATCTATTAGGGAGTTCAGTTGGGCCAGTGCCCATGAGAGTGAGGCAAAGGCCGGAGGGCTGGACAGAGGGAGCAGCTGAGCTCTGGTGCAGTACCAGTGACGGCCTCAGCCAACTCCGGGGGACACTCTGGAACCCGCAGAGGCCCTCAGAGTTGCCTCAAGTTGGCGCAAAGGACCGGGGCCTCTGTGTCCCCATGCTGGTCAGTCATGGATGTGGGCTGCCGCTGGAAGGCAGCATGACCTACGGTGAGGCACCTTTCTTCAGGCTCCACAAAGGGCTGGCAGCAGCCCCAGTAGCTGAGGGAAGGAGGCCTTCCTTCCTGAAGGTGAATCTGGTGGCTCACCATAGTGCCCTCCAGAATGCCCCAGGACTGCGAACAGCACTGAGGCCGCCGTGCAGGGAGGGAACGGGGAGGTCGGGAGTGGAGGCCGCTGTGCTCACGTGCCAAGTCTGTACGGGTTTTGTCCCTGCTTCTGTCTGCTCCAGTCTCCTGCCTCAGTCACTGGACACCAGCTTCCTCCACCTCCTCCCTCTGCACGTGGCCCAAGATGGCCACCAGCCCAGAGTCTGTATGACTTGTCGTGACTGACATCAAAGACCCCTGTGTCTTAGTAAAACCATGTGGAAGAGAGAGACAAGCCTGTGAGTGGATACGCTCTGCCCACTGCCAGCCTGATTTACTGCCCCGTCCTGGGCCGGCCGGTCACTGGCGGTGAGGGGCCGGATCTTGTTGTCCGCCCCTTTCCTGGGGTTGTGGCCAGACAGGCACCTGGAACATGTCTATGGGTGGTTAACAGGGGTGTCCTGAGCACCTCTGATGGGCCAGAAAGTATTCCAGCCCCAGGGGATAAGTAAGGCCCGATGCAGGTGGACTGGGATCCTCTCAGGGCACCTGCGATGGCGCGGGGGAGCGGCCAGAGCTCCTCAGGAACCCAGTCTGTCATGGCTTCTCCCTCCCTTGCAGCTTTGAGCTTTCCTTCCAGCTGGCTCCTCCCTGCTTCCTCCTTCTCCTCTCCAAACCTGGCTTTCCAGAGCAGCAGCCCCTTTCCTTACCATTGCTTTCCCTCCAGCTCCTTGCTGCCCCCTTAGATAATCCAGCCCCCCATGCCTGACTGCCACCTCCCTTAAACCTGCGGCCCCTCCGGCTTTCCTGTGTACCTGGATTTCACAGCCGTTCTCACAGATGTGAGACCTTGGGATGACCTGTGACTCTGCTCCTTCCCTGCAGCCAGTCGTCAAGTCGTTTGGCATCGGCTTCTCACACCTGTCTCCTCTTCTCTGGCCAGTTCTGGCAGGATCTTCTGAACTGCTCCCGTTGGCTTTGGTCTCTCCTTTCCGGCCCATCTCATTGGTCAGCCAGATTAATATTCCAGAAACGCACCCCTGATGTCACATTCTTTGACTTGATATTATCTTCTGGATAAAGTTCAACATCCTTCTCCTGGCGTCTCAGAACTTCCTTGACCTGGCTCCAAGTTGCCTTTCCAGTGGACATTTCACCTTTTTCGTTTTGTTGATGGCTGCGCTCCAAGCATCCAGAATGAGTCCCCTGCTGGGCTCCAGGCTTCGCTCCCTCCATGGTTTTGGGTGACTTTGTCTCCCTCTAGGCCTTATCCCCATTCTCCTCAGTCCCTGACTCATCTTTCTTTCTAGAAACCTTAACCCGATTCGCTCATCCAGATGTGGCCCATCTTGCCGTCTTCCGAGCTCCCCAGACGCCATCTGAATCTCGTCACCACCCCTTACCACCTGTTAACTGTACTACAGACCATTCCACACTCCATAGAGTTCCCCACTCAGTGGCTGAGCCAACGGCTTGAGGTAACTTCCCTAGGCCACCCCAGATACATACATAATCTAAGTAAAAGTAGGGTCTTGGTATTCTTACCCAGCTTTATGACAATTTCCCTAGTGTCCACGTTCAACGGATTGCCCCCACTAGGCTCTGCCTGTGTAGAAAGACGTGGGACCTCTGAGAACAAGGTCAAAGTCAAACCAAAGGACTGGTTAGTCCTCCACGGCAGTGGGGGGGGGGGGCTTGCAGAATATTTGTTGGCTGGAGGAAGGAATGCCACAACACACAGCCCTTTCTAGAATTATCTTTTCTTCTTTTTTTTCATAGAGGTGAAACATACTTTTGTTTTCTTCCAACTGGCTGCTTGAGAATAGTGCTCTAGGCTCTAGCTCTCATGTCCTGGCTCAAGTCCTGTGCATGAAGTGGCAAAGAACCTGCAGCTCTAGGCAAGTAGCTAATGTCGCTTACGGTCCAAATGCAAGGACTTCTCCAGCTGCCCTCAGAAGGCTGTCTCCAGGCCCAGCCCCCTCTGAGGGTGCACTGGAAATGTTCTGTGGCCCTTAACTATGCACAGAGAAGGCTCCTGTTTCCTCTTCTGCATTTCCCTTGACCTTGAAACTAAATACAGAAGAAGTACCTGGGGGTGATCGGGTCTTCCGGGTGCTTGCCCCTCAGGATTCCCTTTTCCTGTCCCACCTTCTTACTTCAGGTCTCCAACCAGCCAGTTGTGTGTCTCCTCAGGCCTGTGCCGGGCTGTGTCTTCTGCTGGGAAGAGGCCTCCCTGACACCCTCGCCTCACCCCACAGGGTCGTCTTCAGCCTTTAGATTTCCACCTACATATCACCGCTTCCAGGAAGCCCTCCTAACTGCCCTGGCGCAGGCTTTCTTCGGTCAGGTTCACCTGCCCTGTGCCTGTGCTACGCCCTGGCCTTACGCCAGTGTCCGTCTCACTGAGGTGTAATTATGAGCCCTCCGTCCTGGTGTGCACACTCCGTGACGGCGTGGTGGGGCCCGTCTGCCCACCACCACATCCCTTGTGTCCGGCACAGTACAGGACACACAGTAGATGCTCAGCAGGTACACTGAATGAATGCACGGAGGCACAGGTGGGTGGGTGGGTGGATGAACCGATGGGTGAAACAGGTGCTATGTATCTGGTTAGCTGCTGCTACAGAACTGTGCGTGGCAACCCCATTCACCTCAGCGGCCTTTATAGTAACAAGTGTTTGCTGCTCATGCTTCTGGAGTTATCTGGAGGTCAGCTAGGCAGCTCTGTTGATCTTGGCTGGGCTCCCCTGCGTGTCCGGGGCGGGCTGGTTTTGGCTGGGGCGACAAAGGCAACTAGGGTCTCACAGTTCCACTCCCTGTGTCTGTTATCCTCCCACAGGCTAGCCCAGGCACGTGCTCCGGGTGACGGCTGGGGTGTAAGA
This sequence comes from Crocuta crocuta, assembly GCF_008692635.1. Lineage (NCBI taxonomy): Eukaryota > Metazoa > Chordata > Mammalia > Carnivora > Hyaenidae > Crocuta > Crocuta crocuta. The sequence goes on along the minus strand of NW_027551576.1, from coordinate 473,386 downwards.
GTGAGTGGAGACACTCAGGGCCCCTGGGGTCCAGCCTGGAACGGGCACACCACATTCTCCTGGCCAAAGCAAGCCATCGGCCAGCCCACATTCAAGGGGTGGGGAAATAGATGTCACTTCTTTAGTGAGAGAGGAACTGTAAAGGCGCAAGGCAAAGACTGTGGGTATAGGAAAGGAAGGATTGAAGAGATGGGGCCATTGCTACATTTAAGCCGCCACGCAGGGCGTCAAAAATCCTGGGTCTCGGTTCACAACGAATGGGGATCTCGGGGAAGCCACACATGTCAGAGGGACTCAGGGGCTTCATTTCCTCACCTGGAAAATGGAATGGTGTCATCCCCCCTGCCCATCTCCTGTGATGACAAGGAATTTGTTCATTCTGTTGTCAGTCCATGCTCAGAGTTTGGGAAGGATTATAAACGGTGAAGTGCCGTGCTGTGGGAAGCAGAGCGACCTCTCCTCAGGTGCCCACCCAACAGAACTGGCGAGGCGTGTAGAGCAGCAGAGGCGGGGATGGCAAGTCCAGGAACCTGCCCGCCTGACCCACACCTCCGCTCTGGACGTCTCACATTCTCAACTGCGCACAGCGGCCATGTGGGGTCTGGTGAATAACGGATGTAAATGGGTGTTTGGGAAGCATCAAGCATTGTGTGGTTGTAAACTATCATTAGATGCAGGACCCCCTTCACCAAAGTAGCCAGTAGACAAATCTGGCTTTAGCCCAAGGCACTTCCTCTGTCTCCTCAGGAGATGAGATGGTTGGGAGCCAATTATTCTCAAAGGTGTTTCCAGAGCCCAAGACGAGGGTGAGCGAGACTCACCAGGTGTTCATTCCCTGCACTGGACCGTGAAGTTCTGCCTGTGAAATTGCTGGTGGTTGTGCGCCAGGCCCCTCCGTCTGTTGTCTGCCCCGGGCTGAGCAGTGCTAGGGCTGGTGCTTTGCAGGGGCAGTTTCTTTCTCCAGTCGTACTTGGCCATCCCCGCAGAAAAGCCCGTTGTTTCTGGAGAAGCAGGCATCTCCTCCTTCTTTCCTCGCTTAAGTTTATGGCCCGTGGTGATCAGCTGCAGCTCTGAAATGCTAATGGGAGGTTCACTTGGGCACTTGCGCTAAACTTGATCCGTGGGCATTTCTCCCACTGGCTTTGGAGGAAAAACACCCATCAAAACAACAGCCCCTCTCTGGCTCTGGAGACAGTCATGGGGGTGGAAGGTGGGGCCTGAGGCCTTTCATTCCCAATTCAGAAAGCGAGGCAAGCGGGGGTGGAGTTGGGAGCTCGGCCTTGCAGGATGAGAGGGAGAGGCCGGAGAATGGTAACAACCTCTCCGGGCCTAGGCGCCCATCTGAGCTGCGTGGACTCTGGCTTGCACCCTCTTGTCTGTTGGTGTGGCTCAAGAGCAGGCCGCATTCCTTTCTCCCTGAGGCCTCACATCCCTCCAATGGCCGCCGTCTGGCTGGCGGCGTGGAAACACCTGGCTCAGAGCAAGTCCGGTTCCTGCAGCGCAAAAGGAAGCGCTCGAATGCTCCTCGCTGACAGCACATTGTTATTTTCCTTTTCCCTCTCTCATGAATCATTATGTCTGGAATCTTCCCTGGAAGCATTCGTCGGGCCAATAATTCTGTCCCCAGTACTGGGGACTCTGGTGCATTGGTGAGCAATGATCCAAGGCGGCCGACATCTGGGGGGATGAGCCGTATTGGGCTCACACAGCCATGGGCTCAGGTTCTGGCTTGCGGGACATGCCGGCTGAGGGGACGTGGGGAGCTTATCAAGTGGGCCTCAGTTTCCTCATCCACCAGCCCCTCTGGGTTCGTGGGCAGCCTGAAATGGGATCAGGTGGTGAAAACTGCCTTGCATAGAGGGGTTTTGAATCTGATTCAAGACCGATCAGCCCTAGAGGCTCCTGATCCCTCAGCCCACGTCTCTGCTGGCTGCTCTAACCCCATGTCCATTTCCCTCAAAAATCCAGGCGGGGGCCTGGCAGTTCTAGGTGTCACAGAGGATCTCACGTGTGCCGTGAACGAGCCTGCTCATGCTGTAGCTGATGTCTGCTTCTTGCCACGTGCCGAGGGCGAAGCGTCACCCTCTGTCACATCCTGCTGGGGGTGCTCCCTTGTGGGATTACCACTTGTGTTCCTTTTTTTAAAAAAGTGTTTGTAGTTTATTTATTTTTGAGACAGAGAGAGACAGAGCATGAGTGGGGGAGGGTCAGAGAAAGAAGGAGACACAGAATCTGAAGACCGGCTCCAGGCTCCGAGCTGTCAGCACAGAGCCCGACGCGGGGCTTGAATCCACGAACCATGAGATCATGACCTGAGCCGAAGTCGGACGCTCAACCGACTGAGCCATCCAGGCGCCCCACCATTTGTATTCCTTTCCGAGTCTTGTGCTCTCCAACCTGCGTCCCCTCAGGTGCCATTGTATTTTCACTGGTCTGAGTGGCCCCAAGGCCATCGTCATTCTAAGGCAAAAGAGGGAAGAAGTCCTTACCCTCAACTCTACCGTACTTTGTCATGAAATCTCACAGTGTCTCCCGTGGTGCATCTTAATTGGGCCTTGCAGTGTGAGTAGGAGTTCAACAGGTGAGGGGTAAATATGACACTTATATTTTGCTTAGAAGCTACCCTTTCTCTCAGATTGACTTCCTCTTTATAGGTTTATGAAGTCAGTTACACAGATTGATCCTGGGGTTACCTGCCCTACATCCCTCATCTCATTTTGGGCTGGGAGCTCCGTGCACTGTATCAGCAGCAGGAGTAGCAGCTGCACATCTTATCTGTATCCCCACTAACCGCCGCTGGAACAGGACTCTGACCTGGACACTGTAAAGGAAAGGCTGTGTGTGACCTCTACTACCAGAACCTTAGCATTTGATACTGGCCTTGTGGCATCACATCCGCCGAGCTCTTGGAAACGTCAGCCAACCAGGATTTGTCAGTCAACATGTGAAATGCCTACTTTATGGAAGAAATGTAATAAATACCTCCCAGTTGGTTCGCCCAGTCCTGACTGTAGTATTGCAGTGGCCCCCTAACTGGTCTCCTTATCTCTTGTCTCCTGTACCAATCATTCACCTGCCCTTCGTGCTGCCGCCAGGTTTTTCTGTAACCTTGACTGTGGGGTAGAGTCTAATCCCCTTAATGTGGCCTTTGGGGTTGTTCACTATCTGGCCGCAAAGGAACCCTTTCTTTCCTTCCTTTTTTAAGAAGGATTTTGTTTTTCTTTTCTTTTCTTTCTTTCTTTTTTTTTTTTAACATTTATTTATTTATTTTGAGAGAGAAAGAGCATGAATGAGGGAAAGACAGAGAGAGAGAGACAGAATCCGAGCAGGCTCTGCACTGTCGGCATAGAGCCTGATGCGGGGCTTGAACTCACACACCGTGAGATCATGACCTGAGCTGAAACCAAGAGTGAGACGCTCAACCGCCTGAGCCACCCAGGTGCCTCACGAGGAACCCTTTTTGCCTGAGCTTCTCCTGCATCCTGCTCAACTTCCCTCCAGCCTCATCACACCCTTTGCCGGTTCTTGAACATGCCGTGTGCTTCCAGGCCTCCTGGCCTGTGCCTACTCCGTTCTCCCTGTTCTGAGCCGAAGTGCGGAGAAGGCCTGGTGGTGCTGCCTTTTGTGTCTCCCCTAACCCGGTGAACCATCCTCCCTTCAAGGCCAGGCCGGGTGAAGCCTCTCTCTCTACCCACTCAGCTTCCTTATCACTGTGCCTGTAAGCAGTTCTGTGCATGTCTGTTCTAGTTCACTGTCCTGTAATTTTTTGTAGATGTTGTTCCCTGTTGAATTCCTCAAGGGCAGGTCCTCCGTCATCCCTGTAGAGGTGCTCCCCTGTCCTGGTACAGAGCCTGGCGGATGCTAATGAATCTTGAGTGAATGTGTCAGTGAATGAGCATGGAAGCATAATGTTACCTATGAATTAGATCATCAGTATCTTAGGAGGAAGGGGGATTTTGAGTACCGGCATAAAACATAAAGTTTATATAAGATGGAGAGGAAGGCAAGTGTCTGTGAGATTTCCAGGTCTAGGTAGAAATAAGAACATTTTTGTTTCCCTCCTGAGCGTTGTGAAAAGACTTGCCAGAGTTGAAGATAAAGCTGTTAACTTAGAGGAGAAAGGAAGAAGGAATACACCGGCGTGGGTAAGAATGGACTTTCTGATTTAAACATTTATAATGCATCGGTAACGTTTATTGAATTCCGAGGCAGTGTGCCAAGTGCTTTGGCACGCGTAATCTCCTCTAATGCTTTTAGCAGCTCCATAAGGTAGTTACTCAACTTCTGTGAACCTGAGACCTGAAGATGAATAGGACTTAGATGGGATAGGAAGGTGTAATGGAGGGAAGAAGAGAAGGGCATTTCAGGTAGGAGAATTAGCAAGTGCAAAGGCCCTGAGGCAAGAAGGAATTTGGGGTGTTCAAGCAGCAGAGAGAAGGCTGGGGGGTTTGGAGACAGGGAGTAGGGGGCAAGTGGAACCAGATAAGGCTGTGGGGGTGTAGAGAGAGCACATGCAGAGTCTGATAAGCCACATGAAGGTGGAGAGTGGGGAGGACAGAAACCTGCTGGTGGTCGTATGGACTAGGTTTTTACTTTCCAGAGAAGAATTGATTTGAAAATATTGGAAGAGGGACAGAAGTAATGTGGGGGCTGCTTTAGGAGGCTGTTGGGCATGTCCAGGTCAGAGACGATGGGCACTTTAACTGGCGATGGTTGGTAGGGGAGACAGAGATATACAGATAAATATAGAAATGTTAGGCAGTAGAATTGATAGGACTCGGTGATGGATGAAGACATGGGGGTAAGCAAGAGGTAAGGAATGGATAGATATTAGCTCGAGTGTGTAGGGGAATAGAGGTGCCACTTCCTCACATAGGGAATATTCAGCGAAGGGGTGAGTTTCAGGGTAGAATGAGGGTCATCTCATGGGCACAGGGGACTGTGGAACTCCCTGGGGCAATGCTGGTTCCCTAGAATTTGTGGAAGTAAACCTGGGGCGAGACTGCTACCCTCCTATCCGGTGCTTCTAGCCCCATGATGTTTCTTTCCTACGGGGAAGCGGTGGACTGAGAGCCTGTCGTGATCATGGTTTTGCCCACTGCCCCTTGGCTGTTCAAAGACAGATGCTGGAAAGAAGCCAGCATCACTAGCATCTCTCTCTGTTGTTGGTATGTTATATTTCCTACTGTGAAGTATTTTAGGGTCCAAAAGCCTTGGTTCTGGGAACTAGAATGCAAAATTATTTTCTTTTTTTCTTTTCTTTTTTCTTTTGTTAAAAATAGTTTTTAGGGGCGTCTTGGTGGCTCAGTAGATTGAGCGTCCAGCTTTGGCTCAGGTCACGATCCCATGGTTCGTGGGTTCGAGCCCCGCATCGGGCCCTGTGCTGACAGCTCAGAGCCTGGAGCCTGTTTCAGATTCTGTGTGTGTCTCTCTCTCTGACCCTGCCCTGCTCACGCTCTCTCTCTCTCTCTCTCTCTCTCAAAAATAAATAAAACATTAAAAATTTTTTTATTAAAAAATATTTGTTTTCGTTTTAGAGAGAGAGATACAGAGTACTAATGGGAGAGGGGCAGAAAGAGAGGGAGACACAGAACCCGAAGCAGCTCCAGGGTCTGAGCTGTCAGCATAGAGCCCGACGCGGGGCTTGAAACCATGAACCGCAAGATCATGACCTGAGCTGAAGTCAGACGCTTAACTGACTGAGCCACCCAGGCGCCCCTGGAATGCAGACTTAAATGACATTTTCTCTGTTGACCTCCCGTTGAGCCAACCCACAGCATCCTCCCTCATTTAGGAGGGAGACTGTGAGTCTTCAGAAGTGAGAATCTGTCCCTGTTGTGTTCTTGTCAGAGCAGATGGCCCTGGGCTACTCACCTCAGTGCCGAGGAGAACTTAGCAGAGGCGAAAGGAGGAGGGAGGGAACATTGGAGCCCATCTCTGTGCAGTCAGTACCCAAGGTGTGGACCTTGCCTTCGAGGTGGTTCTTATGGGACTTTTGAGCATATAACCTAATTTATTTTTTTAAATTTAATTAATTAATTAATTAATTAATTANCTTAGGCTCTTTCCATGTTTTGGCTGTTGTGGAGAGTGCTGCTGTGAACATTGGGGTCCATGGGCCCCTATGCATCAGCACTCCTGGATCCCTTGGGTACATTCCTAGCGGTGCTGTTGCTGGGTCCTAGGGGAGTTCTGTTGTTAATTTCCTGAGGAATCTCCACACTGTTTTCCAGAGGGGCTGTACATATAACCTAATTTATGCTCAAACAGGACTCAGCAGTGTGTTAGACTAAGAAATTGCCCACTTGTTTGACATACAATAAACTCTTAATGCGGAAGCAGACCTTCATCCAATGACCCCACTTTGTGCAGAATCTGAGGCCCGGAGGTTGGTTCCTAGTAGGACCACAAGAACAGCCCACTGACCCACTGACCTGGAGTAGTGAAGCTCTTTGCCCATAGTCTCACAAAGAGTTATCACCCGAACAGGGAGCAGGAAAGTGGTGCCAAGTGGCAAGCTCATAAACACGAGGTGTTTTTCCTCTTTGGTAACAGGACTCAAGACATGAAATATGAGCTTGGCAGAGAGTTCCACATTGCGTTAAGAGGACAGATAGATTTATATTGGGGTGGTAAGTGCTTGTGCTGAGCCCAAGTGTGAATGAGTGGACTGTAGCCTGACCGTGGAGATTTGCTCCTGTGCTGCGAGTGCATCCGCTAGGGGAGCCGTAAACTTTTCCTGGTTGATCTCGTCACTATTGCAGACGGTGGGCATGCAAGCAACATTTTTCACTAATTGGCAGGTAAGGGACTCTTATACAGTATTAATAATTATAGTATGAAGAAGAATCACACCCATTTGTATAACTGTTTAGAGGACTCTTTCATGTATGTATATATTTCCTCATTTGATCTTAACCACAATTCAGAGGGAGATACCATTAGTCCAGTTTATGGATGAGGTTGATGCCTTGAGGCAGAGCTGGCACTGACCCAGAACTTACTTCCTGAAGTCCATGTTTGAGTCTGAAATAGCCTGACCAGACCACAGCATGTATATATGCCGGCATTTTCTGCGCTCAGGTTTGGAAACTATTATTAAGCCATTAGGCAGCTATAATGATTTTTTCTGAGGCTTTTCCTAGAAGTTCGCTGAACTTAGCATTTGAGCAGGTACTTGATCCTTTTTCTTATGTTTTGCTGCACTTCGCCTATCCTCAGGGGCATGTAGGGTCTCCTCAAGAGTTGCTCTTGAAGGTTCACTGACGGGCGACAAGAATTGATAGCAGTGATTGTAAGGACTTGCTTGACATGCACTGTAAAAATGAAACTCCTTCAAATAACCAGGCCCCCCTCACGGACCTCCTTGAAAATTTACTCTCTGCCCCTGTTATGGAATGGACAAAGATTCCCTTGGAAAACCTTTGCAGAGTTTACGAGTTTATGAAGGTTAAAAAGAAAATGTGTGTGCGCGCGCGCATGTGTGCTCCGCTCCCCCGCCCTCCCCCTCCCTACTCACAGGCCCGAAATCAGACCCTTCTTGTTTCCCCTTCTCTCCTTTACAAAAATCAATCGGCAAGAATTTGCTTGCCAGGATGAAGTAATGGGTAATAATTCACGTGGCTTTCAGAAACATAAATCATGCAGCCTGATGTAGTGCCTTTCTATGCCGTGGCCAGCCTTCGTGAGCAGTAGCTGCAACGTGCATAAGATATTTGGGCTTTACTGTGGCCTTGGATATGCTTCCATGTGGCATTCTCATCAGGAGGTCAGGGAAATTCGTCCTGCATCCATTACTGTCAGGTGAACGCACACATGGCCGGAGGCCCCTTCTCAGTGAAGATTAGCAGCTCTTGCCTGGCCTGGTCGTTTCAGCACGCGTTAATGGGGGTCAGGGTGGGGACAGCTGTGGCAGAGCGGGGACCGCCTTGCTCTGGGTTTGAATCTAGCAGGGCTGGCACTGGCTAAAGTGATGTTTTCTGGGAAGGTTTTCCAGGGTCACAAGCTGGAAGTTGACGGATTTTTGTTTAGTGGGTACAGCAGTAGCTTTAAAGAGTGAATTTGAATACATTTGGTCAGATCCGTGCTCTCTGTATTGTTTTACACCGGGTCTCTAATCCCATTTTTGTTACTCAGCTAACAACCCCTGGGGGTATTTAAGGTTGTCACTCCTAGAGGAGATGTCACCCCACGAGATCCAACCTTGGCCTTCTCAGGCCAGGCTAACCGATACTGAGTATTTTCAAAAATGTACGGTTTCCCCCCGTATTCGAGGTGTATTACCTATTATGTGGAACATTGAAAGCATATAGAAAAAGTGCAGTGATTAGTATAGGGGTTGGCAGCACACTGGCCAAATACAGCCCGTCACCTCTTTTTGTACATAAAGTTTTATTGAAACACAGCCATGTGCATTCATCGCATACTATCTGCGACGTGCCTGCTCTTGTGTTACGAGGGCAGAGCTGAGTAGTTGCAGCAGAGATTGGAGGGCCTGCAAAGCGTAAAATATGAACTATCTAGCCCCTTACAGAAACGTTTGCCAAGCCAAGGCGCTCAGTAACTGTTTACTGGAGAAGTGAAAATATCTGTGATCCCACCACCTAGATAGAGGTAACCACAATGAAGATTTTGGTGTATAATATTTCGTCTTTTCTCTGGGTATAAATAGCTGAAATTACATTTTAGGAGGGCTAACCTAGACATCCTAGTTTTGTCACCCACCTTCGTCATTGCACTATACATTACGGGCATTTTTCAAGGTCATTATCATCATACAGCATGGTTTCTAAAGCCATGGGAGTTGCATGGATGTGCCAGGATACTTACCCAGATCCCTGCTGCTGGATTATGTTGTGTCCACATTCTCACTTTTACAAACAATGCTGTATAAATATCTCTGCGCATACAGTTTTTGTGTGTTTGCCTCTGGTCCTAGAAGGGCAGTTAGGCCATCTCCTATTGCTAAATGTTTCTTCACCTCGGTATGGCCTGGCCTCCCAATGCATTGGGAGGTCCCTGAGAGCAGGGATCCTCCTGTGTACGCATGTCCGTCTCCCCTCCCCCAGCCACTAACACACACAGAGCAGGCAGCCAGTGAAGGCTTGTGGGTGGATGACAGGATGCCCGCCTCCCCCTCCTCCCTGCCTGCCCGGATCCCGCAAGTCCTCCCCAGCTCTCCTCCTCCACGAGGCCTCAGCTGACACTCCGGCACCCCCGACCCTGCCTGTTCTGGTCAGCTGACTCGCTGAGCCCACATTCTCTCGTTCTTGAGAGCTTCCAGGGTGGTGGGATGTATATTGTATTAGTTTCCTGTGGCTGCTGTGACGAAATACTGCAAGCCTGGTGACTTACAGCAACACTCATTACTTCTCTCACAGTTCTAGAAACCGGAATTCTGCAGTCGGAATTCTGTTTCACTGGCTCAAAAGTAAGATGTTGGCAGAGTCCCGATGCTGCTTCCAGAGACTCTGGGGAAGAACCGTTCCTTGCCTCTTCCTGCTTCTGGCGGCTTCTGGCATTCCCTGGCTCGCAGCTGCAACACTCCCGTTTCTGCCTCTGTGGCCACATTGCCTCTTCCTCTTCTGTTTGTGCCAACCTACCTTCTCTCTCCAAAGGGACACTTCTAATTGCATTTGGGCTCCATCTGGGTAGGCCAGGATAATCTCCTCCGTCTCCAGGTCCTTAATCACATCTGCACAGTCCTCTTCTGCCTTTTAAGGTAACATTCACAGGCTCCAGGGATTGGGAGCTGAATATATGTTGGGGATCATTATTCAGCTTATNCAACCTACCTTCTCTCTCCAAAGGGACACTTCTAATTGCATTTGGGCTCCATCTGGGTAGGCCAGGATAATCTCCTCCGTCTCCAGGTCCTTAATCACATCTGCACAGTCCTCTTCTGCCTTTTAAGGTAACATTCACAGGCTCCAGGGATTGGGAGTTGGGGATCCTTATTCAGCTTACCACATATATGACTTCATTTGACCGATTAATTGATGTAAAAATATTGTGAGGAACCAACGTGGTGGCAGGTCCTGGTGCCGTGATAGCTGCCTTTCATCACAACGGGGCAGAAGGGACTTATGTATGAAGAACTATAGTCAAGGTAGCTGAGCGCAGGCCAAGGAGCTGGGAGACCCGGGTTCTGGCTCCACCCTGAATGAAGCTCTCCATTCTTTGACTCCTCTGTGAATTAAGGGGTTGGAGCAACCACCGTCTTCTGACAGTGAGGACAAAACACCACTGCTGGTATAGATGGAGGATGATTTTAGGTGGTTCTCAGAGACAAAACTAAATAGCAATGACTCACAGACTCTTTTTAATTCTCTTTCAACCCTTCCTATTACCTTAAAGAGAAAGTCTCCGTTAGGTGCTCACATGCCTTTAACACTTCCTTGCATACTTGTCAGACTCCTTTCATGACAAAGAAAGCAGGTCCCAGACAACAGAATCTGGGTCGAATTTAATATTATTTTGTGTCCATTGTTTTTAGTTTTACAGTTGCCTTCCATTAATGGTGAGTGACTCAAGTTTTTCTGTTGATGCTACTATAAAATATCCCATGTAAAAAAGCGAGGTGATTTAAAGAAATACATTAAATAATTACAGGATGGATGTTTTTTAGAGAAGACGCATTGTGAACATGGCTCTGAAGTCCGGGAAACACTCAGATGTTTCCAGGCTGGCGCCCAGCTCTCCGACTCTTATTTCAGTTCTAGAAGCAGGGCAGGATTGAAAACAAAAAGAAGCATCTTCAGTCAGAGGACGCAGCTGGAAATTCAGCATTAATGAATCCTGATTTCTTCCCATTTAAATGCATCTGATCCTTCAGGGACCATTGGGCAGCAAAGCCGTGAATATTAATCTCGTGTTGAAATTGATCACGGCCCACTTTAACTCAGAGCTTCTGGTCGGAGGATGCGTGGCTGTATTGCGACCGTGCTTTGCATTTTGCTGAACATCTGGAAGGCAGGGAGGCAACTTCTGCCTGACTTCTTTTCGAGGTGGAATGGCTGTTAGACATGACACAGATGCTGTGGGGAGACCTTCTCTCCCACCTACTCTCCTCTACCACTTTCTGATTGAGGGAAGTGGCTTAGTAATCCAGGTAAAGGTGCTCAGGGGGCTTCGGAGCTTGGTCTCTGCCTTGGGACCACAGTGGGAAGTGGGACTCCCCTGTTGCCCGTCTCTTCAGCCATGGCTGTATATCCAGTGCTAATTCCCTAACGTGTTTGGGGACCGTATTATTTCTTCTTACTTAGAGGAAGGTTTTCCCACAGCATCACCATCACCGTTATTAAGTAACTGTGAGTTTTGCACAGCCTCACTCATGTACTGTGCTTCCTTTCTGGGGGAGGGGGCGGTGCCGGCAAGAGGAGGGGGAAATGCCAATCATTTCACCCAGCTCATGTGTTCCCTCACCATCCAAGAAAGCTGGAAGCAGATGTACTTTGCTTCCAAGAAGCCTCAGGAGTTGGTGTGCTTTGATTGTCTGTGCTAAGTCTGGCGTTTGCTATTCCGAGGAATAGTAGAAGGCTGGAGACAGAGTTTCTCGGCTGGCTTGGTATAGACTGGATGGCAAGTGCTCGGGAAGCATCTCTGGCAAGTGGTACAGATTTGGAACCAAAAGACTCCTTAATGTCTCGGTGAACTTGGGCACGTCACTTCTCCTCTCTGTGCCTTAGTATTCTCCTCTGCAAAATCAGGTAACAGTAGTAGCACCTCCTAAGGCTGCCGCATGATATTCACTCCTTTGCCTGTATCAGGAGACAATTCATAGAAAACACTCGGCACAATAATCATTTACTGTTATTCTCTCCATTTTGCCGATGGTAAAGCCACGGCCCAGAGAGGTTACTGACTTGCTGAAGGTCACACAGCTAGCAAGCTTCAAGGCCAGTCTCTGAACTTAGCAAGTCCGATACCAGATCCAGGTCTTGGCGTTGCATCACCCAGCCGCCCATTGATTTGGGGCTGAGGTGGTGAAAAGATTTGAGGAATAGCTCTGATATGGGGCTGATCTGCTCTGATTGGTGGGGACAGAGCTAGACTGGCCAGCGACTGGCAGGGCTGGATGGGACCAACTTTGAGTCCTGTGGTTCAGGCAGGTCCTTTCCCTGCCCCTGGGCCTCACTTTTCTCGTTTATGGTATGATACCCACCCCCTCCCTGCCGCCCTCTTCTGTGGTCGGAAGCCGTGATGGATATGAATGGGCTTGGTTGGGTTAATACAGGACAGACTGATGTCATGGGTAGGGGTCCTTGGCCCAGTGCCGGGAACTGGTTCATGTCTACAGAGAAGGTGCAGTGAGGAGCTTGCTCCCCGTCACTGACCCAGCCGCAGCNACCGTGGTTGCTGGGGAAACGGCGCTGGTGGCTGGGGCTGGCTGAGCAGCTGGTGCCCTCCGGCATGGCGTGGTGCAGAGCCTCGGTACCCTTTGGGGGCCTCAGGCACCTAGGACAAGCCATTCCTTCACAAATGGGAGGCTAGGAGAAGGGTGGGGGTGCAGAGCCCGCACGCGGGCCGAAGGAGCGTTCTGTGCAGGGCCCAGGGAAGGGAAGAAACATGGGTCTAGGCTTTCAGGGAGGGCGGAAAGAGGAGGGAACCACGCTGAGGGGCCCCAAGGATGGTGGCCAGTAATAGAATACAAACTGCTTGGTGGGCTTGTGTTTGGAGGGTGTGCGATGCGCCTTGGGGAGCACCTAGCTCAATGCCCGGTGTGCCCCATGCTCAGTCTACATGGCTACGGTAGCAGTGGCCTGCCATTTTGGCTTGTCTACTCTGCACCAGGCATTGCGCCAGGCACTTCACGTGCATACCGTCTCTCTTTTGACAAACCTGAGAGGAAGGTATTATTATTCCCCATTTTATAGGTGAGAAAACAGGGAGTTGAACTGACTTCTACAAGGTGGAGAAAACCAAGCTTCTGCCCAGGCTGGCTGTCCCCAAAGCCCATGAACATATGCCCTTCCCTTGTCCCCAAAGCCTGTGAGCATGTGCCACCTGTCTGTGGAGGCTGTTTGCCTGGGGTCTCCTAGGTGCCTGGCACATTACGCACGTTTCTAGTCTGATCCTTGCCGTAAGCCTGCGGGATGAGCATGGTTACCTGCCTTTCACAAATGGGAACACAGCTCAGAGAAGATCACATGCCTGCCCAGGACCTCCAAATGCATACCTGCCAGAGACAATATTCTGCCTTGTGACAGCCGCTGGAGTCCAGGCTCTGTTGGTCTGTCCACTCCTCTGCTACACCACCTCCCTCCCCTAAGGCTGCAGTTGGATGGCGGTGGGCTCCTTCAGCATGCTGGCTGTTGGGCTGGCCGCAGAAAACAATATTAATAAATGATGATTGTAGCTAATGAGAGCTTTTATGAAGCCTCTAATACAGTGCTATCCAACAGAAGTTTCTGCAGTGCCGTAAATATTCTGCTCTATCTGATACGGTAGCCACTAGCCACATGTGCTTTTGAGAACTTGAAATGTGGCGAGTGCAACTGAGCAATGAATTTTTTATTTTAATTAAATTTAAATGGCCACATATGTCTAGTGGCCACTGTGTTGGACAGTGCAGTGCTAAAACAGATGAAGCACTGAACTAAGAGCTTTCTTGAATGACCACCTATTGTCCTTACAACAATACCAGATAGATCATTATCATCCCCATTTTACAGAGGACATGGAGTCTCAGGGAAATGAAACCAACACGCCCAAGTTCATTTGGCTAAATGTGTAGCAGGGCTAGGATTTGAATCTGCTGGGCAGGTAAACCCCAGAGCCTGCTACATTGTGCTATCAAGTTGATGTTTCCCTCCACCACCGGAGGGCTTGAGGTCAAGGTCAGGATGCACTGGGTTGGATACAGTGACAGCCAGGACCAGTGAGAATGGCAACAGGGTGACAGATGGAGTGCGGGATGGAGGCAGGAGGTGGAGCCAGACATGACCCCTGAAAGGGTAGACACTGGATCCCCCAGGGAAAGCACCTTGACCTGGAGACCGGGCGATCTTGGTTCCCGTCTGCCCCTTACTCTGGATTGGAGCCCTGGCTCTGCCAATTTCTGAGTGACCCCCGGGGCAAATCACTCCTCCTCCTTGAGTCTCAGTTGCTTCATCTGTGAAGTAGGAATGATAATAGCTCCAACCTCACAGGACGGGGCAATAATGAGGCGGGATTGTGCGTAGACGTGATGAGGCACTGTCAGCTGTACATAACGTACAGTTCATCTCCTTGTTAGCCCCTGAAACTGTACCAGGAAGGGTGTGCCCGGCTGCCTCTGTGGAGCAGGAGGGGGTGGCAAATGCTAACTTGATCCTGATTTTCAGGACCCCGTGAAAGTGGGGCCTCATCATCCCAGGAGGTGTCATTCACCCAGTTCTCAGGACAGGATCCAAGGATTAGGATTGGGTGGGGCCTGGGAAACTGGATATAGAGTTGCTCTTAGGGTCACATTATGGTCCTTGTTTCTAACCCATCTGCAGGCTGGGGGCAGAGGCCTCTGGGGACAAGTTATTTGGCATTCCTAACTGGTCAGACCTGTTAACCAAAGCTGCAGGCCTTGTATCAAGTTACCGACTTTGTCTGCCTTCCTTTTTTCCCTCTTTTTTATTGTGGAAAGTTTCGAACATTCCCAAAGTAGAGAGAATAAATAACAAGCCTCTTCCTCATATCCATCATCACAGCTAAACTTCATCAATGACAAGGCCAGTCTTGTGTTACTTACAAACCTGCCACTCCCCAGCCCACCGCCCAAGGTTATTTTGAAGCAAATCTCAACATATCTGTTTTTTAAATAGGCCCTATGACCCACTCGGAGATTTCTGGTAGAGGAACAAATTGGTACAACTTCAGAGGAAGGCACTTTAGCAGTCTCAAAATACTAATGCAAAATAGGAATGCGAATTCCTTTTGATCCTCTACTTCACATGAGGAATTCGTCACACAGACGATATACCTGCACATGTGCAAAACAAAGCTTGTGTATGGTTATTCATCCCGGCATCGTTGATGATTATAGTAAAGGCTTACAAACAACCTAAAGGTCCAGAAAAGGGGGCTGGCTAAAACATTAAAAATTTTTTACTGTGGAAGTCTGTATGTAGTACTGTAAAACGGAATGAGGAAGTTCTTTATAAAATTATATGGACTGGGGGCTGCTGGGTGGCTCAGTCTGTTAAGTGTCAGACTTTGGCTCAGGTAATGTTCTCACGATTCGTGGGTTCAGGGCCTGCACTGGGCTCGGTGCTGACAGCTCAGAGCCTGGAGCCTGCTTCGGATTCTGTCTCCCTCTCTCTCTGTCCCTCCTCTGCTCACGCTATGTCTCTGTCTCTCTCAAAAATAAACATAAAAAAATTAAAAAAAGATAAAATGATCTCCCCAGTGTGGGTGTTTTTTTTTTGATGTTTATTTATTTATTTTGAGGGGGGAAGGAGGGGCAGAGATAGAAGAGAGAGAGAATTCTAAGCAGGCTTCCGTCTGACAGCTTAAATCAAGAGACAGATGCTTAACCAGTCACCCAGGTGCCCCTCCCCAATGTATTCTGAAAATAAAAAGGTAAGGTACAGGACACTGCGGGTGATATGCTATTATGTGTGTAAAAACGGAAAATAATATATTTGAAATATGCCATTATTTCTAGAAGGATGCACATGAACCTAGTCACTTGTTTGCATTTTTAGAGGGGGACTAGGTGGCTGGTGGGCAGGGGTGGGGGAGAGTTGTTTTTTTTTAAGTTTATTTATTTACTTTGAGGGGGGGAGAGCTGGGGAAGTGGAGAGAGAGAGAGAGAGAGAGAGAGAGAGGGAGAATCCCAAGCATGCTCCACACTCCCAGCGTGGGGCCCAGTGCAAGGGGCTCGATCTCATGAACTGTGAGATCATGACCTGAGCCAAAATCTAGAGTCAATGCTTAACTGACTGAGCCACCCAGGCCCCCCCAAGATTTTTTTCTTTATACCCTTTCTACCTTTTGAATTTTGTACTAATTTTTTAAATTCCTGTATTTCCTGTATAAAACTAGAACTCCTTTTCTCCCCCTGTAAACCTAAGACTGCTCTTAAATATACTCTATTAATTAACAAAAAAGGTTTTTCTCCAAACGAGTTGGAAAATTTATTTGGCTTGCACAATGCATTCATAATCCCCCCAAACTGGTATCTATCAAGATGTCTTTCAGTAGGTCAATGAATAAACAAACTGTGAATATTATTCCATACAATGCAATATTATTTAGTGATAAAAAAAAATGAACCTTCAAACCATAAGAAGACATGGAGGAACTTCAAATGCTTAATGCTTAAAAAGCCTATATAATGTATGATTTCAAGTATATGACTTTCTGGAAAAGGCAAAATTAGAGAGATAGTAAAAAGCTGAGTCGTTTCCAGGGATTGCAGAGAGGAGGGAGAGACGATTAGGTGGAACACGGGGGAGTTAAGTATACTGTGTATAATAGCAACATGACAGCCACACGACACTATGTATTTGTGGAAACTTGTGCAATGTAAAACACAGCGAGCCCTAATGTAAACTATGGACTTCAGGTAACAGTAACATATTAGTTGGGGCGCCTGGGTGGCTCAGTCAGTTAAGCATCTGACTTCGGCTCAGGTCATGATCCCACGGTTCGTGGGTTTGTGGGTTGGAGCCCCGCATCCGGCTCTGTGCTGACAACTCAGAGCCTGGAGCCTGCTTCAGATTCTGGGTCTCCGTCTCTCTCTGCCCCTCCCCCACTCATGCTGTGTTTCTCTCTGTCTCAATAAGAAATAAACATTTAAAAAAAAAGTAACATATTAGTTTTGCCCATCGACTTGTAACAAATGGACCATGCGAATGCAAGATGTTGACAGTGGAAGAAACCGTTCAGTGGCCTGAGAGGGAGTACATGGGAACTCCCTGCACTTTCTGGTTAATTTGTCTGTAAACCTAAAGCTTCTCTAAAAAACAATCTATTAATTAAAAAAAATAGAATTTCTAGTTACCTTGAACCTGAAGAAGATCTGTTGCCTCTGTTTGTGAGGTGTGTTTTTTTTCTTTTAATTTTTTTAAATGTTTTATTTCCGAGAGAGAGAGAGAGAGAGAGATAGTGTGAGCAGGGGAGGGTCAGAGAGAGGAAGATACAGAATCTGAAGCAGCTCCAGGCTCTGAGCTGTCTGTCAGCACAGAGCCCGACGCGGGGCTCGAACCCACGAACCGTGAGATCATGACCTGAGTCGAAGTCGGACGCTTAACCGACTGAGCCCCCCAGGCGCCCCTGTGAGGTGTGTTTTTGAGAGGGATGGGGAGGGTGAGGGTACTAGTTCACCTGCAAGGCAGGTCGTCGTCCTGAGCGCTGCCGTGGGTGGTGATGTCGGCACAGGTCATTGGCCTTTGGTGGTACTGTTTTTATGGGCAATGGATAGGCCGGCTGTAGATTCCTGGGCTTTGAGTGTCAGAGGAGTTTGGTTTTGACCCTATTAGCCACAGGGAGCCATGGAGAATTTTATCAGGAGAGTGACCCAGGAGAGCTGTGCTTCAGGAGACTGGGGTGTCAGAATTAGCTCTGCCCCTTCCTTGGGCCTCAGGCCTCTCTCTGTAAAATCAGGAGGCTGCTCTAGGTGATTGGAGAGGGCCGTTCCAAGGTTCTGAGCGCAGAGAGCCTTTCCAACCCCCTGCCCTTCCCTGCCCCACCCGCTTTTCATTTTTCTGCCACTCAGTGCTGTGCTGTGGCTGGAACT
This sequence comes from Crocuta crocuta, assembly GCF_008692635.1. Classification (NCBI taxonomy): domain Eukaryota; kingdom Metazoa; phylum Chordata; class Mammalia; order Carnivora; family Hyaenidae; genus Crocuta; species Crocuta crocuta. Next base: position 455,673 of record NW_027551576.1, on the reverse strand, counting down.
GCCCCCTGGGGGGAGCGTCTGCTGAATGGAGTCTGAGCCTTGGGAGCAATTCTGTTTTATTTTATTTTTGTCGCTCCTTTGAAATCTTGAAATCTTCAAGGAGAAAACCGAAATCTGTGCCAGCTCCAAGGAGGAGCAACTTGGAAAGGAGTTAGAAATAACAAGATGGGTAATCAAATCCTTTCAGGGTTCCAGAGAGAGCACGGGCAAGCTGCAGTCTGAGATCCGGCCAGGACTGTTTCCTGCTAGAAAGATTTGACTCTGAGCTGTCCAAGCTGCTGGAAGGTTCTATGCACGACCCAGCCTGGAGGCTCCAGCTGATGGTAGGAATTGGGGGAGATTCTCTGTTCCTTCCAAATCCTCTTCTGTCATCACAGTGTGATTTATGAGTTTTTCCTCTAAAATATGGGAACGTTGGCTCCTGATCATGCCCCGTAATGGAGGAAAGCAGTGGCTACAGCATTTCTGATTAATAATACTCTTTAGACCACCATCCTGTTACAAATAGGATACAAGAGGTTGAAGACAGATGGATTAAAATGTTTTTTTAAAAAATAACATGGTCTCAGTCTAGTTAGATATCTGGAGGGTCATTGCTCCCTTCTGAGGGATCTGGGATTGATTCCTAGATTAATTGCAACATACCAGNGGGAAGGATCACTAGTAGCACCTGCCTTATGGGGAAGCTGTACAGATCATGTGAGATAAATATGTAAAGAAGTCAGCACTAGGCCTGCAAGAAATGACAGGCTCTGTAAGTGCTAGTGATTATTATTAAGATTATTTTTGAGTCCCAAATAGTATATAGTCTGAAAGTAATTTGAAAAATATTTGGGAAGCATCTTTATAACTGTGTGTCGACATGGCAGGGCTTGCCCTTTGGGGAGTAATGGCTTCTCCATCCAATGTTACAAGTAGGCCGTGTCATAGGTGCACCTGTGTGGCTTGTTACAGTTCAAGGAACAAAATGTGACCTTGGACAAGTTCCTGAGTGTAGTTTATACAGAGCCATGGTTTCTTCCTCTATAAAAATGGATAGTGATGGTGTGATGGTGTGTGTGTGATGGTGTGTGTGTGATGGTGTGTGTGTGTGTGTGTGTGGTGTGTGGTGTCTGTGTGGTATATAGGTGTGTGTACATGCGTGTGTGTGGTGTGCTGTGTGTGTGCTGTGTGGTGTGTGTGTGTATGTTTGTGTCGAGGGAGACTCCTGTAATCACAATGCTTAATGTCCTTGGGCAAAAACACTTGGTAAAGATAAATAGTAATTTTCTATACAGATATTTCTCCTGATGATCTATTATGTGCGGGGAAAGTCCACCACCTTCAGACCTTAAATTTCATTTGAGGAGCTAAGGCGGATATGACACATGCACCGAAAGAATGAAAACAGCAGCAGGAGACAGAAACAAACCGGAAGTGACCGTGTGAGTTCAGAGTAGGGCCAAGACGGACAAGCAGTCCGGGACTCCCTGGGAGGAGAAGGACTCCCGACCTTGACACCGGCCCTCGGGCTTGGTTTAAGCTCTTTTGCTTGCCTGCCCTCCAAGTGAACTTGGTGGGGGAAACTCTCTTGCCTCACACATCTTAACTTGACATCTAAAAAATTTCATTTTAACTTTAAGTAGTTACAAAGGATCTCGTGTGTGCCATATTGTAAATATTGACCTTGTAGAATAAAGTGACACTACTCTCTTACGTGCGTCAAATGGAAACTAACGTAGCATTTTTAATCTGGCCTCTTTATCGCAGGATCACGATACCAGTGTACCTGCCACCCAAATCGAGGTGTAGTCCTTCTCCAGTGTTCTAGAAGGTACCCTTTTGCTTCCTGCCAGTCAGTATCTCTCCAGCAGTGACCATTTCTCTGACCTCTGTCGCCATAAGCTAGTTTTGCATGATCTCATTTGTTCTGGCTTCTTTCAATCAACATCAGGTTTGGGAGATTCAAGCATGTCTCTGCAGGTAGCGTAAGTTCATCTTTTCCATTGTTGGATAGTATTCCATTGAAATCTCAATAAAAAAAGAAGGTCTTGTCTACCCTTAATGGACATTTTGGGTTGTTTGTATTATTTGGCCAGAAAGCTACTATAAGTATTCTTCTATGTATTTTTTTGGTGGACATAAACTATGGATTTGTTTTGGGTACGTAGTCATGAGGGAACTGCCAGGTCATAGGATAAATACCATAATGCATTGGTATCCACCACTATCCATCAGAAATTACCCAGATAAGTCAGGAATTTTATATTGCACTTTACTTTTTTAAACTCATAATTCCCTTCTATTTCTCCAGCAGAATTTTATCTTAATGTATTTTTATACTTGAAGTTCTTTTATTGATTACTCTCTCATATTTCTTTTTTAAAATGTTCATTTATTTTTGAGAAAGACAGAGTGTGAGGGAGGGTCAGAGAGAGAGGGAGACACAGAACCTGAAGGAGGCTCCAGGCTCTGAGGGGTCAGCACAGAGCCTGATGCGGGATTCAAACTCAAGAACCACAAGCTCATGGCCTGGGCCAAAGTCAGATGCTCAGCCGACTGAGCCACACCCAGGCGCCCCTCTATCATACTTCTTTCGATCCAGAACATGTATATAAATTGAAATGGACATTTAAAATGTTTCCTTTGCCCATAAAAGCTCTAAGTATCTATCTTTTGGATTAATTTACCAATTTAGTGATCACATATACAGTTCATCAAAATAATAGCAATATTTTACACATTTGATAAATAATGACGAAACATAAATAAAAAGTACTGTAGTGTGGGAAATGCTTCTCATAATGAGATGGGTGGGATGGTGGATGGCAGTGCTTCTCATACTCTGAGGGACATTAGGACTGCCTGGGGATCTTGCTAAAATGCAGATTCTGAATCAGAAGTTCTGCATTGGGGTCTGAGATTCTGCTTTTCTAATAAGCCCCCTGGTGATGCTCATGTTGCTGGTCCACAGACCACACTTTGAGGAGCAAGCGTTCATGATCCGAAAGGAAGATCTGCAAACACCAGCATGCTCAATTGTCCATTTTGGGGGGCACCCAGGTATCTTGACACCTGGGGACACTGCACCATAGTCAGATTATAGATGGACGAAGAAGTTGGTCTTTCTTCTGCAAAGCAGGTGTGAAGAGGGAGTTGGGGAAGGAGAGCAGGCACGTCACCTAGACTGAGACACATTCTCAGGCAGAGCCGGGAAGAGTGGGGGGATGGAAACAGGATTTCCAGCTGATTCCTTGTACTTTCCCTGCCTGCATACCCCCTGGGGGAAGCCTTTGTCGACCCCGCATAGGGCTGTCCCCATGAAGACCACTTCCCTGAAGGATGCTGACATGGTGTTGGCCATCATTTCAGACAGGGTGTCCATTTACACAGGTGGGATTGGACCTTTCAAGGACTAGTTTGAATGGTTTCAAGAGTCTGTTGGGGGTAAACTCTGAGAAGTTAAGTTTGTGGCTGGGTGGCCGGTGGCCTTGAATTGGAGTTGGGCTTATGCTCAGGCAGAAGGGGGCTGTGGGGGGTTTTGAACAGGGAGTTTGTGTTGAGCAGAGCGTGGGGAGGCAGGTGTTGAGCAGCTTGTGGGATGGCCGCGAAGGAGTTAAGGCAGAGGGGACAGCAGCAGCGACAACACTACGGGTCTGAAGATGAGGTTGGCTGTAGTTACTGGGAGTTGGCTGTGACTTTTATCTCCACCTCCCAGCTTTTGAACTTTTGCCCTGGTTGCACGGATCTGGTTTGCTGTCAGTATTTCCTGGAGCCTGGGTGACATTCCTCTAGGGGTACTTGAGATGTTCATGCGTGGACCTCAAGGTGATATAAAGTGGAACACAGATGTGGCCTTAAGTAACACTGAAACCCAAGAGCCCCCACCCCCACCCCATACCCTTCTCAGCCTCTCTCAGTCCGACTGCATCTGGGGAAAGCTTTTAGCGACTTGCATGCTCCCATTTTCCTTTTTTGATAGAGAGCAGGCAGCTTGGGCTCAGGGCCTTTGGTGAGCAGCAGTCTCTAGATAGAATTCTACAAAATTTTTGTTTTCGTTTAAATCATTTTCCGTGCACCAGGAGGGCATGCGGTCCTAGCTTTTTCCCTTTAGCTCCGTGACACAAAAACGTTCACTCCAAGTAAGTTCCTTTCAGGAAGAAAAGTGAGCCAATTTACTAGATCATATGGAGGAAACAATAATGCTGGCGGCTTGTGGGTATGGCAGAAAGCATGGTGGTGACATGCAGTGATTCACCTCTGGGAAGCTTCGGGTTAGACCACGNGAGCAGCCCCGCCTAACGCCGCGCGCCTTGCCTCTTGCCCGCAGAGATCCGCACGCAGCTGGTGGAGCAGTTCAAGTGCCTGGAGCAGCAGTCGGAGTCGCGGCTGCAGTTGCTCCAGGACCTCCAGGAGTTCTTCCGCCGCAAAGCCGAGATCGAGCTCGAGTACTCCCGCAGCCTGGAGAAGCTGGCCGAGCGCTTCTCCTCCAAGATCCGCAGCTCCCGGGAGCACCAGTTCAAGTGAGCGGGGCCGGGGGGAGGCAGCAAAGCCGGAAGGCGGCCAGCATTCTTGAGAGGCAGACGGTGTGCTTTTAAGGCCCTGGGGTCTCAGGTTACCCACCTCTCTGTGCCTGACATCCTTCGGGGGACGATAGAAATGGTCCCCACGCAGGAGGATGCCGTAGGGAATACACGAGAAACGCAGGAACAGCGCTTAGCGCAGGCAGCAAATGTCTACCATCGAACCACCAAGCGACTCATGAGTTGCTTGCATGAGTCTTTATTTGCGCCAACGTGACATCCCCCGTCCTTTGAGGACATCCTGACGCTACCCAGTTCTCTTTCATCTGGGGGTCAGCCGGCCCACTCCCCCATTCCTTCAGCACAGAGGCCTCAGGATCGCTTCCCGGTGGAGCTGATGCTCCACGCACCCTCTGCCCTGCTCCTCTGGAGGAGCCGTGCCCTGGCTCCGTCTCTGCCTTGCTTACTTACGATACGCAGGCTCCCGGGTCCTGATTTCTCGCTCTCCAAACTTCGGGGTTGTGAGCTGGCATCTGCTCAGGCACTGACGTGGCCGGCTGCGTCCAGAACCCGCGCGGGGCCAGCCGCTCAGTGCAGATAGAAGGTTCACTCCGCAGGGCGATGCTCTGCGACCCTCCCTCCAGCTGCCTCGCTCCCGGACCTCCTCTTCCTCCCGTGCTGTGTGTCCAGCCAGCTGCCCTCAACCGCAGGGCATCCTCAACTTGCATCAACGCCTCCCATCCCCCACCCTGCGCCCCACTGCTCCTTCCTCTGGGTTCCATCCTGTTCTTCTCTCTACATTAAAAAAAATTGTGGTAAAACGTACGTAATATGAAACCAGCCACCTTAACCATTTTTTTTTAATTTTTTAATGTTTTATTTATTTCTAGGAGAGAGAGAGAGAGACAGCGTGAGCAGGGGAGGGTCAGAGAGAGAGGGAGTCACAGACTGGAACAGGCTCCAGGCTCCGAGCTGGCAGTCAGCACAGAGCCCGACGCGGGGCTCGAACCCACGAACCGCGAGATCATGACCTGAGCGAAAGTCGGACGCTTAACCGACTAAGCCACCCAGGCGCCCCTCACCTTAACCATTTTTAAATGTTCGGTTATGTAGCATTTAGGATACTCCTTCCCGCCACTGGGCATCTGTCACCACCATGCAAACCCCGTAAATGCTTTTCATTTTGCAAAACAGAAACTCTGTACCCATCAAACACTAACTCCCCATTTCCTCTCCCTCCAGCCCCTGGTGACCACCATTCCGCTTTCTGTCTGTATGAATCTCACTGCCGTAAGGACCTCATCTAAGTGGACTCATACAGTAGTTGCCCTTTGGGACTGGCTTCTTTCTCTTAGTATAACCTCTAGGTTCTTTCACGTTGCGGCATGTGCCCTTTTGAAGGCTGAGGAATATTCCACGGTGTGATAGAGCACATCGTGTTTATCCATTCGCCTGCCAGGGGACGCTGGCTTACTTCCACCACCTTTCTTTCATGTATGTTTTTGTGTTCTGCTCTGGCCAAGGAGTGCTCTTCCTTTAAACCCTCTTAAACATCTCCCTTTGTCTATGCCACACCATGGCAACCCTCACTTTCATGCAGATTGTTTTATCAGAGAGCAACAATTTATGATATCTTTGCGAATACCACTCTTGTGCTTCTGGCCAATCTCTATTCAAACTTAGGCTGCAGGAGGAAGCTTCTATCAGTAACCTCCTCCCAGCCACTGTCTAGGCCCTTTCACACACTAATCTCATTTTTCTGATAGATTTTTTTTTTTTTTTGAGAAAACGTGCTCCCCACCTCCCCAAATGATGAAAGTAAAATGCTTTACTTTCAATTGTATATAATTTAGAAAACACAGACAAATAGGAGGAAAAAAGGCTACTCGCCCAGTGCTGCCACTTAGAAGCAAACATGGCTCATGTTTTGGTGCCTTCTCTTGCCTGTCGTTTAGTGATGGCAACAGCAATGGCAGTGTATGGAGTGCAGTAACCGAGCCTGCCGTGCCGGGACAGTGAAGCTCTGAGAAAAGCAGCTTGTGCAGACATGTCTGTGGACCAGTCATTGCAAAGAGACAGATGTGCACTGTCGTTTTCCTTCTGCCTCCTTGGCCTCAGATAAGAAAGAGCCAGGGTGCAGCCAGAGAACAGCGACAGGATCTGAACGCTCCCCTAAAACCACAGATAACAGACGCACGCATGGAAACCCTTGTCTCTGGGTGAGCTGTCACTGGAGCCATCCAGGGCTGTGTGGTCAGGCTGTAGCCTCAGCTCTTGCCAGTCTCCTCCCTTCCCATTTTCGGCGTGAACATAGGGGAAAGGCGGGGGAGTGGGGGAGCATGGGCAGGGGTCCCCTGTTCCTTCGCGTCGCCTGTAATGAGCTCGGCCGGCCCCTCACGGGTTCATTAAACAGAGGCCACCGAAAGGAACAGGAGCCCCAGCTGGCAGTCGGGCCAAGCAGGCTGCTTGACACACTATGAAAGTCTAATTAGGGTGTCGGTCCAGGCCAGTGCAGCTGGCATGGGCCCTCCGCACGATGCTAATGTGGCTTTTGGAAGCGGGAGTCTCTAAGGGATGCCTGGATTTGCCCTTTGACCCCAGGGCCAACCAGTGCTGACCCCTAGCTGCCCCCCCTGGAGCTCAGCGAACAGGATCTGTGCCGTGCTCTGCGTCCTTCGTCCTGCTGTCCGGAGAAGGCTTGTCTTGTTGTCTTTAAGATCCTTCATTTTAGAGTGTCCATCTCACTGGCAGGTAGCCTCTCAGGGCCTTGAGGGAAGGGCCCAGACCTTGTTAGTTTATTCCCAGGGTAGTGGGTCCAGTGCCAGACAGAGATGGGGGGTTTGTGAATGAGCGGGAGCAGTGAAGGGAGGGCGGAAAGGCTACTCTGGCTGAGAGACTGTGTTTAGAGACGGAACTGTCGTGCCCAAGAGAGGGGATTGATTTGCACAGCAGATGCGTGTCCGAACCGGGATGGGGACCCTCAGTCCATTTGGCTGCTTTAACAAAGCACCGCAGACCGTGGTGGCTTATAAACCCATCTCGCACGCTCCTGGAAGCTGCAAGTCCATCACAGCAATCGTTTGATGATCTTTGCTTTCTTTTGTTGCTTATGTTTGATTGTTCATCTCTTTTCCGCTAGACAGGAAGTTCCACTGTGGCAGGAACCACCTGTCTTGTTTACTGCAATAAATCAGGGCCTGGCACTTGGTAGGCGCTCAGTAAATACCGGCTAAATAAGCAAATCAGCAAATACAGAATGTGATGGGCACACAGAGGAAGCACCAGGTCAGACTCAGGGAAGCTTTCTAGACGAAGTGACCTCTAAACACTGAACCCCGGAGAGTAAGCAGATGGCAGAGTTCAAAGGACATGGCCGCAGGGCCTGGGTGCCCACCTCAACCATACAGACCAGCTGCGGGCCTGCCCCATGCCCTGTGCGTGTCTCTCAAGAGAAGGGACAGTATTTGAGAGCAGGGACTGTGTCCCATGAACCTTTGTGTGTCGGCACCCGGCACAGTCTAAGAAAATAAGAGTCCTCCATGTCGCGGTATGTGATGGTAGAGACGAGACCAGCGATGCCGTTGTTCTCCCGATGCCCAGCCTGCCCCAGGCGAACCCTCAGAGCTGTCACCTGAGGCTTTCTTTGAATCAGGTGCCGCAGGGGGCTCAGCCCCAGTGAGTCCAGCCCTGGCGGGATGCCAGCATGGCCGGGCTCTGTAAAAGCCTTCTCAGCATGCGGACCGCTCATTCTCACTGTGCCTTCATGTCAGCTCTCTGCTGACCCTTCTGAGGACACGAATTCCATTCGTGCGGGCTCTGCCCTAATCCTGATTGTCTGCCAAACGTTCACCTGAGACCATCACACTGGGCGTAGGGTTTCAACATACGACTTTGAAGGGGACATAGACATTCAGTCCCTAACAAGAACTCAGGTCTCTTGATTCTAAGTTCAGTGTTCCCTCATTTGCTCCTTATCTGCCTGGGAAATTGAAAAAAAAAATGTATAGCTTCCCAGGAGGTGCAATGATGGAAATAAACGTAATGCAGAGCGTTCTGGTTATGTAGTATGTGTAACAGCAATACTAGGTCCCACATCTTAGTAGCTCATGGTTTAGTGGGTCAGGAGTTTGGACAGGGCGCAGCTGGGTGATTTTTCTACTTTATATGGCACTGACTGGCATCACTGAGTGATATTCAGCTGGTGGCTGGTCTGGCTAGAGGGTCCAAGATGGCGTCACTTAGGAGCTTTGGTGGGGATGGCTGGAAGGCTTCAGACTTCAGACCCCATAACCCAGGACCCTGAGAGAGCGGTGGGGAGGCCCCATCTTCAGTGCTAGGTCTGGAACTGGCACGGCACCGCCTCTAAGCCTGAGCTCAGCTTCAGGGAGATAGGAAATAAAGCCTCCCTCTCATCAGAGGACTGTCAAAGGATTCCCAGCCCTCTTTCATCCTCCACGCTGAACTAGAACAGCAGTCAGGGAAGGTGCCTGGAGGAGGTGGCATTTAAGCAGAGACCTGAGGAATGAATAAGGGCAGCTCTGGGGCAGCATGATCCCATTTCTGGTTTAAAAAAATTTTTTTAATGTTTATTATTATTGAGACAGAGTGAGAGAGAGCACAAGCAGGGGAGGGTGAGAGAGAGAGGGGGACGCAGATTCTGAGGCAGGCTCTCAGCTGGCAGAGGCTCCAGGCAGCGAGCCCAATGCAGGGCTCGAACTCACAAATTGTGAGATCACGACCTGAGCCGAAGTCGGACACTTAACTGACTGAGCCACCCAGGTGCCCTGCCTGTTTCTGTGTTTGAAAGATGACCCTGGACTGGAGAGGGCATGAGTGGAGCAGGGGAGACGGGCAGTGTGGATGGGAGTTTTGCCCTACAGGTGAGTGGTGACGATTGTAGGGATGATGGCGGAGCAGACACGGAGGAGCGGACGGTGCTGGGTAGTCTTTCAGAGGTAGGACTGAGGAAGAGAGGAATCAAGGATGTCTTCCATCTCTGACTTGACGGAAGGACTTGAGAAGAGTGAGGCAGAAGCTACCATCCTGTGCTGAAATCACCTCTGTTCTTATCCATCCCCCTTTTGACAACCAGTGGGCTATGAGCTCAGAGAAGGCAGAAAGAGTGGCTCTTCACCTAGGGTTACTTAGCACCCGCTTTGGCATGTTGTTGGCACTCGCTACATGTTAGTTGGATGAATGAACGAAGATCGAGTGGTAATTGGAGTTGCTCTGGGCTGGAGCTGGTGGGAGGCAGGGAAGGGCCGTCTGTCTTCTGGCTGCCTTAGGAGCTCAGTGGGGCCATTTGGGCAAAGGGTCACCCACGCCTTGTGCCTGGTGCCCGGCACAGTGTTGTTGAGGGGACATAGTGTGGGCTTTACGGTGCTCTCCCTGACTGGGCAGTTGGGATGCTAGGGCACCAGTTTACAAAGTGTGCTCCTGACCAGCAGCATCACGTGGGGACTTGTCAGAAATGCAGAATCTGGGGCCTCCTCCAGACCTGCTGAGTGAGAAACTCCAGGGGTAGGGCCCAGCAATCTGTATTTTCACAAGCCCCCCAGGGGATTCTGATGCTCATTTGTGTCTAAGGGCACCCGCTGTGATGGTTTTCCAGGTGATAAATTATTCACCACTCACTTTTAGGCCATGCTGGCCTTCTAGACCCTTTCTCTTCCCCAGAGTCAGGTCCATAATCCGCTGTCCTTTCCCAGCCAGCCCTGGCCTGAGCTTGGCTTGTCCTTCGCAAAGCCTGGAACTGAGCGCCCTTCCTGAGCAGGAGTGTGGTACGGGTGGCAGCACCCAGGGGGTGCTTAAAACCTGCCTCTGGGGGTACACGGACGTCCTCCAAACAAGTTGAATACTTCTAGGAAGCCAGGGGGTTCCTGGGACAAAGACTTTTCCTCCCTCGGAGGAGGGTTTTCTAAGACACCAATACACTGAGATGTCTAGGGACCAGGGCAAGGTTAGGGCATATGAATGGAGTCAGGAGCAACTACCCGTCCCTTACTCCCTCTTTTTTTTTTCTTTTCTTTTTTTTAATGTTTTTTTATTTATTTCTGAGAGAGAGACAGTGTGAGCAGGGGAGGGTCAGAGAGAGAAGGAGACACAGAATCTGAAACAGGCTCCAGGCTCTGAGCTGGCTGTCAGCACAGAGCCCGACGTGGGGCTCGAACCCATGAACTGTGAGATCATGACCTGAGCCGAAGTCAGACGCTTAACCAACTGAGCCACCCAGGCGCCCCATCCCTTATTCCCTCTTAATGATTCCCGACACCTGTTAGGGTATGGAAGGCTCTGAGAAGTTCTGCAATAAATGAGCCTGTTGATTTCTTTGTGAAAGCCATATGATCACAGAATTCCTCCTCCCCTGTAATTTTGATTAGTATTTCACCAAAGGAGCACTTCTTGGGACCCAGTTTGAAAAGCCCTGTCCTAGCCCAGCTCCAGGTTTCCATCTGGAATATTAGCGCCACGTGCAAGTAGTGCCCCGTGTGTGAGGTGATGTCGTCTTCTATCCTGACACCTTCACAGTGTTTGATCCCTCTTACCTTCCATGGGCTATACCTGAGAAAAGTGCTTTCTCCAGCCAGCTGCTGGTTGCTGTTATNGGGGGGTGGGGGGCGGGTGGGAAGGGTGGGGAGGGAAGCCACAGAGAATTCTATTCAAATATGTTTAAAATTGGGAAAGTTGGATTTTGGAAAGAGCTGGGAGGTGCGTGGCTAGCTAATGAATAATGCCTAACAGCGTGTGCGAAGAAGGGTTGGAGCCTCAGCTTCACGGAGCAGTTGGAAGGGAGGATTCCAGCGAGCAACTAACGTTTTCTCGCAGATGTAATATTTCCCTAAAAAGATGCTAGAATTTAGATTTAGTCTTTCAGGTGAAACCTAAGCAGAGAAGCACTTTTGTAGCAGGTAAATGGAGGCTGTCAGTGGGCTGAGGATTCAGAATGAAAAGGTTTGTTTTGACCGAGGTGGGGATGAAGGGGAAGGTCCTCCAGGCAGGGCCCCTGTCTCCATTGATAGCCACTACTATTACTATGACTAGTATCACACTAGTAATAGCTGTCCAGTAGTACCTCCCAGCGCTGATGTTCTCCCAGTACGGTGTGCTAGCCACGCCTCTCCTGATCGCTCAGTGCCATGCTGCGTAGGCTGTTTAACCCTTGAATACCCATCATATCCACGTTACCGCATGCCGAGTGTCCCTCTAGATCTTTCGCATGTGTGGCCTCATTTAACTTTCATGGTAAACATTGTGACCTTTGAGGCAGGCACTATCCTGCCTTTCTCACTGAAAACATTGAGGTTTTGAGAAATTAAGTCATTTGCTCAGAGGGACATGGCTAGAGCAGGTACGTGGCAGAGCTAGAATTCTGATGTTGGTTTTTCTGGCTCCAAAATGCAAGCCTGCTTCAAGCTGCATGACTTTGGGTATCCCCTCACCTCTCTGAGATAGTTTAGTGTTTCCTGAGAGCCACCCAGAAGTCTAGACCAGTCCTCCATGTGTGGGCATTCAGGGTTCCCTTCTTTCCTCCTGAGCAGTCCCGGCTCATCGCAGGAGGGCCAGCTCAGGGCTCACTCCCTTGGGGAAGCCCCTGCTGTAGACCCCAGGCCCACAGTCAGCTGCTCCTCCTCTGGCCTCCCAAGGGGACCTGTGTGTCACTCACATTATTACTATCAGATTATCAAAGAATGTTCCAGTTCATATGTCCGGTTCTCCCACTTGAGTCTGCCAGCTGCTTGAAGGCAAGGGGTCACTTCTAGTCTCTCTCTCCCTCTCTGATCAATGATACACATTTTTTGAATGAATAATTGAAAAGACCAAGATATTACCACATACTTCCTTCAAACACATGAAGGAAATAGACTTACTTGATGTGGCTACCGAAAGGGGAGAGGTGAAGTCCGAGGATAGCATTTTCAGAGAAACAGTTTCACCTCGACCTAGAGAACATTCCAGTAGCCAGAGCTGCCCAGCAAGGAAAGGGCTGCCTTGAGGATGTGAGTTCTCTGTCTGCAGAGGGTTGCACACAACGATCCGGTGTTTTAAGTGGGCATTTCTGCAACACGAGGGATGGTCAGACCAGATTGGTGTTCCTCAAAATGAGGGTGCGATCACTGATAGCACAGAAACCATAAACACTGAATTATTCAGTTCTCTTTCGGGCTCTGTGGTTGGCTTAAGGAGGCAGTCTCAGTTTGGTTACCAGTGTGTTGCTATGCCTCTCTAATCTCCCTTTTCACAAATAGACAACAGACCTCAGCCACTTGCCTAGAATTGAATGATGCTGTTTTGTTTTCCTTGAACTCACTTCTTCAGTTAACTTTCTATTTATGGCAAGTGATGCTGGTTTTTCAAATTTTATTTTAACCAAGACTGGGGAAAGTCCTTTGTAAATAAATTCGTTTAAGTGGCAAATAAATAATTATCAGGGAGGTATTAAATACGGTGGGCTTGCAGGAAAGGCAGAAAGCCTGAAGCCCATGGAAGACCCCCCCCAGGAGCCCCTTTAGCTCCTCCTGGGGAGTGAACGTCTTGCATCACAACCCTTTCTGTCTTCATTGCTGGGAGGGATTCTAAAGCGGGAGTCTCAGCCTAAACCATGGTCTTTGCAACAGCCACAGCCACTTTTTCTCCTTCCAAGTTTTCTATTCTATCCCTTTTCTAGATCCTACACCAGCTTTCCTGGAATCTTCAGAGACTATAATTAGCAACTTCCAAAGTATTAACCAGGACGTGGTTTATTTATATATGATATGCTTTATATAAACCTATATGTGCATATCATTTAAATTTTATTCTAAAAATGAAAAATAGATGATGTCATAAAGGAGACTTCATGTTTTTAATTTTTTATGTTTCATGGCCATTTGCATTTTATTTATAACTGCATTTGAAAGCATGCTTGCCATTCCTCATTAGGCATTGTGGTGTTTGATATAATCAGAGGAGATAAGTTTGTTGATTCCTAAACCCATGAGCCACTCTAAGCCCACTCTTCTCTCCATTCACTTCTTTTNCCGACTAAGCCACCCAGGCGCCCCTCTCTCCATTCACTTCTAGACATGATTTTCAGTGTTACCTTTTTTAAAATATAATTTATTGTCAAGTTGGCTGCCATGCAGTGTATATACANCTAAGCGAAAGTCGGACGCTTAACCGACTAAGCCACCCAGGCGCCCCTCTCTCCATTCACTTCTAGACATGATATCCAGTGTTAACCTTTTTTAAAACATAATTTATTGTCAAGTTGGCTGCCATGCAGTGTATATACGGTGTGCTCTTGGTTTTGGGGGTAGATCCCCGTGATTCATCGCTTACGTACAACACCCAGTGCTCATCCCAACAAGTGTCCCCTTCAATGCCCATCACCCATTTTCCTCTCTCTCCCCTTCCCCATCAATGTTTAGTTTGTTCTCTGTATTTAAGAGTCTCTTATGGTTTGCCTCCCTCCCTCTCTGTTTTTTGTTCTTTTGTATGTGTGAGGAAAATTTTAACGTTGTGTGAGCAGAGCCATTAATTCCAGAACATCTCACTCATAATTATAACAGTATTAACCTTTATCAAAAAATAGCAAATGTAGAAGAGATACTAATGCATCAAGTATAAAAAGGAATACTTTATAAATTATTAACATTTAATAAAAGTGATCTTAAAGTATTTTATACATACATAACACAGGTTAAATTTTGTATAATTTGCATTCAAATAAATTTGGATGGAAGTCTACACTTTCTATAACAAGCGTAGACACTGTCTGTTGACCCCCAGTGCTTTCAGTTACTTTCAAAAGTAGGGTCATACGTCTTGAAATTTATCATTACCATTTAATAGGCACCAATGGTTATGGAAATATTTGTATAGTAAATCACAGTGAAAAATTAAATGGTTATTTTTTGTTGTTGTTTTGTTTGGAGAAGAATATTTATTTGTAGGAGCACTTGAAGATAANGATGCCTCCCTCTCTGTTTGAAACTATTTTTCCCCTTCCCTTCCCCCATGGTCTTCTGTTAAGTTTTTCACATTCCACGTATGAGTGAAAACATATGATACCTGTCTGTCTCTGACTTATTTCACTTAGCATAATACCCTCCAGTTCCATCCACATTGCTGAAATGGCAGGATTTCATTCTTTCTCATTGCCAAGTAGTATTCCGTTGTATATATAAACCACATCTTATAAGGGAGATTTTAATAAGCAGTAATATGCAGGGATTTACTTCTGAGTCGATTCCATTAGGCAAACAGGATAATCATGACCTTCGAAGAATATGTAGCGCCTTCCTTACACGTTGCAGGTGACCTCTGCAGCCTTAGCTTCTTAAATCCTCCCAAGAATCCCAGTGGAGCTGGGAGTCCGAACAGGTGTCATCCCCACGTGACGCACAAGGGGCCTGAAGGCCAGACAGGGTGAGTCCTGGTTTAGCATCCGCAGGTGAGCAGTGAAAGAACAAACCAGAAGAGCCATGGGTCAGGGCTAGCACTACAGTGGTGCACTCATTTTGCAGATGGACAAACCAAGGCAAAGGGCTTTGTAGGGAAAGAGAAGATAAGGTTGTCCGGGCTTTGCCCCCATTGAGGCAGAGATTTTCATTCTGGCGCCAAGAATACTTTTAGCAAGTTCAAGGAGAGCTCCCAGGTGTGAGCTCTGGACAGCAGACCCAGTGTGCTGTCACTGTGAGGTGTGAGAGTGAGGCAGTGGGTGAATCATTCTGCCCCTGGGTGGAGGGGGAGGCCCAGGACCATTTGCACTGGGTCTTGAAGTACACATGAGAGTTCGCGGTGGCGGAGGAAAACCAACACTTGTAGAAAGCCTACCATGGGTCGTATGTCTGTATACGTGCATCGTGGGACTTTCCTAACAACCTAATGTGGCACTAGTGGTCATAATAGTGATGATAGCAGTAACAATAATAGTTATCATATGCTGGGTTTGGTGCTAAGAGCATTCCATGAATTACCTCATTCAGTTCTTAAGGCGCCATTGTGAGGTATGTGTTATCAACCCTGTTTTACAGATATGGAAAGAAAAGGTCTAATTAACTTCCCAAGTTCACCCAGCTAGTGAGGGAGAACTGGGATTTGAGCCCCGGCCTTTGACTCAGCACCGCAGCGTGGGTAAGCAGATCCTGCCTCAGCCAGGTGACCCAATGGATGTAGTCCTGCCCCTTCCGAATTATTCTGTCTCAGGGCCGGTGTCAGCCAAAGGTAGCTTCTAGTCAGTGGACTTCAATTCGCTCTCCTTGCCCTAAAAACTCACATTCACCGCCTGTCATGGTGGCTCTGAGGTGAAGCCCCAGGGTGAACTCTTCCTCTTCACCTGCATGGCTGCTCTGCTTCCCACCCGGCCTCCCTGCCTCAGTGATCTCGTCATTGGCCCACTTCAGACCTTCATTCGGCCTTGATCTGTGACGCCCTTCCTGCCCCAGCTGCCTCCGCTTCCCTGTGCCCTCCCTCAGCCCTTCTCTAGACACTCCGCTCCGTGTCCTGTCTGACTTGACAGCTTCACACTCAGGCTTCCCTCTGCCTGTGGGATGCTCCCGTCTTTGCCCTTCGCACCTGGCAGACTCTTCTGCGTACTTCAAGGCCCAATGCAAATGTTCCTGTCACTTTCCCTCTACCCTGAGGCAGAGTTAGCCCCTCCCTCCCTCCCTCCTCTGGGATCCCGTTCCTCACACAGCAGAACACAGTAGGTGTCTGTTACTGTCTCTGCTTAGCATCCCTCCTCCTTTCTTCTGATAACGGTATTGAGATTTTCCTCTGGGGAATCATCCCTAAGCAATGGTGAATCTGTGACCGGCTCTATATCACCTTGGTCACAGAGCTATAAGCTAATAAATGGAATTCTAGGACTCTTAGTGGACTGAGGGGCTGGGGAGGCTGTCTTTCTACTGGGATAACTAGCAGCCAGTATTTTTGGTCTGTATAGGGCCTGCCTGAGAGTGAAGCCAATGCAGAGAGAGGAAAGCAGAGCTGAGAGATGGAGAGCAAGACAGATCCTGAGAGCATCCTTGGAGCCCCTGCATCCAGCTATTCCTGAGGCCGGCCCCCCTCCTATTCCTTTATAATTTTTGATTAAAATGTTTTATCCTTTAAATTTTTCCTCCTCTCACCTACTATCATGTTTGCTTAAGCCAGTCTGAAGTATTTCTGTCACTTAAACTAGAGGAATTCTGACCAATAGCTGTAATAATTCTTGGTTTCGGTTAATTTTACCTGTTAGACTGTGAGCCTAACTGTCCCTAGCACATGGCAGAGGTTTAAAAAAATATTGGAAGAGCGACTAAGTGAACGAATGAATGAATGAATGAGATTCTTCCAAGGGCTATGGAGGAATACAAGGAAATACAAGAGACTATTCCTGCCTTCGAGGGGCTTCTAGAATAAGCAAAGGAGCAAGCCCCATACATGTGAGTGGCGATTGATGAGGTGAGCAACAACATAAACGGTGACTGGAGGTAACTATCTGAGAAGATCTAAGTGGGTGGTTCAGACAGATCTCAGATAATCCCCGAAGGAAAAGCCTTTTGAACAAGATTTCAGAGAATGGGCTTTCGTTGTGTGGAAGGGGTAGGGGAAGGCTTTCAGGGTGAGTGAAGACAGAATGTTCACAGGTGCCCAGGCATGGGCGCCCACGAGCCGGGAAGAGCGGGTACCCGCTTCCTGCCTTTCGGCAGCCTCATTGTCCTGTCGTTGAAGATACATACATGAAGGGTCCTGCGTAATGGCTATTCACGGTTTTCATTTTTGTGCATCTTGTGAGGCTTTTCAAATAATGAAGCTGGGGAATTGGGAACAAAAAAGCTTTTGTCAGCTTATGTGCATGCATTTTGGTTTTGGAAAATACAGTCGACGTCGTTAACATTTGAAGACCCTCACTGGCCACTGAGTCATTCATCCACCCCTATGATAGATGAGACAGTGAGCCTCAGAGAGGTAGGCCGACAAGCCCAAGAACACACAGCTGATTAGCAGCAGAGTCTAACCAGAGTCAGAACCTCTCCAACTCACAATACAATGGCCTCAGATTCCTTGGGAGGTAAAAAAAAAAACATGAATGAAGATACCCATCCCTGGCTCAGAGTTTCATCCACTGCCTGGAGAAGGTTTCTACAAGCAGAGAGGGGGCTGAGGGGAGGAGTGGACTGGCCTTGAGTGCCAGCTAATGGGGTCAGAATTTGTCCTCTGCATCCCGGGTCCATTTGTTCCTCTGGTGGACCGTATGAAAGATGCCTGAATGATCATGTAAACTGTCCTTAGGCTCCTGATCCACTTGGGGCAGGAGCCTATTATGGGTTGAATTGTGTCCTCCCCAAATTCCCATGTCAGAGTCCTAACCTCAAAACTTTAGAATGTGACCTTATATGGAAATAGGGTCTTTGCAGAGATAATCAAGTTAACCTGAGCATAGGGTGGGCCCTAATCCGGCATGACTGGTGTCCTTATAAAAAGGGGAAATTTGGACACAGACGCGGGGAAAACATCATGTGAACTCAAAGGCAGAGATTGGGGTGATAATGTCTATAAGCCAAGTAGCACAAAAGATGGCCAGCAAACCACCGGAATCTAGAGGAGAGGGTGGAACAGGGTCTCCCTCAGCCTCCAGAAGGAACCAACCTTTCTGACACCTTGATCTCAGACTTGTAGCCTCCAGAACTGTGAGCCAACACATTTCTGCTGTTTAAGCCCCCAGGGGGGTACTTTGTTCCAGCAGCTCTGTACAACAGCACCCAGCCCCGATGCTCATCCTGCCCTTCAAGGCCCCCGCTCATGCTACCTCTCCAGCCTTGTCTGCACCCCTGGGCACCTCCTCTCTGCTCTCTGGCCACACATGTCTTCTCTCAGTTTTATGAGGTGTCCGTGCACACAGAGCCTTCATACTTACTGCTGGGAATGTTTACGCTGAAATCTGCCCATCCTTCTGATTCCAGCTTATCCTTCTGGATAATTTTCATCTCTTCAGCCAACTGTGTGCCCAGTCCTGCCAGAGAAAGAGTGGTGAACATGATAGACATAAGCTTGAGAGGAGTCAGGGACCAGAAACAGAAAGTAAATGAAAAGGACAAATCTCAGGAATGGAGTGCTGTAATGACAATAAAATACGGGACTGTGCGAGGGACCAGGGAGCCCCTGAGGGCCAGGGAAGACCTCATGCAGGAGAAACATCTCAACTGAAGCCTCGATGATAAGAAGGACCAGCATGGTCAGCAGAAACCCACTTCTACCTCCCTGGGGTGGGGTAAGCCCCCATTATAGACCCGTGAGGTCTCATGCATTTCTCCTTCATCACCGCTACCACTGGTACAATTTTCTATTTATTTATGTGATTATTTGATTATCACCTGAGGCCCCCACTGGACTGTATACTCATGAATCAGGGAGTGTGACTCATTTTGCTTACCATTGCCTGGCACACAAGCTGGCACTCAGGTAATATTCGTGGACTTAAGTGATTCATGCTCCAAGCAAAGGCAATGAATTCCAAGTCCTGCTCAGAAAAGCTTAGGTAGCAAGAGGTTACTCATACTTTTGGGCACTAGAACTAATGGAGGGAGCTCTTTTCAGGGGCAGCTTTGCTAGCAGTCTCTAGAGCAAACCAGTGTAAGCCCCAGGAACGTCCTAGAAGGGAGCAGGAAGCCAGAGGCAGGGATCTGGCTTCTTGGGGATGGTGTCAGCTGCAGGAGCCTTCCTCTCTCCCAGAGAAACCACAGTCCCTAGGCAGGAGATTTGGATTCATCTGCAGTGTGGGGTTCTGCAGGCCTGGGAATGGGTTCTGTTTGCTAAGCGGAATTTTCCGGCCCCCAGCTGAGAAGCAGGAGAAGCTGGCTCACTGCTAATTTCATTTCCCTAGCTCACCAGCTTGGCAAGGCCTTGCTTCTCCAAGCTGCATTCTCTTGGAGCCTCATACCCAGCAACTCTAGCCAAAGAAAGAAAGCTGTGACTCACCAGAAATTTTCATTGCTGTTTTCTGGCCAAAAAAAAAAAAAAAAGGAAGAAAATATATATACATATATGTGAAAGTTCTCACATATATATGCATATGCCTGCTGCTTCTGCTGCTGCATAGATACTGGGATGCAAGATTGGAAAAGCAAAAAAGATGCTCAAGATGTGCCTTAGAGGACAGAGTGCTGGCCAGGTTCACTGTGACACCTTCCAAAAGTGTGGCTGCAGCAGGTGAAATGAGCCCTGGAATGGAGAGCTGGGTTTCAGGTCACAGGGGTCCCATTCTCAAAAGGGACAAGTAACCCCCTGGAAAAGGTAGGCTGGCGTCCAGCTCTTCCACGTGTGGTTGGGTACTTCTTCCTGGGTTCCAGAACAATCCACATGGCCAATGGGATGGCAATCGATGTGCTGGCCTGAGCCCTCGAGACCCTGCACCTGTCTCCTCCTCTGCTTTGCTTCCTGGGCTCCAGCCGCAGTGGCCTTGATTCAGTTCTTAAACGCACCACGCCCCCCCACATTTGCCCATTCTCTTCCCTTTGCCTGGGCCCTTGTCCCCTGAGCCTCCCCTCCCACCCTCTTTACCAGGTTCCCTGCCCTCTTCCTTTAGAGCCCAGCCTGGAGACCCTTCCTCAGGGATACTTTAGGGACTCCCAGGCCTGGTCTCCTTGTTAAGGGCTCCCATGGCACCATGCTCTCTAGCACTTCCTGCAGCTGTAACTTGAGACACATTTGCAGGATTTCTTGAGGAGTGTCTGTCTCCCCCACTAGACTATAAACTCCACGGAAGCAGGAAGTGTGTCTCTTGTGCCCAACATTACATCCTTGGGGTCTGGACGATATGAAATAGTCCATAAAAAATGCATTGAGTGGATGAACTGCTGCATGAATGACCATGGAGCTGTTTTCTGGTGTTTAATCCCAAGGTTAATGGGACCACTTGAGTAGCTAGAACACAGGGGTTATGCACAGACCTGCATAAGGTCACGGAGGCGGTGTGGTGGACACAGGTGAGCAGTCACCCTCAAGTCCAGGCATCTTTCTGTTTTGCCACGCTGGGTTCCATCTGCGGCTCTCGCTGCTTCTTTCTGACACACTGAGAGCCCGGCATCACTGTGGCCAAGGCCATGGATGGCAGCTTTCCACAGAGCAGTTGATTCCACCCCTGACCCTGGCTGTGGACAGCCCTGTCCCCCACCCCCACCCCCCAGCCATGTAGTCTATGAACGAGCTGCCCCGCACAAAGGGAGCCAGGGCCGGGAGAAGGTGAGGCGAGCAGAACAAGCAGAACTCCCATTCTGGGACAGACCAAGCGGATGGTGGTGGGCCTGGGCGGCATCTCTGCAGAGAAGGATGGGCTAGCCCATCATCACCATCCTAGGTGATGGGGGGCAGCCTCAGCCTTGCCGGGCCTCCTGAGGACTTACCTCCTCTGCCATGTGGCCGTGCACATTCGGAAAGAGTTCCATGTCATCCCATGGTTTGAAATACCATCTGAGTGCTGGGTGCCTGCCTCCCCATTTGTTTCTCTAGCCCAGATACCACCATCCGGGGGTTCCCTAAGCGCCGTAGCCTGTTGTGTTCAAACAGGGCTCCTCTCCATCCCTGCCTGCTTCACCACTGCCCTGCTCCTCCTCAGTGCCGCAGATGCCACCCGTGCTCTCCCAAGGTGCCCAACCCAGGATCCTGGGAGTCTTCTGGACATCTCTTCCTCCCTCCCCATCCCCATCTCAAACTCCATGCGATCAGCCTCCAGGCCCAGGCTGTTCACTACCTAGGTATTTCTTGAGTCCCTCATCTTCTCTCTTGGCCCCTTTGAGCCCATCCTCCACAGAGTAGCCAAAGCTAGAGTCTGCAAACGCAGTCTTACCTTTTTCACTCCCCTACTCTAGATTCTTTGATGGCTCCCCACTGACTTGAGGACAAAGCTCAAACTCTGTAATGGAACTCATAAAGGCCCCTATGTGGCCTCTGTCTGATTCTCCAGCCTCCCACCTCCACTCCAGACCGCCATGCTGGAGCCCCCTCGACTATGTTCTCCTCCCCCACAGGCTCTCCCCAGCCTCCCTCTGGGCCTTTGTTCACCATATTTCTCCGTCTAGAAAGCTCGATCTATCTTCAATGCAGCCTTTAGTTCTCAATCTAGAAAGTGCTTCCTCTGGGAAGCCATCCATCACCTCACCACCAAATGTGAGCGAGGGGGCCCTCCTGTGCTCCACAGCTCCTTCTCATGACTACATTTATGAGGCTGTGTCATCATCTTCCGTTCCCCTGTGTGTCCCCTCACTTGAGTGGAAGGCATGTGGGGGCAGGATCTCGGCTGCTTTGGTCCCTGCTGCATCTTCAGCACCTTGCTGCGCCTGGCCTGTACACAGAGACTGAATGAGTGAAGCCTGAGAGAACTAAGACCTTCCTCTTCCCAGCAGCTGCTCACTTTAGCTTGACAAGCCCTTGGTTGCTTTCGGGTAACTTTCTCCCGCTTGCCGCCGCTCGCCCTGCCTCCCTGTGGGACCCTGCCGGAGATTGCTGAGATTGCCTCCTGCCCACAGCTTCTGATGAGGAAGGGCTGTGCTGTCTTTCTCTGACCGAGTCTCTGACCAGGGTACCTCATTTCATGGCTCCCAAGCCATCCCAGCACTTCTGTAGCCTTTCAAGATCACTTGCCTTCTTACTCCCCGACCTGAAATTCACCTCCTGGCTGTGACTTCCATAAATTTTGTACATTTAATTCCCTGATGCTGTTCAATTTTTGCATCCCAGACTGAGCTAAGCCCCTGAAGTAATTTGAGTAACAGCTCAATTATCTCATCTCTCCTTTAATCTTTCCATTTCTATTAGGAAGCAGTGAAAAATGGGATGTGCAAAGTATTTTCTGCCCAGCCTGCTTCTCCCTTGCGGTTGTTATCTCACTTTGTGTCATCAGCATCCACCCAGGTGCCTTGGGATCACTCTCCTCTCCTCCCTCCTTCCTCCCTATTTCCTGGAGCTCTCCATGGTGATCTGCACTCCCTTGGAGGTGTCTCAAGCCCTCCCTTCTCTGGCCACACTGCTACCCACCCAGGCCCTCATCATCTCTCTTCTCCTAGACTAAGGGCACCTCCTGACTGCTCCTCCTCTCTCCAGCCCCATGCCTTTGTCCACACCCAACCATCCTGCCATACACTCACCCATCTCTCAGTCACTCATCTATGTATCCATCCGCTCATCCACTAGTTCACTCATTCACCTACCCATCCACTCATCTACCCATCCATCCACTTACTCATATATTTACCCATCCATCCACCCATTTATCCATTCATCCATCCATCTATCCATCCATCGACCCATCCATCCATTCATCCATCCATCCATCCATCCTACAGTCTGCCCTCAGTGATCTTAACCTCTGCTTCAGTAACTTTCATAACCCCTCACTGCCTACAGCAGTCATTCTTAGCCCTGGCTACACATTAGAATGTTACAGAAAGTGTTTTAAAAATACCACTACTAGGGGCACCTGGGTGGCTCAGTCGGTTAAGCATCCAACTTTGGCTCGGGTCATGATTTCATGGTTTGTGAATTCGAGCCCCACGTTGGGCTCTGTGCTGACAGCTCAGAGCCTGGAGCCTGCTTTGGATTCTCTCTCTGCCCCTCCCCTGCTCGTGCTCTCTCTCAAAAATAAATAAACATTAAAATTTTTTTAAAAAAAATACCAATACTAAGGCTTTACCCCTAGAGATTCTGATTTAGTTGGTCTTGGATTGGGCCTGGCTCTTGGTGTTTCCTTAAAGCTCTGCAGGTGATTCTAGTGTACAGCTAGGTAGAGAACCATGTGACCTAGAGGATAAATTCCAAGCTCGCTAGCTTGGCATTCGTTGCTCCCCACAATCAAGCCCTTACTCTGTCCCTCCAGCCTCATGTCTTACCAGTCCTCCCTTAATGTATTTGAAATTCTGGCTCTACTGAGCCACTTATCTATCTTTGTGTCCATGGTCCCCTCTGCCTACAATTCTATCTCTCTCTGCTCTGTTTCGGAAAGCTCCTACCCGTTCTTCAAGACCCATGACAAATGTGTACTCTTCTCATGCAACTCTTCCACAGCATCCGCTATGAATCAGGCCCGTTCCTGGGCACTGGCTGTGGTACCTGGACCACAACAGTCTCTCCTCTGGAAGAACTTACAGTAGGATGAGGAACGGGGATGGAAACTCCTTAAGGCAAATGTTCTCAAACCCGAGTGTGTTAGGGCACCCAGGGGGCTGGTTGAAACACAGATGCTGGGCCTCCCCCTATAGGGTTTCTTATTAAGTGGCCTGGGGTGGCCCTGAGAACTTGCACCTGCAACAAGTTCTTGGCTGATGCCAGTGCTGCTGGTCCAGGTACCACAGTTTGAGAACCCGTGCCTTAGCGTTTGCTCACAGGTGTGCTCTCTGTGGAGGCACCATTGAAGCTGAGACCGAGAGGAAGAGAAGGAGGCCGTCACAGGAAGAGCAGGGGCTCGCGCATTCCAGATGGAGGGAACAGCATGCGTGAAGGCCCCGGGTGGGAGGGAACCTGGCACGAAGGAGAAGGGGGCTGCGTGCCCGGGATGTGGAGAGCACGGGGGAAAGTGGTGCCTTCTCCAGCTTCTCAAGCGGAACTGATGCTCCTTACACGTCTCCATTATAGCGCTTTCTCTCCTTCACTGTAATCCTTTCCTCTGCCTCAGCCGCTTGAGAAGGAGCCCCTCCAAGCCACGTCCGTGTCACGGTCACCCACAGCCCACCCGAGACCTGACGCTGAGTAAACGCTGAGGCAATGGGGCTGGGTGGTTGAATTTTTTCGTGTTCTAGCTTTTTCTCTAGGCTACTAGCAAGGAACCATTTGTTCATTTTTCTCCTATGGCAGCCTATCTTTTCCTTTTTCTTTAGGCATTTCCCACCATAGCCATCCTCTAAACCAAACTCTTTCCTCCCCGATTCCTGCTGTCTAGGAGGCATTTTAGCCCATTTGGTGCCAGCAAGAAAATTCCTGTAAGAGGCCCCTCCTCACCTGTCCTTCCCAAGCTCAGGTGTTGGGGTGGAGTATGGGGCGTAGGGGTGCCGCGGGTGCCTGGAGATCGTCAGGGCTGCACCCCTGACACATCCACTTGGCTGTGGGAGGATGATGTGGTCATAGTGAGGGTCAGCAGAATCGCCTTCCTCAAAATCGCTGCTAGTGGGTGGCTGGCTGCATCTGTGTCCAGCCCTCGGGGGTGGCCCACCCTGAGGGTACGAGGGGAGAATGCAGGTCTGGGGGCATCGTAGAGGCCACCAGCGTCACAGGCGGACGGCCCTGTCCCCCACATCCTGCCTTTCCAACATGTCCTTCCCACCCTGGGAAGTAGAGTAAGGGAAGAATCAGGGCCAGAGGGCAAGAACACAGCACACCACCACATGTGGCTGCGTGAGATTATCGGTTTCTAATTACCCTTACCTCTTTCTTTCTGGAGAGTAGGATGTGTACACACACACACCCTTTACCGAGGCCAACAGAGAGGCTTTTGGGAAAGTGTACAGAAGAGAGGGATATTCTCCCATTTCAGTTTTCAGAAAAATCCCATTTCTCAAGCCTTCTGAGACTGTGGTATGTAGATATCTGGTGCTCGGACTTTAGCTTGAATCAGAATCCCATAGAGGGTGTGTTAAAACCCAGATTGCCACCTCTTGCTGATTGAGCAGGTCTGGAATGGGGCTCGAGAATCTGCATTTCTAGCAGGATCTCTGGTGATGTTGCTGCTGGCCTGAGGAACTCACTTTGAGAATCCGCGCTTCAGCAAAATGCCCACTTAGAGGCTGCTAAGACCTGTCCGCTGTTACAGGAGAGAGACTTCTTTGTCTTGTATGTACTTCGCTCAGGCGTGCCATTTGGGAAGATGGGCTAACATCCTTTCAAGTACAGAACCTGAAACCCTCCAAGCCCCCAGCTCCACTGGGAGACAAAAGACGTGTGTTTCCAAGAAGCCAAGACACAGAAGCTGACACTTGTCAAGGGTCCAAGGGGCTGGGGGAGTCAGGGAAGTGTCCACTTCTGTTTCTCCACTGCATAGTTTTAGAACTACTGTGGGTATCTCAAACACAATTGGTTGAGTATTTCTTAGCCTCATGGAAGGCGGCTTCTGCCCAGAAGGGAGCGATGCACATAGCAAATGCCACATGCAGTGGGAGAGGGGAATGGGAAAGGACTTAGGACCCAAAGACCTGGGTTTGGCCCCAGCACTGCTCTAGGACCTTGGGGGAATCGCTTCGCTAGCTGTAAATGTGTTCCAATGAAACCGAACTTGAAAGGGCCCCTTGAGGGTCAAAAGAGCTACAGTGGATGACAATGCAGAATACTGTGTGGGCGACAGTCCCAGTGAAGCCAACCTGAGCTGCCTTGGTTTCCACAGGAAGGACCAGTACCTCCTCTCACCCGTGAACTGTTGGTACCTAGTCCTGCATCAGACCAGGCGGGAGAGTCGAGATCATGCCACCCTCAATGACATCTTCATGAACAATGTCATCGTCCGCCTCTCACAGATCAGCGAGGATGTCATCAGACTCTTCAAAAAGGTGGGCAAGCGGGCCGCTCCACCTGCTTGGACATCCCTGCCCCAGGCTGGCCACGGCATCGCTGCCGGCCACGGTGGGATATGGTGTGGGGGGGTGGGACCGGGAGGGCAGGCGAGCTGAAGGGTGCAAGGGGCCGAGGGCTGGACACGGTGTCCCAGACTCTGAGTCTGAATCCTAGACATGGCTGGTGGCCTCAGCCACTTCCACAGCCACCCCCACAAAAGTTAAAATCTCTACATGGTTGGCAAATACTGCATGTTCATTGTGGAAAACTGGGGGAAATGGACATGCACACACACACACACACACACACACACACAAATTAAAATCTCTGGGAATGCTATCGCCCTGCAATAATCACTTTGGTACCATAGGAATTTATTTTTCATATAACTGCAAATATATTTTTTGTAAGTTCTCATATCTATGCATTTCCACTATACATTTCCCAAATGACACAGACTGCATCGATAACTTTACTACCTTATGTCACCTAACAAATTATATAACACTGTATTACAGAATTTTCGCACGTCAATAAATATATTTCTGTACCATTTTTAAATGATTCCATAGAATTTCATGGTAGAGATTACCCAAACTTATTTAACCAATCTTTTATTGCTGAACACTTAGGTTAATCTCCATTATTTTACTCTTAGAAATAACACGGCGGAGAGCATCTTTGTATAAATACTTTTGCCACGGTCACTGCTATTATGGTCGGCCTCTGCAACAGGAGTTTTTGGGTCAAAAGTTTGCTCATTTTTAAGGCTTTTAACACAGTGCTCTGTTGCTTTCAGAAAGGTTTTACCCATATAAATGCCCAGAAGTCAAGTGTGCAGGGAGCAGTCACTTGTATGTGCCCTGAGGTCTCTATATCCGTAGCCCCTTGCACGGCGCCTGGCAGACCGTAGATGCCGTGTGTGATGTTTGTAGATCTGAACCCACCTCTGTGAACTTCCGTTTCCTCTCTGTAAAATGGGCTAGTCCTTTGGTTTCAATGGGCCTCATCTTCTGTGTCCGTCAAATGGTTTTAAGGTCAACTACTTCCCAGGGGCAGTGTGAGGGTTGAAGGGGATAGTGCGTGTGAAGGACGGGGAGATGTTGACCAGGGTGTGGTCTCTGGGTCCAGAATTTTAAAATTCCTGGGTTCATAGGTTCATAATCCTGGTTCCATAATTTATCAGCTGTGTGTCTTTGTGTGTTGTTCCTTTAACTCTGTGCCTCAGTTTCTTCATTTGTGAGATGGGAATAAAAAGACACACGGCCTTGGGGAAGATTAAGAGGGTATTAACCCATGAAAAAAATAAAGATGAAAAAACGAAAACGACTTCAGCACAGGTCACGATCTGTTCAGGAGTTCAAGCCCCGTGTCGGGCTTTGTGCTGAGGTCACTGAGCCTGCTTCGGATGGTCTGTCTCCCTCTTTCTCTGCCCCTCCCCCACTCTCTCTCTTTCTCTCTCTCCCTTTCAAAAATAAACATTAAAAATTTTTTTTAAAAAATAAGAGGGTGTTAGTCCAAAGAAAGACACGGACAGTAAGTGTCCGGGAAAGCCGGCTACCACTATAGCAAGGTGAGCGTTACCACCAAAATTATTGAGCTCTTCTGGCCCTGTCAGGTGCCCATTTTAGGGGTTCGGTGACCTGGGATTGCTAGACGCAGGAGGAGGAGAACAAGTCGATTTGAAATGTAATCATCTCCGTGTGGT
The DNA here is from genome assembly GCF_008692635.1 of Crocuta crocuta. Lineage (NCBI taxonomy): Eukaryota > Metazoa > Chordata > Mammalia > Carnivora > Hyaenidae > Crocuta > Crocuta crocuta. The sequence goes on along the minus strand of NW_027551576.1, from coordinate 427,968 downwards.
CTGAATTTGGATTGTCCACTTTCAGGACGCCTTCCACGGCAATACTGTAAAATCACAGGCTAATTCCCTTCCACCACACAATGTGTGCCGCTCCCCTCCCGGGGCGGTGTTATGAAACGTGGTCTAAGTTTAATATTTGTGTGAGCAAACATAATTAGGAAGGTAAATACAGTGCCATAATAATAATAAAAAAAAAACCCCACAGTGCTTTGCAAAACCAAACAGATGATTCCGATCCCTCGGTCTGGCCAGAAGCCCCCCGCCTGCTGCTGCTGTCACATCTTTTTCCTGGGTGGGAGTGACTCACAGAGAAAGGGTCATCAGGGCCGTTAGGAAATGAAGGGTCTTCTTCCTGACTGAGCGCTGGGACAAGTGAGATAAATCTTTTCAGTTCTCATTTAGGCTGACAGCAGCCTCACTGGTGATGGGGGTTAACAGGGTAGAAAATAATGAAAAAATGTCGACAGCTGAGCTTCTGGCTCCTTGTTACCAGGCCTGTGGCTGTGGAACAAAGGAAACGACCTGGCCCCTGTGGGCCGGGAGAGAGCCGGAGAAGGGCCTGGCTGGCTGATTTAGCACAGCTCGGTCCCTTTGTGTCACATCAGTCACAGATAATCTCGGCACGGAGGCTGCACTCCTCATGTACGAATAGATCCCGCAGACCTCAGAGCAACGGTGAGGCCAGTCTCTGGTCAGACTGGGGAGTGGGATCGCCACTCACCCCACTTTGCTAGCGAGCAGGTAAAGCCTGAGAAACTTCCAGAGAACCCAGACTTGTCCACTTTGGGCCCCGTTTTCACCACCGGCGGGAAGCAGTATGGCCGGGCTTTTGAAGTTTGTCTCAGAACTGCCCCTCACCGACTCGTGAACCCGGGCAAGTCTCCGAGCCTCAGTTTTCTCGAAATCTAGGGAATGGAGATGGTGACAGGGCCCATTTTAGGGGCTGCTTTGAAGAGCAGAGGTAGGCCAAGTGTCCGGCACAGACCTGGCATCCATCAGATGCTCATTAAATGGTGGCTAATGACCCCGAAGACTGGAGCAGCCCCCTCCCCATTCCTGAGCTGGGTCCTAACACTCGAGTGGGTGTTCCTTCACCACCCATGCACTGCTCACGCATCTGCAGGAGGTGGGAGAAGCTTCTGGGCCAGGTGTCCTTCCTGGGCTTGGGTCTGGGGCAGCTGCTCTGCCTGCCAGCTTCTCACTGTCTCACGTGCTCTTTGACTTAATAACGTACCTTCTCCTGATTCTCCATTTCCCCTTTGCAGTCGTTCTTATGACTAGAGACAGCACTTCCCATTCCACAAGCCATCCTACGACTCCTGTGGGCAAGTGGACATATGCACACAGCGGCCCTTGCATTAAGGACGAGATAAGGATCCGTTGCAGCCAGAGGGACCGGCTGAGACCTTAGAGGCCATCATGGTGGTCAGAGCTTTTATGGTTGCGAACAACAGAAACCCATCTCAGCTGTCTTGGGCCAGGGACTTAGCGGCTCTCCAGAGCCAAGGCTGGCTCGGGCATGGGGGCTTCAAGGGCATAGAAGAACTCCATCTCCCTGCACCTCTGCTCCAATTTTCTCTGTTTTCTCAGTGTTTTCAGGGGTGGGGTGAAGGACTCTTTCACAGGAAGTCTCTTTCCATGTGATAACCACGTGCCCCCCCTCCCGGCCGGCAGCTCCAGGCTTGCCTCCCACCTGCATCAAGCCCCGTGGCAAGTCCGAGCTCCCTTCTCCCAGAATTGAGTCTTAGGGGCTCCGATCGCCCAACATGGTCCACACCAGCGCTCCTGAAGCTGCATCTGTGGCCTGCGAGAGGCGGTGCTCTGACTGACCAGGCCCAGGAAACATCCCCACCCCCGAAGCCACGCATACACTCAGCTCCGCCTAACCCACCCACAGAGAATGGGTGGTTCCTCCGAAAAACTAGAGTCATCTTCTAAGAAGACGGGAGAAATAAAACAACAGATGTCCACTAAGCCTGTGTCCTTGTCCCTTTATCATCTGCTCCAGGAGCCGTCCTCCCTCTGCTAGATGTCCCTCAGAAACGGTATTCCTTACCTCTCAGGATGGCTCATTCCATCTGGGGACAACCATGATCAACAGAAAATTCTCCCCAATGTTGAGGGGCGCCTGGGTGGCTCAAGTCAGTTAAGCGTCCGATTTCGGCTCAGGTCATGATCTCACGATTCGTGGGTTCGAGCCCCGCGTCGCGCTCTGTGCTGACAGCTCAGAGCCTGGAGCTGCTTCGGATTCTGCGTCTCCCTCTGTCTCTGACCCTTCCCTGCTCATGCTGTGTCTATCTCTCTCAAAAATAAATGAAACATTAAAAAAAAATTTTAATTAAAAAAATAAATAAATAAAAGAAAATTCTCCCTGGTGTTGAGATGAAATCTCCATGTTTACACTCATGGTCCTGGTCCCGTCCTGAGGGCCACGTAGACCGGGCCACGTAGACCAAGCCACGTGGAAATTTGTCAGCTGCTCGAAGACAGAAATCACGACCACCCAGCCAGATCTTTCCCACCTCTGTCTGAGTAAACACCCCAGGTCCCTTCAGTTTACCCNTTCACAGTTAACATTCAGATCTGTTCAGAATACTCCAGGAAGGTTGGACGGGCAAAGAGTAGAGCAGGGCTGTCTGTCTAGACACATTCTTTCTAATAATGAAACCTATGCAGGAGTTTGCCTTTTTGACCTCCGTCTCTTCACATGGCCGACTCCCTCTGAGCTCCCTGCTTGAATCGCTGGGTATTTTTATGCCAGCTGTTCTTTAATCTGTCTTTTGAATTCTGTACTTGTATTTCTTTATATTTGGTCTTTTCAAACTTTATTTTATTAGATTCTGGTCGAGACAGCTGTGGCTCAGTTGGCTGAGCATCTGATTCTTGATTTTGACTCAGGTTATGATCCCAGGGTTGTGGGATCGAGCCCTGCATTAGGCTCCGTGCTGAGCATCTAGCCTGCTTGGCATTCTCTTTCTCTCTCTCTCTCTCTTTTTCCCTCCCCACTTCCCCCGCTCTCTCACTAAAATAAGTAAAAAGTTAGATTCTGGTCAAATGGGATCACTGTTTTTATTTAAGTGATTTTTCAAGCAGCTATAGGGTAACTCTTCTGAGAGGTCCTAATTCCTCCTCTGGGGAAAGACTTTTATAAGTTCGCTATGTCTCCCTCTCTGTTCCCTCTGTGTTCCCTTCTTCTGTGTGTCAATTCTTTAATCTCACGTTTGATTCTTCTTTACCTTCTTAGTGGAGTGGTGGACAGTGGGTCAGAGGCTTGAGGATGAATTCACAGTGGGGGTGACCTTTGAGTTGGGTGCTGAAGGGTGAATAGGAGTCTGCCAGATGGAGAAAGGACGTTGGGAGTTCAGTGTTTGGAAAAGTCAAGAGCACAGTGAGTATATCGCGGTGGAGGTCCAAGGCAACTCAGAAGGGAGGCTGCAAAATGGCAGGCTTCCGTTGCATTTGGTTCTCAAGGATAATCTGCATGGCCCTCACTATGTTAAGAAAAATTAAACCACTGTTTGAAAATTGTAGGCCTTCACATAAAAATCAGGACTTTGCATTTTTCTTCAGAAATAAGAAGTTCTGCCAATATCAGATCCCCATGGGTAATTCTTGGCAGAGTTGGCTGGAACCAAGCAGCTGGTGGCCTCCCTAGGCAGGGCACACTCTCCCTGCTGCCCCAGCGTCCCCGCCTTCTCTGGTGTAGCATACCTGCTTGGCTCCTGTATTTTGCCTCCCTGCCCCTTTATGTATTTGAATTTGTGGCCTCATTTTTAAACATTATCTACCGGTGATTCACAAATTCTAGCCTCAGAACCACCTGGAGGTCTCGTGAAGCAGATTGCTAGGCCCCACAATGTCTGATTTCGTAAGGTGGAGAGAGGACTGAGAATCTGCATTTCTAATAAATTCCTTGGCGATGCCGCTGCTGCTGGTCTGGGGACCGCCCGTGGAGAATGACTTACCTCTGTTTCACAGGTGAGGGAACGGAGGCCTGCCTCTGGTCAGTGCAGCGTCTGGCCCCAAAGGCAGGTTTTTCCACTCCAGGTCCTGCACTGAATCCACTAACTCCTGCAGAGCACCACGGGGAGGTTCCATCTGCATCCTGCCTGCTCTCCCTTCCTCTCCCTACCGTGTCTGAGACTGGGCACTGAAGCCCATTCATTCCATTTTCAGTCCCAGCCTCCCTAACAATAGCCATCCATTATTCTATGCTCCGATGCCTGCAGAATTTAATTACTTGCCTGGCCGTGAAGTGAATTTGATTGTTGGGAGCTGCGGTGTTCTGGAGGAAACACTAATGAGGAAAGACTCTCAGCAGAGAAGAGAAGGCATCTGGGGGCTTGTGTTTGAAAGCAGCCATTCACTGTGTGGCAATAGGTCTTGGTCTTCAGTGAGCTTTTTCGTTCCCGCCTCGAAGATGTCCGTCGCATTTCATAAATAAATCAGGGCTTTTGTGTCCAATAATTGCCTTGCTTTGTAACCAAGATCAAAAGCGCCCAGGGCCTTGGATTCAAAGCCAAGTTTATTTTTTATTTCGTGGTTGCAGGAGAGAGTGAGGGTTTGCATGCTGGAGGGTCCAGCTCGGAGGCCTGCATGGAGAGAGAGCAAGTGGGCAAACTGCCAAGGGAATGAGAAACCTTCGGCCGGTCTCCACTGGCTCCCGGGGAGATGAAGTCGTGAACACTCACCCTGCTGGCAGAGCCTGCTGAGCTGGTTACCATCAGGCGTTCAGCTCACTCAATAAACATATATTAGTGCTATCCTGACAGTAGGTAAACAATAATCATAGAAAGCAAACAGTGAGTGCTTACTGTGTGCTGGGCTGTGGGCTAAGCACTCCCTAGGTAATTAATTCTTAAAGCCTAAGAGCCAGATGCTGTCATCATCCCATTTTACAGATGAGGGAACTGATGCTGATGAAGGTGAGCTGGGATTTGAGTCCAGATATGTATGACTGGAGCCCATGTGTGGTGGTAGACAGGTGGTAAAGAAGATAGAGATGAGTCAGACACAGTGCCCTCTCTCGGAGAGATCACGCTGTTGAATGGAAGCAAAGACCGTTGTGTAGCTGTGATTCAAATACAGCAGAGAGGACCTTGGTTCAGAGCGGGGAGGACTTCTAATCTGGGCTAGAGGTTGGGTCTCAGGGGAGGTTTTATGTTGGGAATGCAGCATTTGAAGTGAGTCTTGAAGGATTAGGATTTATCCCAGTTTGGGTTCCCCAGGAAGCTGACTGAGAGTGATTACGATGCAGGGGTCCATTTGTGAATGTTCTCAGGGTCCCCACCCGCAGAAGGAAAGGAAGGAAAGCTTGAGTCAGTGAATGGAGGAGTTGGGCTCTGGTGCAGTCACTACTAAAGCCTCAGTTGTCTCCGTGGGGGAGCTCTGAAGCTGGGCTGGCCCTTCTGAGTTCTGAGTAGGGGCGAGAAGACTGCATCTTTATACCTTCTTGGGGTCCCCAGAAGGGGGCATGGTCTTAGGCAGATGGCTCTTTAGCCAAGGCAGTTCCTAAGAGGGCCAGCGGCTGGGAGTGCCTGCCAGCACCCCTCCACGCAGCTGGGGGATTTAAAGGGACTGAAAGGGACCTGGGTGCCTCATCACTGTGTCCACGCAGATATGCAGAGATTTGAGAAAAGTCAGACATGGGATTCCAGACCAAAGCAAAGGCTGGCGGACAGAACTGTCTGGGTCCTGTATCATTAGCAGGTAGGTCGGTGTTGGAGTTCAGTGCAGTGTTTAGAGCTGAGAACAGGTTCTCTGGCTCAGTCCCTATTCTGCCACTTTCTGACCATGTGAGCTCAGCCTAAGCTTCTGAGTTTTGTCATTTTCAGGATGAAGCTAATGATAACCTCCTTCATGGGGTTGCTGTAAGGATTAAAGAAAGATAATATAAAACCACTACCTGGTACACAGCAAGCAATCAATAAATACTAGCTTTATTAGGATGGTTATTGGGACTTTGAGAAAGAACACAGTGAGACTTAAGTTTGGAGATGGGACGAGGGAATATTTTATTCAGGGCATGCAGATTAAACAAAGTGTTAGAAACAAAAAAAATGTATGCTCAGAAATCTACTCACTGATTAGCTCTAAACGATGGCAGCCTTGTCTCTTCTTTTATAACTGTTTATTTCTTTTTCTTGCCTTATTATATTGGCTAGGACTTTCATTTAGTACAGCATGGAGGGAAGTGGGAGAGAAGTAATATTCCTGACTTTTAAAAGGCATGCTTTGGGGCGCCTGGGTGGCTTAGTCGGTTAAGCGTCCGACTTTCGCTTAGGTCATGATCTCGCGGTTCATGGGTTCGAGCCCCGCGTCGGGCTCTGTGCTGACTGCCAGCTCAGAGCCTGGAGCCTGTTTCAGTCTGTGACTCCCTCTCTCTCTGACCCTCCCCTGCTCACACTCTCTCTCTCTCTCCTAGAAATAAATAAAAATTTAAAAAAAAAAAAATAAAAAAAAATAAAAGGCATGCTTCTAATTGTTTTACCATTTAAGACAAAAACTCTTAGCAAACAGGAATAAACAGAAACTTCTTTAGCCTGATAAAGGGCATTTACCAGAAGGCAACAGCAAATATCATACTTCCTGTTGAAGAGAATTCAGCAAGATGGCTGGTTACAGAAGTTAGTCGTGTTCTTGTTTGTCAGCTATGTCCATTAGAAGATAAAAATGATTGAAAATTAATGCCATTAGTGCTACAAATTAGCTGCATCCTAGAGGTGCTGATAAGTGACGCTTTCCTTGTTATTCATGACAATGAAATATTTCATAATTTCCATGGCAATTTCTTCTTTGACCCATGAATTATTCAGAATTATGTGTATTTTAGTTTCAAAGGGTTTTTTTTTTAAGCTTTATACTTGCTTTTAACTTCTGACTTTATCACCGTTGATAAGAAAATAAGGTCTGTGGGTTATATTTTTAAATTTTTGTTGAATCATTTGCCTTATTTAGAGTTTCTCTAAAGTGATAGTAAAACAGGCAGTTTTAGAGCAGCGCTAGGTAAGCTGACTAATGGGACAGAATAGGACCTTTTGCAAATGAGAGCACAGTACGTGACAGCGGTGCATTGCAGATTGGTCGGGGGGGAGGGTAGGCGATTTAGAAGCAGAGTAGATTCCACTGTTGTCACTTTGGGGGTCATTTTCAGGAAATGATTTTATACATACACACACATATTGTTTATATAGAAAAATAAGACCTCTACCTTCATTCACAAAAATATGTTCTAGAGAGATGAAAGCACTAAAGGTAAAAAGCAGTACTTTAAAACCATGGAAGAAAATGTAGGAGGTTATATTTAAAATCTTGGGGATAGGAAGAGAAACATAAAGAAGAGTATTTCTTCTGTCTGAAGGAAGCACAAAAAAAGCACAAACTCTAAAGAAAAATATTGATAAATTCCATTATGTAAGAATAAAAAAAAAAAATCTGCCTGCAACAACAAATAAGTAAAGAGAAAAGCAAATGAGACCTAGCTTGACTCATAGTTTAGATTGGTAGGACAATCCTAAGTGCTGACAAGAATGTGGAGAAACAGGGTCTCTCATAACCTGTAACTTGGTCCAGCCCCTTTGGGGAACAATTGGACTTAATCTAGCAACAGTGAAGGAAGAGGTATACACCCTATGGCCCAGCACTTCCACTTCTAAGTATAATCTACAGATATTCTAGTATATCACACACACACATACAAACCTTGTATGAGGAAGTTTGCTGCAATAGTGTTCATAGTAAAGTAACAAAGAAAAATCGCCTAAATGTTCATCATGAAGGGGATGGTAAATAAGCTAGGTATAGTCATACAGTGGCAGAGCAGACGATCCTTAAGATGAAGGAACTAGATCTATGTGTATCAGTGCGGATAAGACTTGGAAACGCAACGTTGGGCCAAAGAAGCAAGCTAAGCTGTGATATTTTTAAATAATTTAAAACAGAAGTTCATATTGGTTTTTTCGTTTGTTTTTAAGTTTTTATTTATTTATTTTGAGAGAGAGCGCATGAGTGGGGAGAGGCAGAGAGAGAGGGAGAGACAGAGAGAATCCCAAGCAGGTTCCACACTGTCAGCGCAGAGCCTGATAGGGGCTTGAACCCATGAACCATGAGGTCATGACCCAAGGGGAAGTTGGACGCTTTACTGACTGCCCCCTGGGCGCCCCAGGTTCATATTGTTTATAGTATTAGAAACCTGTGTGACCTAAAGCTATGCAAAGGTGGGCTGTGTAAGACACACTAGCTGCAGAGGAGCAGTTGAGGAAGGAGAGAGGAAGAAAGGGGACTAAGAACACTTCAGCTGTATCTGTAACATTTTGCTTTCCAAGAGTGGTTTTGGAGCAAAAACAGAAAACATCTAATTTGGGTGGCATCTTCGAGAGTGTTTGTTATTGTTTTCTCTCTTCTTCTGTATGTTTGAAATATTGGGGAACTGAAATTAAGGTGGCCGGGGCGTTGGGGGTGGGGGGTGGGGAAGAAAGTCCAGTTGGAGACAGACGGAAGATGCCCTTGGATGTCAGAGTAGGTTGGGCTTTATTTTCGAGACATTGGAGCATCACCGAAGTTTCCTGAATGGGGATGACATAATCAGAGCCAGGTTTAAGGATGATTAATTTGATATGTTTGATGGCTTTGAAAGAGACACGCTGGACTCGAGGAGAGCAGTTACATGTTATAACACATACACACTAATACACAGATTAGTGGTGAATGGGTGGGAGGAGCCTGGATCAGGGAGGGTGATATGGGAGTAGAAAGGAAGAGAAGGACGGATGGGTGAGCAGAGAGGTGGATGGGTAGGTTCATGGGTACATGGGTGAGTGGACAGATGGGTGAGTAGTTGGGTGGACAAATAGACGGGTGGATGGGAGAATGGATACAAAGGGTGTGGATAGCTGGCTACAGACATTTTTGAAACACCAAAGCAGTCTTTATTACGTCCTGATCACAAACAATGCAGATGAAAAAAAGATCAGATGATAAAATGACAGGGAGGTTAAAGTGATGTCTCAGATCAGTGATGCAGCAGTAATATGTGAATAATAATATTTTGAATCTAACAAATAAGCCTGACAACATTTGTATTCACCTCAAAGATCATCTAGAGAGGGAAAAAAACAGCTCAAAACTCAGTGGCTGCAGGTTTTCATAGATACTGATTTTTCAGAAAGATAGCTTTGTCATGCTATCCTCACTCCAAAATTTTCTCTCCTTACCTGTAAAAGATTCATGGGGAAAAAATGTAGGTCAACGTCAGGGACATAGTCCAGAAAGACTACTCCTGAATATGCTCTGCTTCCACAGAGACTCAGGCCAGCGTTCCACCCCGTCTCCTTCTGCCTTGACCTGGAGGCCATGGGGGAGGGCAGGGACTTGGTCACAGATAACAGGAGATTCTGCAGAATGGCACTGGGCACTGGGTGTTATCTGATATTTACGATGATCTACAGCAGAGCCTTGTAAACTTCAGGATGCTCTTCATACTGAAGGCAGAGGAGTATCCGTGTTTTATCATTATTTGGGAATGCTTGGGGGAAAAAAATCTAAAGGCACATAGAGTGCTAATTCTTCCAATGGAGGCAGCAGAGAGGAATGGCTGAGAGAATCACATCTGCCAGCTCTATGGTCTTGGGCTTATTACTCACCTTCCCTGAGCATCTATGTCCCCATCTTTAAAGTGAGGTTAATGATGGTGCCTCCCATAAAGAAGGGGCCGATATTAGGCTCAAGTGAGTGATTATCTGTAAAGTAGGTATCACTGGGCCTGGCACATGCTGAGAGATCAATGAACAATAGCTAGTATTGTTCACTGTCTAATAGTACTGTTGTCATGATCTATACTGACAGGTAGTATGAGTAGCAGCAGTACTAAGCATTATTATTAACAACGACAACAAGTGTTATTAATAATACTACTTAGTATTACTAGTAAAGATCCCAAAACTCCTAGTCTGTCCGGTCACTTGAGTGTAGTCATTCCAAGGTATGCTCGGACTTCCTCAGACCTGTTACGTTAGGCATTGCTGAAAATGGAGGCCTTCAGTGCAAACAGCGTGCCAGAGAGATGCGGAGAGTAATTACGGGGGGAGGAGGGTGACATTGCTGGGCTCCTAGGTATACATCAGTGGGGCCCACTGCTGCCAAGAACCTCTGACGACTGGGCCCAGGGCCTTCCTGCTTCCTGCGGTCTGGTATCCCAGCCCCGGCAACAGGGGGAAGAGGTCGGGGCTCAAGTGTGCATTCCAGCTTCTTGCACAAACATGCAGATGACAGCATTCGGAGCTGCAGCAATAGCAGTCCTGGAGTAGTGTGGGAAGGGAGTTCAAGCAGGGAGGCATCGAGGATCAGGGACAGGAAGACGAGAGAGGAGAGGGAAGAGTAACGAGGGTCTGGATGGCAGGTGGGGGAGAGACTAGGCTCTGGCTGATGTTTGGGGACAAGGGGCCGTGACACGGCAGAGCACCCACAACCCACTTACTGGCAAGCCAGGACACAGCTAGGAGAAACAGCCAGCTAGCTGTCTAAAGCACTGTTTCCAGGGATAAGCTGACCTCCCAGGACAAACTAGAGAAGTCCCGTCCCTCTGAGACATGCCTTTTAAGTCTTCGCTTGGGAAGTAAAAGCACAATTGCTCTGGGAGACGGCCAGTGGTACATATATCATGTATTTAAATAGGGAATATCTGGGGCGCCTGGGTGGCTTAGTCAGTTAAGCGTCCGACTTTTGCTTAGGTCATGATCTCGCGGTTCGTNTTCTGGTCTCAAGGTTTGTTATTTACTTAGAAAACAAGCAGGAGTGTGGAAACAAAGTTGGATTTTTACAACTAAAAGAGCCAAAACTTTTGTTTTATTTAGTTTTATTTGTTTCCTATTGTTTGCTTGGAACCCTAGAACTAGGAAAGCCATGAACTGTCCCCAAAGGCAGCCCAACATGAAAACATGCAGTCGAGCAAAGGGAGATGAGCCTTTGCTGCTGCAGCACCTGACAAGGTGAAAGAGAGCCCCCCCACCCCCCACCCCAGGGCAGCTGGGAGTTGAGGAAGCCTCCACCTCCCTCCCTGGAGGGATTTTTCTCAAGGATTGTTTCAAATGGTCTCCTTCAGAGAAGTGGAGGGAAACTTGTCATTAAAACCCAACATTTTAGGATGGTCATTATTTTTCTAGGCACAAAGGATGATGTTAGGACTGGAAATGACCCAGCTGTTAGTTTGCCCTTTAAAAACAGAAGCTTTCAGGGGCGCCTGGGTGGCTCAGTCGGTTGGGCGTCCGACTTCGGCTTAGGTCATGATCTCACGGTTCGTGGGTTCCAGCCCCGCATATGGCTCTGTGCTGACAGCTAGCTCAGAGCCTGGAGCTGCTTCAGATTCTGTGTCTCCCTCTCTCCCTGACCCTCCCCTGCTCACGCTGTCTCTCTCTCTCTCTCTCTCTCTCTCTCTCAGAAATAAATAAAATATTAAAAAAAAACAAAAAACAAGCTTTCAAATATAGCTCACGAAGTCCCAGGACCTACGGCAGTAATTTTGAGGGTTTCCCCCTAAAAGCTCAATTAGCCCTGTACTGAAGACTAAATCAGGGGTGCCTGGGTGGCTCAGATGGTTAAGTGCCAACCCTTGGTTTCGGCTCAGGGTATGATCTCATAGTCCGTGAGTTCGAACCCCGCATTAGGCTGACAGTTGTGGAACCTGCTTGGGATTCTGTCACCCTCTCTCTGCCCCCCTCCCTCATTTGTTCTCTCTATTTTTCTCTCTCTCTCTCTAAAACAAAAACTTTAAGAGAAAACTAAGTCAATCATCCATGGCAAGATTTTTCAGAGTAAAGAAATTGATTTCACTCAAGAACTGTTGTGTCAAAAAAATTTTTGCCAGCCGGTCCCATGTTGACATGAATATGTGGGGTTTTGTTTTTTTTTTTGGAAAAAAAAAGATTAAAATATGGCCACTTTTTACTCCTTTCTGGTTTCCTATTGCTTCTGTGTATCAATTAGCTCGTAAACAGGCATTTATAGAGCACCTTCTGTATGCAAGTCTTTGTGACCAGAACCACAGGAAGCCATAGTCCCAGCCTTTAAGGAGCTTATGCTCTGATTGCTTGGAGACTGTTCCTTTTGCAGGAACCGTTTGAAAGCTTGTGCCTGGAGGAGGGTTTTCAGAAGACTGTCTTGCTCTGTGGTCATTCTGGTACATTCAGACTGACATAAGCACAGATTACATCAGTATTCTTTCACATCAGCAAAAGTGACAATTTATTGGATCCAATAACAGAGAAAGTCTGGATGTAAGTCTCGTTTAGGCTTCACTGGACCCAGGATGCAGATGCTGTTGTCAAACCTCGACTCTCCTTGTGGTGGGCAAGGTGACTGCAGGCAGCCCAAGACTCCTGATACCCTAGCTTAGCAACCCCAGATGAGAGAAGATCTGAGAGTATGGCTGTCAGAAAGCTCCCAGGAAAGATCCTCATTGGCTCAGCCTGGAATATGTTCCTATCTCTAACCCAATCACTAGAGACAAGTGCTCTGGTCAAACTGGGTCCCATGACTGACGGACCATCTTGTATGACTTTGCAAGCAGGGGTCAGTTCCACCATGTTTCATCTCCTGTTACTAGAGGAAGGAAGGGAGAAGTGAGAGGCGGTCATCATGGCTGATTTATTTCTAACAGGACAGGTGGGCTAAGAAGGACCAGGCTAAGGAGAACTATGCCTGCCGCAAGTGGGGCGAGGGCCAGGGGTGCAGACTCCAGTACAGGCGGTGAGAAGGTGTACCAGACAGCCACGTGGTGTCCTGCCAGAGGGCACACCCTCCTTCGCACCTTCTCTGTGCCCTGGGCTCGTTGCTGTTAGGGCATTGCGATGACCTCTCCCATCCATGTGCCTGGATCTCCTCCTGGGCCCTGCGGAAGCGGACCACAGAAAAACATTACAGGTGCCGTCTTTGGAGTCAGACCAACCGAAAGCTGAATCCTGGCTCTGCCACTTCCTAGCTGTGCAGCCTAGGCCAAGTCACTCAACGCTTCTGAGCCGTCAGCCCTCTTTTGTCAAGGGAGCATAATAGTACCTACCTTAAAGGTTTAATTAGATAATGTATGGAAGTGGTTTTGGACAGTATTCAGCACATGGAAAGTCCTTCGTAAATGCCGGCTGCAGTTGATAAAGCAGGAGCCATGTCTCACTCAGCGTTGTGTCTTCAGTGCCTCGCTGAGGCTGGTATCTAGTAAGTGTTCCACATGTGCTTGTGTAGATTGAACGGAAACTTGGTGAGGAGTTGGCCACAGAGGTACAAGAGGAGGTAGTGCAGGCAGGAGTATGGGTACAGGGGGCTCTGAGAATCTACAGCAGGCAATGATGTTGGGGCCCATGGGGGAGCCAGGAGGTGGGCCTTGGGAGCCAGACTCTTCAGTGGCCCTCAAGTATTGGGCTCCGAGCAGGGCACTTGTTAAAAAGACACCTTCCTAGGGTCCAGTCTAGCAGGTCTGGTATTGCCAACCTCGATGAGTGCCAGGGGGTTCGGATGGCTGCCCCCTGTGCAACCCCATTAGCTTAAGGGTCATAAGCTCAAACGCGTCCATGGGCCAGGTGGGTGGTGTGGACAGGGAAAGGGAGATGCTGGGTACTGTGGCCAACTGGAGAGCACAGACCTCATGTAGAATGGCAGCCATACTCGAAGTAGGGGCTCAGTATTGCTGGATCTCCAGTTTTTCAAGAGAAGCTGAAAGTCAACACTTCTAAGGGGGAATTTCCTGATGTTTTAAATGCTGAGAAATGAGTCAGATGTTTGAACGCACCGAAAGGCCAAATAAAACATGTCTGCAGGCTGGAGATGAGTGGCTACTTGGAGCCCTTGGTCTAGGGCAATGGCTCTCACCCGGGGCGGTTCTGTGTCCCGGGGAATGTCTGAGATGATTTTTCTTATCACAGCCCGGAGTGGAGGTGGGGAACGCTACCGGCCTCTGGTGGTCAGAGGCCAGGGATGCTGCTAGCCACCCTAAGGTGCCCCAGAAGCCGCCCCCACCTTCAAGAGTCACGTGGCCAGAAAGGACGTTTAGCTGGCATTAGCAGTGGGCAGAAGATAGAGGCAGGGCTGGAGACACCTGCCACCTGACTGTATAGACTTATTTGGGTCAGAGAGACAGGGCTCCGCCCTTTCAGCCCCAAGGAGCCAGTGGCTGCCGTGGCGCCCCTGGTTGGTCGGTATGATTGTTCTCTACGGTGCGTACACTCCCCATGCATGAAGCAGCCCGCCAGCCCCCCACCTCTGCAGGCATGAAAGTCATGCTAGAAATGCGGACAAGTGCGAATCCATTGCCACTTGAGTCCCCAAGGGCTGGGTGTGATGGTCTGTTAGGCATCATCAGGGTTTTGGCCTCCCGTGCCTGGTGGAATGTTTGGTTTGGGTTCCTCATTCAGTCATTTCTGGAACTGTGGTTGAGAATATTTCCCTTCCCAACCCTGACAAAATAAAATGTCTTTGAGTCAGTAACTCTCGGCCGAGCTCTGGCTCTGGGGCCAGCACAGCACTTGGAGCCGAGGGAGGGACGAGCATCAACCCCGGCAGGTTCCTTCTGGAGGCTTCCGTCCCGCCCTCCCCATGCAACCCACCCGCCGTGTACCTGTGGCTTCATCTTCCTGAAGCACAGTTCTCTGGTCACCACTCTCTCCCACTCAGGAACCTTCTGTGGCTCTCAGTTCCACTGGAAGTGATCTGGCCCAGCCCCCCGTTTCAGGCGTGTTATCTGCAGTTCTGTTGCTGAGTTCTTCTCTTTGCAAACCACGCTTTTCCTGTCCCCCATCTCCTGCCCTCGCTCAGGCTGTGCCCCCTGCCTAGAATGCCTTCTCTGGCCGTTCGTGCCGAGGGAGGTGGCTCTGTTGGTGCTCCCCCCGTAGTCTTCATCACTTCATCCTGTACCACTTCATCTTTCACTCTTTATGGTCCTGCCTGGCTCCTGCCTTAGAATTATTTATGTTCTTAACCCTTGACCCAACCGAACTGGGAGATTCTTAAGGGAAAAGTTCATTAAAAAGTCAACTTTACGTTCCTTTTCTGGGCAACTTTCTAGCCTTGTCTCTGGCATCCCGTGGGTGTCAGCTCAGCCTGTGCTGTTATTTCCCAAGCTCTTCATCTGTGCCTGGCAGGGTGCCGGATGCGACCAAAAGTGTCATCTCTTTGTATCCTCACGAGGACTCTGACACTCCTGATATCATCCTATGTTTACAGATAAAAACCCTAAGCCTAGAGGAGCTTTTTTTTTTAAATTTTTAAATGTGTTTTATTTATTTCTGAGAGAGAGAGTGAGTGAGCAGGGGAGGGTCAGAGAGAGAGGGAGACACAGAATCCGAAGCAGGCTCCAGGCTCTGAGCTGTCACCACAGAGCCTGACGCGGGGCTCGAACCCACGAACTGTGCGATCATGACCTGAGTCAAAGTCAGATGCTTAACCGACTGAGCCCCCCAGGCGCCCGGCCTAGAGGAACTTTTACTTAATTCATTCATAGATTCCCACCATGTGACGGGCTCTATGGCACTGCAGGGACATAGCGGTGAGAGAGCAAGATATTACAGACTGGGAAACCCAGGAGGCAAACTCTGAGGCAGCTGAATTTAACATCCAGCAAAGTGGCGAGGGAAGGTTCTTGGGGCCCATACCTTGGGAGGGAAGCGAAGGCAGAGGTCATGCTGGAGGCAGCCTTGCTAGAGGCTTGGGCAGCGCTATGGGAAGTTCTAGAGATGGAACCGCCCTTCAGAGTGGCCCCAATTGAGAAGGGAGAGGCAGACCTCTATGCCCACCATGCATTTATCTTCAGACAGACACCTTTTAGGCTTTGGAAGGGATGTCACACGGTCTACTGAGGCCGTCCCTGAAGAGTGCTCCTGGCTGGGGCTGCCTGCTGCATGCCCTCCCAGCAGCTAGGGTATCTGAGCATCGACCAGCAGAGAGAAAGTCTCTTTGTGCTGATGCAGCTTGCATTCAAGTGGAGGAAACAAATGGTAAGTGAATTTAACACGTGAACAAGCCAGCAAGGTCATTGCACATCCCTTAATAAGTGCCAAGAAGGAGAGAAACAGGTGCTCATTTTACCCATGGGGAAGCTGAGAGGCCCAGAGGTCAAATGGCTTAAAGCCCCACCTCCAATCCTGGTCCCTGGCTCCAAAATTCAGCCCTCTCGGCTGTGGAACCAGACCTGAGCTAATCGTGTAGAGCCTCATAAGTTAAGCTGAAGAACTGGGTCTTGATTTTGATTGAGGAGGCTCTGGAGGGGGAAAAAAATACAAAACTACACTGGCACAGGCCTGCAGAACTGGGGACAAGAGCAGAGGGCTGAGTGAAGGCGCGGGTCCTGCAGTGACGATGGGCTTGTTCTGGGACTGGTGGTCCTGGGTGCTTAGGGCCTTTGACGGCAAGTAAAAGAAAACCATAGTTTAAAGTGGCCTAACCAGCAAAGTCCCAGAAGTGGAGTTCGCTGGGAGGCAGGCTCTGGGTTCAGTTGAACCAGTTTCTCAGGAGGTCATGAAGAAGCCAGGTTTCTTTTGCTTTGCTACCCAAGGTTTCTTTCTCTTTTGGTCCTAAAGTGCCTGCTGGTCGCAGCTGGAGCCCTCAGTAGAAAAGCTAAAACCTTCCCTTAACCATCTTAGTTCTTCTCTTCTATCCAGTTAAGTCACATCTTCAGCCCCGGGCTAATAGTTCATACCAGAATCCAGAGTCAGCTTTCCTGGAAGAACTCAGCTGGAGGAATCAATAAAGCACCAAATGCATGGCTCTTTTAGGAAGCAGAAAGGATGCTGGGATGGATGTTGGGGAGGGAGTCAGCCTTATCTGCTACAGAGAATAAAATTGAGCAGTTCGAAGGCAGGACACCGTGACAGATTGAATTAAAGGGAAAGGAAGGCAATTTTTTTTTTTTTTTCAAAAATAACTCCAGGGGTGCGTGGGTGGCTCAACCTGGTTGAACATCTGATTCTTGATTTCAGCTCAGGTCATGATCTCATTGTTCGTGAGTTCGAGCCCTGCGTCAGCTCTGCTTAGGATTCTTTTTTTCTCTGTCCCTCCCCCGCTCGTGCACGTTTATGCACACTCTTCCTCTCTGTCTCAAAATAAATAAACAAGCATTAAAAAAGAATAACTCCAAGGTTTCCCATTGCCATGCTTGGGAAGATCTTATCCCATTGACCAAACTCAAGGGGGTGGCGGAAATTTCAGGTTTGATTTTGAATAATTTGAGTTTGATATGATGAAGAGACCGTAAAACCACGTGGTTCTGCAACAGCCGAAGCTATAGGTCTTTGAGCTTGGGGTCAAGGTGCTTTAGGACAGAGCCGAGGACAGAGGACTCCTACAGAAATGGTACATGGCTGCGGGTTTCTGAAAAGCAGAAGCTGGAGTCAGGAGTGTATGTGGAGCTGGCGGGGGCCAGGCCCGAGAAGGCAAGGACGTTCCTGGCAGAGTTACTTCTAGGAATTTACCTGACAGGGGTCTCTGCTCATGTGCACAGTGACAGGGTACAAGGCTGTTCACCACATCATTGTCTGAAGTGTTAAAGGTGACTGGAGACAACCTAAATATCCAGCGCTATGGAGTTGGTTAATTCATTATGACATATCTGGTATATGGAACCTCAAGTGGCTGTTAACAAAGGAGGTTGCAGGAGCTGCATGGCTGCAAAGGAGAAATCTCAAACAGACTGTTGGATGGAAAAAAGCAAGATGAAAAGATGTGTATAGAATACTTCCATTTGTGTTTAAAAACAAGAATATACACTATTCAAATGTATGTTTGTATATCTTTAGAGTGTTTCTGGAAGGTATCAAAAGAAACTTCTTTATTTTAAATTATTATTATTATTATTATTATATTATTATTATTAGAGAGAGAGAGAGAAGGAGAAGGAGAATCTTAAGCAGGCTTCACACTCAGCATAGAGTCCAATGCACAACTTGATCCCATGACCCTGGGATCATGACCTGAGCCAAAATCAAGAGCTGGATGTTTAACTGACACCCAGGTGCCCCTCAAAAGAAAATTCTTTAAAAAAAATTTTTTAATGTTTATTTTTTAGAGAAAGAGAGAAGAGGGGGACAGGTAAAGAGAGAAGGAGACCAAAAAAAAAAGAGAGAGAGAGAAAGAGAGAGAAGGAGACACAGAATCCAAAGCAGGCTCCAGCCTCTGAGCTGTCATCACAGAGCTAGATGCAGGGCTTGAACCCAAGAACTGCAAGATCATGACCTGAGCCGAAGTTGGATGCTTAACTGACTGAGCCACCCAGGTACCCCCAAAGAAACTTCTAATAGCAGTTGCCTCTGGGTGAGGTTCTGGGATCCTGGGAGACTTACTTTTTACTTTTTACCTTGCTGGCTGTTAGAGTTTCTTTAACCGCGTGCATATATTTCCTGTCATTAAAGTTAGATCATAAAAGTAAATACATAAGAAACTGGATCTTGGGTGTCAGAGAGGTTAGTGAGACTGAGGAGCTAGAGGCGGCCACTGGAGAGTATCAGGGAGTCCAGAGTCAGCCGTGGGGCAAAAGTCAGGGGGAGGGGCCACAGGGGAAACCGAGGCACAGGCTGACCACTTCCTTGTGAGACTCAGGAATAGAAGGAGGTGACTATAGCTGGTTGGGTTCATTGAGCACCACTGCAAATGCACAGGATGCAACTGAAGGTTCCCTTGTGAGCTCTGCACAGGCAGTTCTGCTCAGGCTCCGCTATGGTTTTGGGCTGGGTCTCCTATCTTTAGCCTCCGGCACAGCGGGGAGGTCTCAGCAGATCCCTGGACTGCCCAGAGCTTTTGCTATCTTTTAAGAGATCTTGTGCAGGCAAGGGCTACCCTCAGAGGGGCAATTTCCGGCAATTGCAGTACCAGAAGCTGAGAGAAAGACTCCGGGGGTGAAGAGAAGGAGCCTAGGAAGTCATCATGTCTGGTCCTGAGCCTTCCTCTGCCACTGCTGAGTGTGGGGGCTCCTGCCCTAAGCAGGGAAGGGCGGAAGGCTGATCTCTATGCATCTGCTGCTGGTCATGCTTGGGCTGAGGGAGCTGAAAGGGGGGAGCAGGATGACTCAGCTCTCAAGCAGCAGAGATCAGGGCTCCCGTTCGTTCGTTCGTTCGTTCGTTCTTTCTTTCTTTCTTTCTTTCTTTCTTTCTTTCTTTCTTTCTTTCTTTCTTTCTCTTTCTTTCTTTCTTTCAATTCAAGTGTAATTAATATATAGTGTTATATTAGTTCCAGGTGTACAAAATAATGATTCAGCAATTCTGTATATTAGTGCACTTCCCAATAAGTATGCTCTTAATCCCCTTCACCTGTTTCTTTAAAATTTTTTTAAATTTATTTTTGAGAGAGAGAGAAGGGGGAGGGGCAGAGAGAGAGATGGAGACACAGAATCTGAAGCAGGCTCCAGGCTCTGAGCTGTTAGCACAAAGCGTGATGTGAGGCTCGAACCCACAAACCGCAAGGTCATGACCTGAGCCAAAGTCAGATGCTTAACCACTTAACTGGCTGAGCCACCCTGGTGTCTCACCGCCCCCCTCACCTATTTCACCCATCCTCCCACTCCCTCCCCTCTGGAAACCAATTTGTTGCCTGTATTTAAGAGTCCATTTTGGGAGGTTGTCTTCTTTCATTTGTTCCTTAAATTCCACATATGAGTGAAATCATATGGTATTTGTCTTTCTATGAATGGCTTATTTAATTTAACATTATACGCCCTAGGTCCATCCATGTTGTTGCAAATGGTAAGATTTCATTCTGAATAATATTCCATTGTGTGTACACACACACACACACACACACACACACACACACACACACACTGTATCTTTATCCATTCATTGATGGGTACTTGTGCTGCTTCTGTGTCTTGGCTATTGTCAATAATGCAGCAATAAGCATAAAGGTGCATATATCTTTTGGATTAGTGTTCATTTTCTTTGGGTAAATACCCAGTAGTGGTATTACTGAATCATATGGTATTTCTATTTTTAATATTTTGAGGAACCTCCATACTGCTTTCCATAGTGGCTGCAGCAGTTTGCATTCTCACCAATAAAGCCTGAGGGTTCCTTTTTCTCCACGGCCTCGCCAATACTTGTTGTTCCTTGTGTTTTTTATTTTCAGGGCTCCCATTTTCAACATGGAAACTTCATATGATAGTCCAGGCAAACAGGGAAGGTATTAACCAAAATAATAATAATAATAATAATAATACCTTAAGTAACAAGAGAATCCTAAACTCTTCAGCCTGGGTGGGACCTGGAGATGATTTGTGAATTGTATTTCGAATTATAACTCTCAGGATACTAAATGCGTAAGTCACCTCATGGAAAAAAGATTGAGGTCATCTAAACTGCATACTACTGTGCTCCTTAGAAAGCCCGTGCATATGAGGATGTGATAGCCTCTGAGGAGTCCTGCAGTAAGAAAACCTGTCTCTTTGTTCAACTAGCTTTTCCCAAATGTATTTGCTTACAGGAGCCTCTGCCCCCCCTTTTTTTAGTGTAGCACTCAGCAGTTACCCCCAGACCAAGCTTTGTGATGCTCTAGTTTATCTTGTAGCTGTGGTAAGTAAGGCTCCAGGGCCACAGGGCCCATCAGGGATGTCGTGGAGGCAACAACCGTGATCTCCTGCCTTGTGCTACAGTCTGTTAACCTGTACTCTTCATGATGAGCTGAGATGCTAGATCGTTATTTCTCAAACTGTGTTCTATGGAACCCCACTCTCATGAGATGCTAATGAGTGTTGAGCTAGGGATACATACTCTGGTCACATCAGCTTAGGACCGGCAGAATTAAAGAAAGATGAACAGATTGATTGGCTGTGGGCTTCTCAGAATCTTTAACATGATGATGTCTCTGTAAGTCACCAATGCAGGGAGGTATAAGGTTCTGCAATTTATGTGGCCAGGGAATTCCTTTTCCAAGGGGCCCCTCTGGTAGATTTGCTTCATAGACACAAGTTGAGGAATTCAAGTCTAGATCAATGAGGTTTATGCTGATTTCTGTACCCATTCCCACCCCGTCCCAAGTCTTCCTGCCCTTTCTGGGATGAAAAGGAAATTGGTTGGTGCAGCCAGTGACCTTCTCCCCCTCTGATATTTGTTCTTCCATATTCCAGAGCAAGGAGATTGGCCTGCAGATGCATGAGGAGCTCCTCAAGGTCACCAATGAGCTTTACACGGTAAGTCCTGCTCAGGCTCTGCTGCTGTTTGGGGTCAGGTCCTCTTTCTTCAATACCAGGAGCCAAAGGGAGTCTAAACCTGAGACCTGGGATCACTATGGGTGTTTTTGCTCTGTCTTGTGCCCAAGTGACTGGGCGTCATCATGGTGGGAGGTAACGGTTTGCAACCCTGGCTTCTGGTTCTCTATACCTGGGGTGGGGCCCTGGGCATGTTTAGTTTGTATAAGTTCACAAGAGACTTGCATGACCTGCCTGCTGTGGGACTGTGTTACCTATAAAAGCAGAATACACAAGGTCATGGTGGGGGCAACATGGACATAAAGCCTCCTGAGGCAGGGATGTGGGTTTGGAGTCAGGTGCAATGGGCTGAAGTTGACCCTGCTCTCTACTGATGATGGTTAGGTATGTAGCTCATCTGGGGTTTGGTATTCTCATCTGCAAAATGGAGCGCTGTTCTGAGGATCACATGAGGTAAAGGGGGTGAGCATGCTTTGTCATCTCCAAGGAATGATTTCAGAACATTACAGCTTGGCCCAGCACTGACCTTGCTACTGATGTGGAGGTGAGGTCTAACTGGACTTGAGATGGGTATTGGAATCCAAGCGGGTGATTGGGGAATGCAGGAGTTTACGGATTGGGCCTCGAGAGTGTCTGGGCTTTTTCATGGAAGAATGTGGTGAGCCCCACGGACAACCTGGGGAAACAGAGTGAGGTAGCCCCGGCAGTTGGAGCTCCAGACCCTTCACTGCCAAAGACAATTAGGACAGATTAAAACTGTTGTATTTTAAGTATCTCAGGGTTCCTTATAACGTTTCTCATTAAAAGCGGGGATTCTGCTGCTGAAATTATGTTTAAGGAAGGGAAAGAATAGCAGGGTGTGAGAAGACCCCTCTCTTTGATGTTATCTTTCTATGTTCACATCCTATGTGACCAGCAGGTAGTGAACTCCCCAGGGGCCCAGAGCTTTTGCCCAAGAGCCTGGACCTCATGTTGGAAGTCCTGCCTCACACTCCAACCAGCTATGGGACTTAGAGCAAGGCATTCACTTCTCTGGGCCTCAGTCTCCCACTCAGTAAAATGGGGATGAGACTTCCTAGAGGTCAATCTGTAAGAGTTGAACTTCACATTTCAATTATTTCAGGTTAAGGAGCAAAACCTGAGCTCTGGACAGTTTTTAGCTGGGTCTTCACTTAGGGTAAAGAAAGAATTGCCGCTTGAGAAAACATGTGACTGAGTTAGCTGGGCATTGTCGGGTAGAATCACCTTGTAGATTAAAGCACAACTCTAAAGCCAGAGTCCCGAGTTCAGATTCATTTCTTGAATGGAAATATTAACACCTACTTCTTGCAGACCCTGTGGGAGTTGAGGGAGACCAGTAGATAAAGAATGCTTAGACCAGAGGGTGGTGATAAATATGCAGGGCTAGTAACCAGATGGGCTTTCCGATTCAGGATTCTGTAGAGGACTTGTCTAGACCAGCGATCCCCAGTCTAGGTCCTTTTTATGATCCTCAGGCACCTCTGTGAATGGATCACTCTCCTCTATGGGATTTCAACACCTGGGTCCTGGTCCCAGGGACCACCCCCCACCCAGATCTCTAGCCTTTCCTCTGGGCTCCAACTGGGCTCCTCTCCTTGACAACGTCTGCACACCCCACATACTGCCCCGGTTGGCCCTTGACCCTGCAGCTCCCCATGCCTCACAACTGCCCGTCATAGTCATTTCTCAAACCCACACCAAACTCCACCTTTCGAAAGCTATTACCTCTGGGCTTTGAAATCTTATGGCAGTTAAAAAAAAAAAAAATCTGTCATGTTATCTCTGTGTCCCCAGTTGGCGTGCAGTCTCCCTAGAGCCAGATCTTGCTAGTAACACTGCACTTAATGCCCAGAGACGGTTTGAACCCATTTGTATGGCCTCTGGCACCTCTCAGTCTTGGCTCTGATCAACAAGGCTGGCCGGGCGTAGACTGGACAGAGCAGGCGGGGATTGGGAAGACGGTGCTGGTGCCCAGCACAGTGCTCTGCACTCAGCAGGTGCCCCATGCACACTTGCCTCTGCTGGCCACGGGGCAGGGCAGCCGGACAGAAATGCCGCTGGCATCCGACGTGCAGGCCGGGCAGGCAGGTCCGTCCCTGCTTCCCACGCTCACAGCAGCCTGACGGTGGCCTCAGAGCTGGTGGAGGAGGAAGGACCACACCACCCAGCTTTCTCCCGCAGCCACTCCTGGAGGGAGGAGAATGCCAGCAGCAGCTCCCAAGCCATGTACTGACGGCACGGCACGCAGAGTCTTCAGTCCTCACCCCCAGAGCATTTAAGTTCGAGCATTTGGGGCTGCCTGCTGTGGGCCCCGCGCTACATGAGGCACGGTGGCGGGCTGTGAACATTTCAAGAGTTCACCTTTGAAGTATCTCATACATCCCCAGAGTTCCCTGGGTGCTTGCTGAAGCAGAGGGGGGCGGGGTGCATGGCTACATGAACGAAAGTGGTTCTGCCTACCATGAGTTTCGAATCTGAGCACGGAGACCAGACGCGAGTGCGCGAACTGGTGATGCGGCAGTCCGAGACAGTGTGGTGCGTGCTGCACTCCGAGGGGGAGGCACCCAGGCCACGACCCCCGTGGGGACTGTGCCGTGCTCGCCCCCGCGTGCCCAGAGCCCGTGGCAGTGCATGCACATAGTGGGTGATCACCACACATGTAAGTGTAAAGAAGCAATAGGGAGAGTATGAGCGTGCAAGAGAAATCAGACGTTCAGAAAAGCGATGGCTCCAGGTGGGCTGCTGTGACAAGGATGAGTTCTGAGCTTGGTGCGTCTGCAGGGTAGGATAAGGAAGCAGAGGGGGAGAAGGGAGGAGAAAGGGAATTCTCCGCAGGGGCAGCAGTGTAGGATGCGCAGACCAAACCGATGGCAGACAGATCGGGGTTTGAAGCCTTGCTGCACCACCTACCAGCTTGGCCAGGTCAGTTAACGTCTTGGACCTCATTTTCTTTATTGTCAAAACAAGGATACTAACAACTGTGGCCATTTAGTGCGTGCCTGGGAGGTATGTCACACTGTATCAGGTGCTTTATACATATTATTTAATTAGCATGTTCTCTAGATAAAGAAACTGGGACACAAAGCTTTGAATGGGAGGCCTCTGTAGCAGTTTTCAGTGGCTACATAACAAATGATGTCAAAACTCAGTGACTCATGATTTTGTAGGTTGGCAATTTGGGCTGAGTTCGACTAGGGCCACTGATAAGGCTACGGATTTCTGGACAGTTTAAAAAAAGGGCCCAAAGTGGGAATACCAAACGTGCCAGCACTTGTCAAGCCTCAGCTCGTGTCATACTTGCGAATATGCTATTGGCCAAAGCAAGACACGCAGCCAAGTCCATAGGTGAGGCGTGGAGGAGTGAACATCACCTCTTGTTGGGGGTTACTTGCTAGGTCACAATGCAGAGGGGCTATGCCTGTGGCCAGGGAGGGGGCCATCGTGGCCATCTCTGCAAATAGCCCACTTCAGCCGCCCAGCTGACCCCAAATCCCATGCCTTATGATTAGGGATGTCTTTTGAGCACTTTCTAGTTACTATGTCTGGTTACACAACTTTCCCCCCTCGCCCAGCCCCAGAGTCACAACAGCAGTGACTGAGGAGCAAATGACGTAGAAAAGATTCTCCAGTAAGCCTCACTGTCGTTCTTTTAATGTTTTCCAGAGGAGGTGACATGTTAAGGGAATATTGGGCACAGTGATGACAGAGATACATGCTAAAGGCCATCCATCACCCACTTTGGGGAAAAGGCTTGTCTGCATCTGAGACCAGGGTGTGGAGGAAACTGCAGGCCTGGGCATTTAGTTCATTCATTCGTTTGTTCGTTGTTCATTCATTCATTCATTCACTCACTCACTCAAAAATCTTCCCTCTGCCCGGTCTTCATCACCTTGAGGTGCCCTCCTTTCTAAAACATGCCAGCATGTATGCAAGCACATGTGCATGTGTGAGCACACACACACACACACACACACACACCTGCTCTCTCACTTCACCTATTTTTCCCTGAACCCCCATCAATCAGCCTGACATAATATATCTCTTGGTCATCATCTGTTGGCCTGGGGGAAGAAAAGGGCAGAAGTTGAGAGTGAGGGCCTACGTCCTAATCCTTCCTGAAGAGGCAAAACCAAGACAAACAACAATGAAAAACCACTGTTTTCATTATTTAGCTAAAAATATGTCCAGATTTTCAATATAGTCCATGGAACGTATCTGTCATGTTTTGAAGTGACGAACACTGTAGCGTCCCCCATATAGCCCTTTCTTTGTGCCCGACCACTGTGCCCCAGGCTCCCAGGCAGGGTTGCCGGGGGGGCCTCCTGGGACTTGGTTCAGGCTGATGTGGAGCGTCCACACCTCACCACAGCTGGTGACAGGTAGATACTAATTGGAGTAAGGAATGGACTCTACTTTCCACTTGTTCAGGCTTTGATTTGATTTTGCGCTGGGCTCAGGGACAGGAAATCAACCTTAGGCCCCCGGGCAAACGTTTGTAAGAGCGTCTCCTTCCTGATGCCCACCCTCAGGGACGCAAGAGGTGGAGAGAGCCTGAGACTGGGGGCCCAGCAACCTGGCTTCTGGCTCCGGCTCCATCCCTGGCTCACGATGAGTCTTCCCGGAACAACATCTCCACGTCTGTTGTCATCCAGGTGTGACTGTCACGGTTCCATCATGTCATTGGGCCTTCTCTGCTTTATTTAATATTTTTCTTTAAGTTGACTCACTTAAAAAAATATCACTGTCCTAATTAATTAGTGGAAAAGCAACCTTGTGTATCGGGAAGAGTCCAGGTTTTCCAGTCAGCATGGCCTGGGTTCAAGGCCGTGTCAGTTGTCAAACCTTCTGAGCCTCAGCCCCTCTCTAGACTCGGGGGAGGTTACCATCCATCTCTGGATTGTTCTGAGAAGAGTGAGTGGCAGAGAGCATAGTGCAACGCCTGGTAAACACTAGTGCTAAATCATGTATTTTATGAAAGAATGGAGCATAAATGGTTTTCTTGTATACTTCTGCCTCTTTCCTCTCTCCTCCATCTCCCCTTGTCATGGGGCCAGCCAAGACCTAAGAATGTTTTGCCTGAGAAAGCGCAGTCACCAGCTGACCACTCTCCCATCCCCGAGGCTTGCTCTCCATTATGCATCCTCCATACTCCAGCCACAGAGACTTTCCCTTTTAAAAGATTGTTGAATATTTAATGCGGCGCCTGGGTGGCTCGGTCAGTTAAGTGTCTGACCTCGACTCAGGTCATGATCTCATGGTTCGTGGGTTCAAGCCCCAGGTCGGGCTCTGTACTGACAGCTCAGAGCCTGGAGCCTGCCTGCTTCAGAGTCTGTGTATCCCTCTCTCTCTTTCCCTTCCCCAATCACATTCTCTCTCTCTCGAAAGCAAACATTAAATGGTTGAATATTTAAATTTAGAAATAGATAATGCATGCACTGAGTAAAAAGCAATGATTAAGCTGTATAACAGATTCCATAGTGAGAAGTATGTCTCTGTTGCCAGAGTCCTCTTACTCCATACGACCTGGGTTACTTGTTTCTGGTTGAGCAGCATCCACTCACAGAGATGTTTGATTCGTCTGTGAGCATACACGTATGGACGTGTCCTGCACACCCCTGTTTTTACACAAGTGGTAACAACTAGACCTAGTTCTGCAGTTTGCTTTTGTGGTTATATTTTGAAGATTGTTTCCTACCCCTAATAAGCAGTCTCCACTCTCATATGATGCTTGCCATGTGCTAGGTACTGGGCTAAATGCTTTGCATTTCTTAATTCATTTCATCCTCACTGTAATTTGTTGAGGTAGGTGATAGTATTACCACCCCATTTTAGTTTAAGTGTATTTATTTTTGAGAGAGAGAGAGAGAGAGGAGGAGGAGGAGACAGAGAGAAGGAGAGAGGGAGAAGATCCTAAGCAGGCTCTGCACTGTCAGCATGGAGCCCAACGTGGGGCCCAGACCCAGGAGCCATGAGATCATGACCTGAGCTGAAATCAAGAGTTGGATCCCCAACTGACTGAGCCACCCAGGCGCCCCCATCACCCCAGTTTAGAGATGAGAGGTCTGAGGCACAGAGAGGTTGGGTGTCCAGCCCAGGGTCACCTAGCTGGGGAGTGGCAGAGCCTGCTCCTAGTCAACCCCCCAAAGCTACTTAAATAAATACATTCAGTTATTTATGTAGATATATATGAAGTCCTATCTGCATCTCTTTTGGAAAATTATAATAGTTCATGTTAGCGAACGCAAAATAACGTGGTGGAACCAGAAGTGTTCTGTAAGTTAGATGAAGGTACAACAGTCTCCTTCCCACTGGTGCCTGCGAAGCAACAGCAGAGGCATTAGACATGTGAGCACCGAACGGAGTTTCCCCTCCTGTTAGAATCGGAAGGACTCCAGGAGAACTGAAAGGGTTGACCACACATCTGTCACCCCTAAAACCTTCCTGCCCATGCAGGTGGTTCCCATCTCACACTTTAGGCAACGCCAACCCGGCGCAGGTTAGCTGGGCTCTGGCCCTTGATCTCGCCCATCTGTGGTATGAAGGCACGAAACTCGAGGAGCTGAGTCTCCTCTCCACCTCTGACCTTCGTGCCACATGACTCTCTGTGGGAGACGAGGGCGTGTCTCCAACTCAGGGCAAGGAAAGCTGTGCCAGACGGTCGCAGCCTGCTGGCTAGAGTGTGGCCCAGGTTCATCTAGGGATGGAAGTGGTCCAAAGAAGAACAGGGAGTTGAGGTTTGCCTCCAGACAGCCTCGTCATCTCTCCCAACTCTCCCCCGAGACATCCCTTCAGTCGTTCAGCGTACACGTACCGATCCTCTACTGTGTCCAGAAGATGGGGTATTGTTACACCATGTGACAAATGTCCTTGTGGGATTATAGACACGGTGGGAGGAGGGGTGGGGAGATGAAGTCCAGCTGGGCATCAAGAAGGCCACAGAGAAGAGATGCCATTTGTTTGGATCTGAAGGACGGTGGACTTCCCTGGGTTGGCTGGAGGCCGGGGGCAGCAGCGAGGCAGACGCCGGGGTGTGGGACGAGCATCCCCCTGCGCGCTCAGTCAGTATTGTCTGGTTGTGACTTGGGCACTGAGGTAGGCCAGTAGGGCCCAGGACTGGGGAGGCTATCGGGGACTCATTCAGCAGCTAGGGACGGGAATGCATGCCAGCTAGCAGAGTGAAGGATCGGTGTAGTGAGTCTCAGAAGCTCACACACTTGTTTGTCTCCCGAGTAGGGTGTGTATTCCGTGAGGCACCACACCTTGTCTGTTTTCCACGTAGTAGTATTGCCGGCACCTGCTATGGTACGTGGCATGTCATAAACTGCTCAGTAGGTATGTCATGATCGAGGTGTAGCTGTTTTCCCCACACCTGATAGACTCACCAGAGCGAAGGCATGAGACTGCACCTCCTCCGCTTTGTCCGATTCCCTCCCTCACTTTCCTCCTTCCATTCTGTCGCCCTCTCTTCCTTCCGTCAGTTCATCCATCTATCCGTCCTCCCTCTTTGGATTTTGCTTTCCTCTGTGATGTCTTCATGATGAGGCAGGCTCCTCCCAGGGGTGACAAAGATGGTCCCCTACTGCCAGCTCACTTTCTATCAGCCCAGTATATCCTGGTAGAAAATTAATATGCCCTTCCCAGCATTTCCAGCAAAGCCCGGGCTGGGATCTTGGGTTCCAGTCACTGTGGTCAGGTTAACGTCATGTTTCCTGGTTGGCCAGGCCTACGTCTCATGCCCACCCCTGCATTGGAGGGTGGTGTCAGTTTCCCATGATCCACTGGGACTGAGAATGCCGGAGGGGAATTTGGGGGATTTCCTCAAAGAAAATCAGGAAGCTGTTCCAGAAGAACGAGGTCTGGATGATTCTAGGCAGAGAAAAACAACAGATATCCACTGAGGGGGAGTGTGTGGGGGAGTGTAAGGAGGTGACTCCATTGGCTAGTACTCAAACACGTGATACACTTCTACCTGTAAGCTGCTCCTCAAACCTGTTTGACTCCTGCCCTTTCTGGGCTTAGTGCTCACGTTGCTCCCTTTCTCTGGAATATTCCACCTCAACTCCTGCCCTGTTCACCCAGGTAACAGCTACTCTTCTCTCAAGGTTCAGTTTAGATGTCGCTTCCTCCAGAAAGCCGTCCTTTATCACCCTGCATTTTCACAGCACTTGTTACACCATGTGCTAATTGCTTGTGAACTTGTCCATGTCCCTTCCACAGTGTGTATTCTTCGATGGTGGAGACCCTTTCTTCCACACGCTAGTGTTTCCTAGTATAGTACATAATAAGCTATTCAGTAAATAGTTAACGATCAAAGGTGTAGCTGTCTCCTTCAAATACATACCGATACATTCACTAGGGCAAATATATTCACCTTCAGATATATTCACTAGGTCAAAGCCAGTAGAACTATATCTCCTCCATTTTGTTCTCCCTTCTCTCCTTCCTCTGTTCCTTCCATCCACCCATCCACCATCTGTCCGTTCAACCATCTCCCTATCTATCCATCCTTCCACCCATACACTCAGCCAGCCAGCCTGGTGTCATTCATTCACTCACGCAAACATATACTGATACTTGCTGCATACCAGTCTTGCTTTAGTACAGGGAATGTGTTTATTGACAAGGTCCTGGCCCTCTGGACTTTGCACTCTAGTTGCAGTGAGACAGTGTATAGACGTGCGAATGAGTAAATAAGATGGTGATTGTAAGTTGTTCAGAGAACGTAGGCCGCACAGAGTATGGGTGGTCATCCTGAAATGTGGGGGCTTTGCTTATCCTCCAGAGATATCTTTGGCATGCATTGGGCCAGGATTTCACCCATACACAGCTCTTGCATGACTCAGAGATGGTCCTGCCTGTGGGGAGGAGGAAGTGCACATGAACTTCACTGTTGACAACCTGTTGTCTAACAACTGATTCTTATCCTGCTCCAGCATGTCCCTTAATGGGTGCTGTCAACTTCCATATTTCCTTTGGTTTATTTTGCATTTAAGTGAGGGTCTGAAGGACTATGCATATAATACTTTCTTGTTTTCGTGATCTGAGTATTTGGGAAGACGCAGAAGCAAAGTGTATACAGCAAAAGGCAGCGTGATTACTGGACACAGCTCAGAAGTCCTAGCTGTGTGGCCGCTGTGTGACTTTGTACAATCCACCTGCCATTTCTGAGCCTCAGTTTCTTTCGATGATGGGCTAATACATCAAGATTTCTGGAGAGCCTTTTGAGAATATATGAAACTGATCTGTGTCCAAGAACAGTGGTCTCAACTTACATGCCCTTCCAGGGCCTTCCTCAGCCTGTACCAGACTCGTTCCACAGGGCTTCCCTGATTGGGTCTAGAGGGTTGGAACATGAAGGTCCCATTAAGCCAGGCATTAAGCCTGGTGGGTACCTCTGACGGGTCGTTCAGAGGTGCCAAGTTGAAGACCGGGTCTCAGTACCTTGGCCTCAGCTGAATGCCTGTGTCCACCTCTGCCCCTTTCCCAGCCCCAACACTGGAGCAGTCAGCCAGTCACGTTACGGTTACAACTCACGGAGCACTTCCCTATCCACCCCCGTTCTGGTCTCTACCGGGTGGAACAGAGAGGACAAGCCTCCGTCAAGGTCACCTAGCAAGTTGGGGTTGAGTCTCAAAACCAGGTCTCCTGAGTCCCTGCAGGGAAGAGGACCCTTCCGTCCCTATTCTGCGGTTTCCGCATCCATAAAGCAGGGATATATGGTGTCTACCTCCATATAGGTAGGGTTTTTGTGGGAAATAAGAGAGTTTATGTATGTACAGTGCTTAGAACAAGGCCAGGCGTGTAGGAAGTGCTCAATAGATGTTAGCTGCTGTCACCATTATCCTTACCACACTGCCTCTCAGGGTGGGGGTAAGGATTCACTGAAATGCTCCTTGGGGATAATAATAATAATAATAATAATAAAAAAAGGTTTGCAAACTCTGAAGTAACTGATAATTTTAAATATTAATTAACACATCCTGGACTGGCACTACTGAGCAGACTGTTCTAATCTATTGAGCTAAGGACATTTCAAGCTAAAACCCGTATTTCAGGTAATTAAATAAAGGGAACAGCTAGAGCAATTTGGATACAGCTGGACTCATTTCCGAGAGGGCCCCAGGTAAACTCTTTTGTGGCAGCTGCGTGACATAAGTCACCCTGGGCAATCAAGTTCACTGTTATTCTTAGGATCAGGAATTGCCCGTTGGACCCAGAGAGTTTGGTCGCAGGGTTTTTGGGCTGTATTATCCAAGCATGGGATTTTTGCAACTCAGCTCAGAGACTGTACTGCAAAGTTTGGCTTGTGGCAGAGCAGGAAGAGTGCTCTGTGGTTCAAGTGGGAAACTAGGCACAGGGAAATGTAGGAGGCTGAGAACACACAGCTGGGATGCTGACCTTGAGTGAAGAGATGGATGTATGCATGGATGATTGGACAGGAAGATCTAATTGCAAATAGAAACACGTTCTCCCTTTCTCCAAACTACTCAACACAGATGATAGATGAGTGGTGAGATAAGCAGACCTCAGCATCTGAAACAGAAAAGTGGGTTTTGCAAGAATCATCGAACCCAGAAGGGAGTAAGTCCAGAAATAAGCACCACCGGCAGCATGGTAGAAAAGTGAAGACAACCAGTGGCGCCCGTGAATGCAGGGGAATAGAGAAAAGCTTTGGGAAGGGAAAGGGGGGGTGGGGGGGGCTTTGGAGACAGACTTCAGCAGGCATTTCCAAGTCTTATATGTATGACGTTCCTGGAGCTAGAGCTGTGGCATAAAGATGGTGGAAAAGTAGGCAGTTGCTTTGGTTTTCTAGAAGCCTGCAGTCATTTCTTTTGGCCACTAGATGTCGAGAACACATCGGTCTGGCACACTTTCTGACACTTTGGTCAGGTCCACTGAGTTTGGAAATAAGTTTAGTGGAACTGGCATAAGGAGTGGATGAAATCAGTGAGAATAGCATCTCTAGAGGCTTTAGAACAATCCAAGAAAGCAAACATGGGTGGAATACATGGAAGAGGTCTTTCCATCAAGACCAATAAAGAAAAATTGATTGCATTTTTATTCATTTATTGTTTTGACATTTGGGGCAGTTTTCAAGATGAAAGAGGAAGGGAGAAACATGGAAGAGAATAAAATTTTGCAGGGCCCCTCAGTGGTCCGATCGGTTGAGTGTCCAATTCTTGACTTTGGCTCAGGTCATGTCACAGTTCGTGAGTTCAAGCCCTGTGTTGGGCTCTGCGCTGACAGCACAGAGCCTGCTTGGGATTCTCTCTCTCTGCCCCTCCCCTGCTTGCTCTCTCTCTTTCAAAAATAAACAAACATTTTTTTTAAAAAAAAATAGTAAAATCGTGTGC
This sequence comes from Crocuta crocuta, assembly GCF_008692635.1. Taxonomy (NCBI): domain Eukaryota; kingdom Metazoa; phylum Chordata; class Mammalia; order Carnivora; family Hyaenidae; genus Crocuta; species Crocuta crocuta. The sequence continues at coordinate 395,424 of NW_027551576.1, read as the reverse complement.
AATACCTAATGTTCTTTAGAGTTTGTAAGCATTTTCCTGAACTCAGGTGAGTAAATCAAAGGTTCTCAAACCCTCAGCCCAAATCAAGGGTGATGATGATGGTGGTGATGGTAGCAGCTGATGTCTACATGGCTCTTACTATGTGGCGGGTGTTGTTCTCAGCACTTTACCTACATTAACCCAGTCTTCATAACCCAGTCTTCTATGAGGTAGGTGTCGTGGCTATCCCCATGTTACAATGTGGAAGCAGAGGTCAGAGAGGTTCTGTGACTTGCCCAAGGTCACACGGCCAGTAAGAGGCACCATCAGGACATTTGCACCAGACATTTGTATCGGAGTGCATGGTCTACAGTACCTACCATGTTCCACAACAGACGCTTCCCACATTAACTCCTGGCCGGTGGCAAAGGGGACTTTCTGTGCAACAGATCAATGCTGTGATTTAATGGTAAAGAGTCAGAGAGGAATTCTTCATCTAATAAACTCACTTCACAGCACTTCAGACGAGAAGGGATAAGATTATAATGTTGATCAAGAATTTGTTCCAAGTTCCTTGACTTAAAGGGCCCCATCAGGCAGGAGTGTATCCCATCCCCGGGTAGAAGCCTCTGCTCTATCAGCTGCTGTAATTATCCAGATGACAGGGGAAGAGAACAGGCAAAACTCAGGAGCCATGAGCCATCTGTGTTTCTTAGTGCAGAAAGATGATCATAAACTTGATGCTGCCCAGGAAAGGTGCAACTGGGAGATGGAGTCCTGTTGATATGGGACCTCCCAGCTTGCCCTAAGGCTGCCGAAGCTCTTCACGCCTGCTGAGAAAATGGCAACCGATTATGAAAACACTATGATATGGTAGAAAGATTGGTGGATTAAAGGAAAGAGAGCAGAATTCTTTTTTTAAAATTAATTACTTAACTATTCTATATGCTTCCTGAAATAAACTCGTCTTTGGCTATACAATGAATTCCCACAAGGTCAACTGCACTTTGCTCTTCTACTTCCGCAGTAGAAGTTACATATTGTTATAGCAAGGGGATCTTTGAGACAGAAGAAATCCTAGACATCATCTAATCCAACCACCAAATTTTACAAATAGGGAAACTGAGGCCCCAAAGGGCAAGTGGCTTATCCAAGATTGAACAGTATTATCCGTGTAGTCTCCAAACTTTGCATCCGTGTGGACGACACGACAGTCAAGCTACGGAACGCTCCCATTACACCACAGAGATCCCTCACTCCCCTTTACGGTAGATCCCTACCCCCCTCCCCAGCCCCAGAATCATTGATCTGCTTTCTGTCACTGCAGATGGGTTTTGTGTGTTCTAGAACTTCATATACATGGAACCAACACAAATAAATTCTTTGGGTGCCGCCCTCTTTTGCTCAGCATAAATTTTTTGAGATCCTCCCATGTTGTATCAGTTCTTTTTCAATGCTGAGTAGTAGTATTACATTGTATAGGCCGATCGCTATTTGTGTATTTATTCATATGTTAATAGTTACCTGTGTTGTTCACAGTTTTGGTCTGTTACGGACAAAGCTGCTAAAAACGTTCATGTACAATTCTTTGTGTGGACATGTTTTCATTTCTCTCAGGTAAATATCTAGGAGTAGAATGGAGGGTCATATAGGAAGCATACATTCAGCCAAATTAGAATTGTGGTCTCTTTACCTAAATGTCCGTCGACAGTTGAATGGTATATGTATACAATGGAGGCAGTTAAAAAGAATAAAACCTCGCCCTTTGTAACTACGTGGATGGAGCTAGAGGGTATTATGCTACGCGAAATTAGAGAAAGACAAATATCATGTGACTTCACTCATAAGACTTTAAGATACAAAACAGATGAACATAAGGGAAGGGAAGCAAAAACAGTATAAAAAAACAGGGAGGGGAACAAAACATAAGAGACTCTTAAAAACTATGGAGAACAAACAGTTGCTGGAGGGGTCGTGGGGGGGGATGGGCAAAATGGGTGAGGGATTAAGGAATGAATCTACTTCTGAAATAACTGTTGCACTATATGCTAACTGATGTAAATTTAAAAAGAAATTATTTTAAATATTTTTAAACTGGCAATTAGGTTACCCAGTGATACTCCTTTTGGGGACAGAGCCATTTGCCGGCCAATAAGGAAACGACTGAGAAGATGATTTGCGTGTTCCCATAGGCGGTCCCTGAGTCCCCGAGGAGGGGCTTTCCCAGTGACACTGGGGGGTAGGAAGGAATGACGGACAAGAGTGGTGGCTGGCAGGGCCAGGTCTGTCATATCACCTCTGAGACCCCCACGTACTCGGGGGCTTTTAAATTTTCTCTTTTTTTAAAAAAATTATGTTTATATTTGAGAGAGAGAGAGAGCACAAGCAGGGGAGGGGCGGAGAGAGAGAGGGAGACACAGAATCTGAAGCAGGCTCCAGGCTCTGAGCTGTCGGCACAGAGCCCGACGCGGGGCTCGAACCCAAGAACCCTGAGATCATGACCTGAGCCGAAGTCGGACACACGTGACTGAGCCCCCCAGGCGCCCCTTACGTTTCCTCTTTACTAGTCCATTCCTGGCATTCAGTAAGGACTTAATGACGTTAGTGATGATGATGGCGGCGATGAGGCTGCTACCGATGACCATCAGCATTCCCCACATTTGTGCGAACGTAAAGAACTTGGGGGGAGCCCGGTCGTGCGGTGGGAAGAAGGCAGGCCCCCGCTTACCGGCACGGAGGACCCGGGGGGCCCGGGAGCACGGGGACCACGTGCCCGGCCGTGCGTGCTGCTGACCCCTGCTCTCGTGTGTCCGCAGGTCATGAAAACCTACCACATGTACCACGCAGAAAGCATCAGTGCAGAAAGCAAGCTGAAGGAGGCCGAGAAGCAGGAGGAGAAGCAGTTCAACAAGTCGGGCGACCTCAGCATGAACCTGCTCCGCTACGAGGACCGGCCCCAGCGCCGCAGCTCCGTGAAGAAAATTGAGAAGATGAAGGAGAAGGTGAGCGAGGGCCCAGGAGAAATTGAGGGCCGGGCAGAAATGCAGGGCTCACTCCCTGCTGACAGCCTCGGCCTTCCCCCCTCGGTGGCCTGAGGGGCGTGGGGGTAGAGTCACACCCCCCCCCTCCTGCGTGTGCTCTCCTGGAGGTCAGTGTCATGGAGGGGGCAGGGCTGGCCATGCCTCGCTAGCACTTGTCGGGCCTGGCCTGGCGCCAGGATCTACAGGCAGGGGAAGCGCTCAGCGGGCGAGAGAGCCGAACCGAACCGTGGTGACACTCAGGCCCAGCAAGCACGTTCTCGGATGGGCAGCGATCGCCGGGCATTTGTGGGCGCAGAGGCCTGCTCGGGAGGCCACTTTGGTGGCTGGAGGGCTGGCTGGGGTTGGGTGTGTCCCAAGAGGAAACAGCACTGGGTTGCCAACCAGCACCGGGGGAACCCAATGAAGAACCCATTCCAAAGTACCACCAGCAAGCTAAAGATGGGAGATTTAGAATTACCGTGTTCGGGAGCTGGAAAAGTGCGTTAGTGGGCACGGTGACGGGAGTGCCAGTGTTGGGAGTCAGACAGGCTGGGTTTTGGAAATGCCACATTTACAGTACTTCTTTGAGCCTCAGTTAAATGTTTATTTATTTTTGAGAAAGAGACAGAGCACAAGTGGAGGAGGGGCAGAGGGAGCCACAGAATCTAAAACAGGCTCCAGGCTCTGAGCTGTCAGCACAGAGCCGGTTGTGGGGCTTGAACTTGGGACTAAAGATACCATGACCTGAGCCAAAGTCGGACGCTTAACTAAGTGGACCACCCAGGTGCCCCTGAGCCTAAGTTTAAAAATCGGACAGTGATGGCAAATGACTCTTTTCTCTCACGTCCACTCTGATTGATTGGTAGTGCCTGCCCAGAGCTCTGTGTTGAAGATTGTGAAGCCCCTTGTAGGCATCCAGGCATCAGTTAAAACCCCAGCTGTGATCAATTAATGATGTCTGCCATGGCCAGGGAATTTAGAAGGTCAGTGTACATGCTTTTTTTTTTTTGTCATCCTAGATTAGGTCACTTCTAAGGTTTCTTTCTTCATAAAAGCTCTGATTTTCTTGTTGAATTCTCTGCATTTATTTATTCCGTACAATCAGCAAATATTTCCTGAGTTCTTTCTACATCCCAAGCATCATACCAGATGTTTATTTGGGCTTCTATGAGTCTAATTCTATGATTATATGATCCTATAGCTCTTAAAATGATAGGAGATTGAGTGGAAACAAAATTCACCAGGGCCTCCGTGAGCTGGAAGAGTAACCATAGGCAAATAAAATAAGAATCCAGCATAATTTCCAAAAGCAAAGAAAAGTATGCTTCCCAATAATTAGATTGAGACCCAATTTAAAAATGGGTAAAGAATTTGAATAGATATTTCTCTGAAGAACTTATACGAGTGGCCAATAAGCACATGAAAAGATTCTCAGCATCATTAGACATTAAGGAAATACAAATAAAAACCACAGTGAGATATCATGTCATACCCACTAGCATGGTTAAAATAAAAAAGACAGATAATAGCAAGTGTTAGTGAGGTTGCAGAGAAGTTGGAACCCTTATACACTGCTGGAGGGAACGTAAAATGGTTCATCCACTTTGGAAAACAATTTTTCAGTGCCTCAAAATGTTAAACATAAAGTCACCGTATGACTAAACAGTTCTGTCCTAGGCATCTACTCGTGAGAAATGAAAACATACATCCACACAAAAACCTGCACATGAATATTCATAGCAGCTTTATCCACAGGAGCCAAAAGGTACAGACAATCCACATGCCCATCCGTTGGTGAATGGATGAGTAAAACGTGGCTTAGCTATGTGGTGTAATATTATTCAGCCATGAAAAGGAGCGAAGTGCTGAAGGTACTACAACATGGATGTATCTTGAAAACAGTATGCCGAGTGAAAGAAACCAGTTGTAATATTGTATGATTCTATTTACATGAAATGTCCAGACTAGACAAATACATAGAGACAGAAAGTAGATTATTGGTTACCAGGAGCTGGGGTAGAGGAGAATGGAGAGTGACTGCTAATGGGGCTAGGGCTTCTTTTGAGACTGATATTCTAAATTGCGATAGTGGTGATTATTGTACAATACTGTGAAAATACAATCAGTCAATCAATCAATCAATAAAAGATAAGCAGGCAGGGAATTACAGAACTACAACATGGGGGGGTAAATAGAAGGGGAGAGAGACCACCAACTGGGAGGTCCAGAGACTAAGTTTAGTTCAGAGTCATATGCTAATTAGCCATTTGGCTCTTGGACAAGCCACTTTTTTTTTTTTTTTTAAGTAATCTCCACACCCAACGTGGGGCTTGAACTCACAACCCTGACATTAAAAGTGGCATGCTCTACCAACAGAGCCACCCAGCTGCCCCCAAGCCACTTCTTTCGGTTTTCATTTTCTCACCTATAAAGTGGGTGAATTAAACTATGATATCTTTACTATCCTTTCCAGGTATAAAATTTTATGAATCCGTGAAGGGCTGAAAGTGGTCTGGGGGTCACTCTGGAAATGGGTGAGGAGTCTCAAAACTCTCTGTGAGGAGTCAGGTGCATGGCTGGTATGGGACCGTAACTACCAGGAAAAATTTGTTTCCCAGAATAAGTGGACCCTGGAGAAAGGTCAGAGATCTATGAAGAGAAGTCAGAGGTTGACCTGAAATCACCCCTACTCAGTAGCTAGGAGAACTTGATCTGGAATAATAAAGGCTTTTTAAATACCCTTCTTAGTCCCCTTCACTCTTGCACCCTCTCCCCACCCACCTTCCCTCTGGTAACCACGTTTGTTTGCCCTGGAGTTTAGTTTTTGGTTTGTCTCTTTTCTTCTTTGTTTACAGTTTTGTCTCTTAAATTCACATTAGAGTGAAATCATATGGTATTTGTCTTTCTCTGAATGGCTTACTTCACTTAGCATTATACCCTCTAGATGCATCCATGTTGCTGCAAGTGGCAAGACTTCATTCTTTTTATGGTTGAATAATATTCCGCTGTATATGTATACCACATCTTCTTCTTTTATTTTGAGAGCGAGGGAACACGAATGGGGGAGGGGCAGAGAGAGAGAGAGAGATTGAGCATCCCAGGCAGATTCCACGCTCAGTGCTCACTGCAGAGCCCAACACAGGGCTTGATCTCCCAATCGCGAGATCATGACCTGAGCCAATATCGAGTTGAGATCAAGAGTCGGACATTTAACAGATGGAGCCACCCAGGCGTACCTCTACCACATTTTCTTTTTTTTTTTTTAAATGTTTTATTTATTTCTAGGAGAGAGAGAGAGACACAGCGTGAGCAGGGGAGGGTCAGAGAGAGAGGGAGTCACAGACTGAAACAGGCTCCAGGCTCTGAGCTGGCAGTCAGCACAGAGCCCGACGCGGGGCTCGAACCCACGAACCGCGAGATCATGACCTAAGCGAAAGTCGGACGCTTAACCGACTAAGCCACCCAGGTGTCCCTCTACCACATTTTCTTTATCCGTTCATCCATCAGTGGACACTTGGGGCACTTCCATAGTTTTGCTTGGAATAAGGAAGATTTAAGAGTGCCTAGGTGAAAGAGGAAACCCTGTTTTTTTAAGGGGAGCTGTTTTTCTACCCAGAACGGGACTCATCATCCGAAAGGGGTAAAGAGACAACTCTCCAACCCACCTTCTCTTCACCTCTTCCTGCCCAGGCCGGCGCAGGACAGAAGCAGCTTCCCAGGGAGGCCGTCCAGCTCGTAGCCAACACTGGCACCTCTAGCTGCCTCTCCCACCGTTCACGTCCAGACGGCCAGTGAAAGGTGCTTACTGCCCACTTTGTGCAGAGGCAGTTTGGGTTCTGCAGGCCCAGTGATGATGAGAGCAGATCAAGTCCCTGCCTTCCTAGGGCTTACTTTCTAGTGGGGGACACCAAAAACCAGCAAGTAAGCAAAGTGGTAAAAAATATAATTTCAGGTTATGAAGAATGGTTATGAAGAAAAATAGAGCCACCAAGATGTCCTTCGGTAGGTGAATGGATAAGCTACCTGCGGCCCACCCAGACAATGGAATGTTACTCAGTGCTAAAAAGAAGTGAGCTAGCAAGCCCTGAGAAGACATGCATATTACTAAGTGAAAGAAGTCCATGTGAAAAGGCCACATACTGTATGATGCCCGCTATATATGACATTCTAGAAAAGCCACGGAGACAGGAGAAAGATCAGGGGTTGCCAGGGGTCAGGTAGCAGGGAAGAAGTGGACATGGGGAGCACAGAGTATTCGTAGGACAGGGAAACTACTCAGTCCGATATTATAATGATGGATGTATACTGTTGGACAGTTGCCCAAACCCAGAGACTGTAAAATACCAGGAGTGAGACCCAATGTCGACTATGGACTCCGGGTGATCACGATGTGTCCCTGGAGGTTTATCAGTTGGAACTGATGTACCTTCTCAGTTTTTGCTGTGAACCTAAAACTGCTCTAAAAATACAGTCTTTAAAAACATTATAGAGAAATGAAAGTTATCACGAAAATTGAACAAAGATAAAATACATGCAAAAAGTAGAGCAGGGGACGGGAGTGGGGGAGGGGTACCGCAGATGCTGAAGACTCATTTCAGACAAGGTTGTGCTCAGAGGCTGCTCTGACCATTTGACTTTGGGGAAGGACTTGCAGGACGGAAGGAGCAGGCCACACGGGGACTTGGAAGGCTGGCTTGCCAGGCAGAAGGAAGGAGCCTGAAGGCCTAGAGGCAGGAGTGAACTTGGCCTCTTAAAGGAAGGGCAGAGGAGACTGGGCAACAAGGAGCCTGAAGGCAGAGGGTTCAAAAGAGGGATGAGAGCCAGCTTGAGGCCTCAGCTCTTAACCTCTACTCTGTTCTTGCAGAGGCAGGCAAAGTATTCTGAGAACAAGCTCAAATGCACAAAGGCCCGAAACGACTACTTGCTGAATCTGGCGGCCACCAATGCAGCTATCAGCAAATACTACATCCACGACGTCTCCGACCTAATCGATGTGAGCACCTGGGGAGGCTGGAACGGAACAGGACCCCACACCTGGGCTGGCCCTTCTCTTTAGCTGATGTGCATGTCCCGTGAGCCCCGACGGAGGGGAAGGGCAGTGGGCGTGGGGGCCTGGGGAATGAGTATCCCCTCACGGTTTCTACTTGCATGGGTGGGAGTGCACCTCTGGCAGCCCCTATATAGTTGGGTCAGGCGGTCTTACATTCCGCCTGCACTTCCCGAGTCCTCTCCTCTACGCTGGGCCCTTTGTGGGTATAGAGGTTCGGGGTGATTGTACACAGTCCTCAGCCTGGAGGGTTTCCCAGGGTGGTAGAGATCTGTTCAGGGGATATTATCGTGGGAGAAATCAGGCAGTTTAAGCAAAAGCAGAATGGAACCCTGACTCCTGAGTACCAGATGTGCAGGTCCCGCTGGAGGGAGAGAGAGCTCCGGGCTTGGAGAGAGAGCGTCCTGAGTGGCATCATCATGGAGAGCTTCTGTGTCATCTGTGTTGGAGCTGAGGCTGCTTCTTGTGTCTTGTCCGTCCCATGCGGGCAGGGATCTGGCCTGCGGACACTCAGGAAAGGTTCCACACTGGTGGATGGACCCTTTTCCTCTGGGTCTGCTGTGTCCTGTTAGGAGGTCAGAGGGTCACCACTTTTCCATGGCTGCAGTAGGGACCCATTGCCACCGTCCCCAGGAGAGGGAGCTGCCCAGCCCTACCTGTGGCTTCCAGTGCCCCAGGCCAGATCTCTCCTCTTTCTCACAACTTTTCACTCTTTCCAGCCCTCTCCTGTCTTCATTTACCACATTTTTATCAAGCACCTGCTAGCTCTAGCTGGCACCGCAGTGGACAAGGGCCCGTGGGTCTGTCCTGATGAGACTTACAATACATAACCCTAACACATTAATAGGCAACTGCAAAGCCAAGTGACAGCTGTCACCATGAGGGGGGTGGAAGGAGATGCGGGCCCCCAGAGGAGGGAGGAGTGATTTAAACTCTGAGCGGGGAGTGCATCAAGGAGGACTTCCTGGAAGAAGTGACCTTTAAACTGAAACCCGAAGGAAGACTATTTAGGCAGTATGACAGGCAGAGGGAACGCATGTGTGAAGGCGTAGAGATGAGAAAGCATGTGATGACTTCGGGGCACTAGAGAAGTCTGCTAATGCCCAAATCACAATTCCCGGCTCCCACTGAGGGCTTTGGGGAGATTTGTGCAGGAAGATTCCAAAGTGCACAAGGGCTTCCAGGATGAAAGATCTGAGTGTGGAGTGGGAGGTAATGGTAAGTCACCGTGATGGGGAGGGAATGCCGGTGGCCCTCACCTGCACGTGACAGCCCACGCCCTTCTGTCGTGTGCCTCTCTCCAAGTGCTGTGACTTGGGCTTTCATGCCAGCCTGGCCCGCACCTTCCGGACCTACCTCTCAGCCGAGTACAACCTGGAGACCTCTCGCCATGAGGGGCTGGATGTCATCGAGAACGCGGTGGACAACCTGGACTCCCGCAGCGACAAGCACACCGTCATGGACATGTGCAACCAGGTCTTCTGTCCTCCGCTCAAGTTTGAGTTCCAGCCCCACATGGGGGATGAGGTAGGCCTCTCCCAGCAGCCCACACCGAGGCCGCTTCTGCCTCTTCTCCCACGTGCTCCCACAACAGCGGGGGGAGGGGAGCATCAGCCTCCATTCCACATGCACGGCATTGACCTCGGAGGCCTCAGGTCACGTTCTCGGTCCAGGGGCTTCCCCAGCTGGGGAGTTTCGCACTGACGCCCTAACTCTGCTGGCTCACATGCCTCACCTGCAGCACGCAGGACCTTAGCTCCCCTTAACATCCTTCCCAGTTGTATCTGGACCCCAAGGGAGTCCCCTGTCGTCACACAAGCATCTCACAGTCTTCCCTCGGATGGCCTCGGATCGCAGGAGGCTGGGCCTCACTGTAGCCCCTCTGGCGGCAGCCTTGCCGGGGCACTGCCCGTACGGGAGGCTTCCCACCAGCTCCGCTCCCTTGGGTTTTGTGCCACCCAGATCCTCAGAATCGTGTTCTGGAATAAATAAATAAGTAAGTGGGGGAAGGTACTTGGTCCAGGCCACAAAGCAGCACACGGGTTACTCAAACTGTACAAAGTCCCTATGCAGATAGCTCCTTGAGCTGTTCCTTTTCATCCCTCCCCACTTTCTTCATTTGCAAAAGAGGGGGCTTCTGCAGGGTGTCCCCACAGCTTCTGGCCTGTCCCTCAGCCATTGCATCCAGCCCATCATCTGGACCTGCAAATCCTGGCCTCATGGTTACCACGGGTGACTGTGAGATTTGAGTTGCCTAGTTAATGGTAAATCACAGAGCCCTGCTGTCCCTTATGATCTCAGCTGAGTTAGGCCAGGCTGCCCAGCCCACGGGTAGTAACAGAGCCGTGAGTGGAGTGGATGGAGGGAGAACCGTGTCTCCTTCACCCCTCCTCCACCCCAGGAGCATGCGACTGCCTCACGGCTGCCTCACAGAAGCACCTTCCTGCTGGGGAATGGGAGCACTTTACTGATGGCTTCCATTCGTGGTCCTTTTCTTTGGTTTCTGTCAAGCCCGTTGCTCTCCTTCTATAACTTCCTGTTTTGAAATTAACTAGTCTCACTTAATGAGATTGTGTTCAAGCGCTTATTAAGAAACCCTCAAGGGCTGGACACACCTAGAAGACCGTGACTGAGGGGCCACAGCTTGCAGTGTGAGAGGGTGGCCTTTGGAGTAGGAAGACCCCAGTTCCTGGCTGCTGTTGGCCAGGTACAAGCCATGTGACCGTGGGTAGGTCACTTAACCTTTCAGAACCTGTTTCCTGGGCTGTCGGTAGGGATGTTGATGATGGCCCGGCCCTGGCTGCACACAGCTGATGAGAGCACTGGGCGATGACAGGTGGTGGCTGTCCCATTGCAGGTGTGCCAGGTCAGCGCTCAGCAGCCCGTCCAGACGGAATTGCTCATGCGGTACCACCAGCTGCAGTCCAGACTGGCCACTCTCAAGATAGAGAATGAGGAGGTGAGTGGGCCCCTCTGCCCCGTAAGGGATTTCCTTACAAAGGCCTGGCTTGTCCTGGAACTCTGGCCGTGGAAGGCATTCGAAGTTAGGGTTCATCCGTCAGACGGATGATTACACAACCATTTACACTGGGCACACCGAGAATCTTGAAAGGGGTGGGGGAATGCTCACAAAATGTTGAAGAAAATCAAAGAAGATGTAGAACTCTATGTTCAGTAGTATCCCAAGTATGGTAAACTAGAGTAGGTGCATGTGTATCTGTGTTTATTACAAGAAAAAAGCCTGGAAAGAAATGCTTTGAAATGTTGATTGTGATTACATCTGGGTAGAGGAGTTACAGGTGATTTCCGTTTTCTTCATGTGCTTTTCTCCATTATCTGCATTGAGTTTACGTTATTTTTATCATCCAAGATAGTTATAGGCGTTTGAAATAACACAATGAAGTAAAAAACCCAGGGCACACCGAATCTGTGATGGATCTGAGCCCCAGGGAGCTTCTGTCTTGCCGGGGCGGGCACACCTCCCCTGTGGCCGGTGACACAGGCTCGCCCCCCGGAGGGCACAGATGGAAATACCAGCTGCCGTGTGTTTTGATGTGGACTGAGGAGGCCGGACGGGAAACATCCCATTCCAGCCTGGATGCCTCCATGCAGGGAGCATGTCAGCCAGCCAGAGACCCCTGGAGAAAGGACACCGGGATGTGGAGAATGTCACCTGAAATCCTGGGCGGGTTTATCACCGAGACGTGCAATCACGGCTGGGGATGGGGAGTCCTGGACCCTGTCTTCACATCTCAAGAGGGCTTTCCTGGGCAAAGAGAGCTGGTTTACTCCATGCCGTCACAAAGGACAGAGCTGGGACAGACATGACACAGATTGTCACTCAGGACAATAACGAATCAGAGCTGTCCCTGGGGGGGAGGTTATACAGGAATGGATCATGCTTTTATTTTTCAAACCTGAGGAGAGAGAGGAGATGAAGAAAGTATTCTGTATCCTCCCCTGAAGCATTTTCAGTTGTTTACGTGGAACAGTCTATGGATAACAATGCTGATGGGGTTTAAATTGGAAATCAGGGCCCCAGAGAGGAGAATGAAGCAAAAGTTCCCCTGTATAGGCTATTCGTGGCTATGGAAATGCTTAATTGTGAACCTGACGCTTGTCAGGCTGTGTTAGAAAGAACCGGTCCATACATTATTCATTCACAAGTGTTCATTCAACCAGTACTATTCAAGTATTTATTGAGCACATTCCATGCTCTAAACACTGCTAGATGCAGGGTAAAGTGAGTGAACATGATAACATAGTGCCTCCTCTCCTGCAGATTATAGTCTAGCAAGAAAAGATAGATAAAACATGGAAGCGAGCAAGCCACCAAGTGAAGAAGTATGCAGAATAGCAGGTGATGATGGGCACTAAGTTAGGAACGGTTAGTCAGGGCGCTCTGATGTCACTAGGAGGTGACCGTTGAGATCTGAGTGACAGGAAACACTTCAGGTGACAGTAATTTAACAGCGAATGTAGATGCAGTTTCTCTGCTGACTGTTTTTGGAGTGACCTTCCATCAGAGTATAGGGTACAAGTCAGTCCGGGGATGCTGCGAGGTCAGGGCTTGTGTGCTCTGCAAGTGTGGCCTCCTGGGGAGGGAGTTGGGACTCCAGGAGAGAAGCTGGGATCCTGGAGGACTGTCTTCCTTGAGTTCTCTTTTCTCAGTCAGGCTTTTGATAAGTCAGGGGCAGATAGCCAGAGAGTCTGTCCACTGAGGATGGCCCCTCATCCTATCCAGACTGTGTCCCCTCTTCTCTCAGGATGAGCACCCAGAATATTTCTCCACAAGGGACCTGCCTCCCATTGGAGGAGCTAGTGGGGGGCTATATAATCAGGAAAAGAGAAACACGTGTAGCAACCTGGCTTCCTTGTTCGTCACGACATTCTCCAAGGTTCTCTTCGGCAGAAGCAATCCAGTAAAATGATGTTAGATTGGGCAACATGGGTTCTCACCCCAGCCAGCTCGCTGGCCTTATTTTACACATCAGTGTAATGGGAATGGTCATCTTTGTCCTGCCCGCCTCCTAGAGGCTATACATGGAAGAAATTGAGTGGGGAGAGGGATTTTGAGGTGTGAAAGGGATTCTGAGGCTGAAGGGTTTTTGTTGACATGCTGCGTCTCTCCAGGTTAGAAAAACCCTGGATGCCACCATGCAGACCTTGCAGGACATGCTGACCGTGGAGGACTTTGACGTCTCTGACGCCTTCCAACACAGCCGATCTACAGAGTCTGTGAAGTCGGCTGCCTCCGAGACCTACATGAGCAAGACTAACGTTGCCAAAAGAAGAGCCAACCAGCAAGAAACAGAAATGTTTTATTTTACAGTAAGTGGTGTCTTGGACCCAGAACCTACTGTTTGCTGACCTGCTGGCAGTGACTTTTGGGGAGCAGCCCAAGCTAGTGGGAGCCAGCAAAACCCTGTGGATCAGTTAGAGCTAAAAATTTTCCACCAGGCTTCTCGAATGAACTTGCCTGGCTTGGCTTTGTAAGATGCAAGAAAGCGAATTACCAGTGGGGAGCATCCGCATGGATGCTGGATTGATGGTTATTTGCAGTTAACCTAGAGAAAACTTAGAGAGTTGTGCTCAGTAGGATGGGAGGCAAATGGCTGTTAGCCTGGTGAAAGCCCAAACAACAGACCTAAAGTTTAGTGTACGGTTGTCACAATGGGGTGTCTTAAATTTGGGTGTGGGCTTTAGAAACCATGCCCTGGGTGACCTGTGCAAATTGCTGGTGAATTGTCAGCCCTTCATGTAAAATCCCAGATTACCTACATTCCACTCAGTTGAGGCCGGGAAGAATAAGGATGGGGTTTTAATTCAGCATGTGTTTAGCAAACATAGAATTTTGGGGGTGTAAGGGACTTCGAATCTTCTGTCTGATGCTTGATGACGTTCAAGCACATCCCTACCAAAAAGTCATCCCATCTCTTCTTGAACAGCCCAAGGATTAAAACATCCTTCCTTCTTCAAACAGCCCTTTTGTTTGGCCTGTGGCTGGCAGTAGATTTATAATGTATTCCGTTATCTCTACTTCACTAGGATTTCTCATCATTCATCTTGATCCTGTTCTTTGGGGCAACCCAGGGAGGCTAATTCCACAAGACAGTCTTTGGTGTGCTTGTAGGGAGCTAGGTTTTCATTTCTCCGGGTACACATATCTGATACTGCAAATCCTGCCTCATAAGCTTTCATTTTGAGTGGCCTCAGCATCCTGGTGACTTTCCTGAACTTGTTCCTTTTGTCGAAGCCTGTTCTGAGGTGAGACTCTTGAGCAGCGGCCCGACCAGCACAGAATAGAGCTAAACTCCCACCTCCTCCCACCCTAGGTGCTATTTATTCTCTTTTTCATCTGTTCTAAGATCATATTCTTTTTGTTTTGTTTTTATTTTTATTTACAAATTTTAATTCCAGTATAGTTAACATACAGCGTTATATTAGTTTCACATGTACAATATAGTGATTCAACAGTTCCATGCATTACTCAGTGCTCATCATGATAAATATACTCTTAATCCCTTATCTGTTTCATCCAACCTCCCTCCCACCTCCCCTCTGGTAACCATCTGTTTGTTCTCTATAGTTAAGAGTCTGGTTTTTTGGTTGTCTCTTTTTTTCCTTTGTTCGTTTGTTTTGTTTCTTAAATTCCACATAAGAGTGAAATCATATGGTATTTGTCTTTGTCCACCTGATTTATTTTACTTAGCAATATACTCTTTAGATTCATCCATGTTCTGGCAAATTACAAGATTTCATTCATATATATATATATATATATATATATATATATAATCTCTGTCCATATATATACCACCTCTGTCCATAAATCTATCGATGGACACTTGGGCTGTTTTGATTTGGCTACTGTAAATAATGCTGCAATAAATATAGGGATGCACATGTCTTTTCACATTAGTGTTCTTGTATTTTTTTGGGTAAATACTCATTAGTGGAATTACTGAATCATATGGTAATCCTATATATAGTTTTTTGAGGAATCTCCATAATGTCTTCCACAGCAGCCACACCAGTGTGCATTCTCACCAACAGTGCAAGAGGGTTTCTTTTTCTCCACATTTTGCCAACACTTGTTGTTTCTTGCGTTTTTGATTTTAGCCATTCTGACAGGTGTGAGGTGGTATCTCACTGTGGTTTTGATTTGCATTTTCCTGATGATGAGTGATGTTGAGCCATCTCTTCAGGTGTCTCTTGGTCATCTGGGTGTCTTTGGAGAAATGTCTGCTCATGTTTTCAGCTCTTTTTTTAATTGGATTATTTGGATTTTGGAGGGTTGTAGTAATTCTTTATATATTTTGGGTACTAAACCT
Source organism: Crocuta crocuta (assembly GCF_008692635.1). Classification (NCBI taxonomy): domain Eukaryota; kingdom Metazoa; phylum Chordata; class Mammalia; order Carnivora; family Hyaenidae; genus Crocuta; species Crocuta crocuta. The sequence continues at coordinate 380,044 of NW_027551576.1, read as the reverse complement.
TGAATGGATTTTGCCATTTGCAAATATCCGCTCCCATTCACTAGGTTGTCTTTTAGTTTTTGTTGATTGTTTCCTTTGCCATGCAGAAGCTTTTCATTTTGACACAGTCCCAGTAGTTTATTTTGCTTTTGTTTCCATTATCTCAGGAGATGTATCAAGAAGAATGTTGCTACAGCTGATGATAGATGCCTGTGCTCTCTTCTAGGATTTTTATGGTTTCAAGTCTCACATTTAGGTCCTTAATCCATTTTGAGTTTATTTTTGTGTATAGTGTAAGAAAGTGTAGCACAGTTTCATCCTTTTGCATGTAGTTGTCCAGTTTTCCGAGCACCATTTGTTAAAGGGACTCTTCTTTTTCTCATTGCATATTGCATCCTTTGTTGCAGATTAATTGACCATATAATTTTGTGTTTATTTCGGGGATCTCTATTCTGTTCCACTGATTTATATGTCTCTACTTGTGCCAGTACCATACGATTTTGACAACTACAGCTTTGTAGTAGATCTTGAAATCTGGGGTTATTAGGGCTTCAGTTTTGCTCTTCTTTTTCAAGATTGTTTTGGCTATTTGAGGTCTTTTGTGGTTCCATTCAAGTTTTAGGATTATTTGTTTTAGTTCTGTGAAAAATGTTTTTGGTATTTTGATAGGGATTGCATTAAATCTGTAGATTGCTTTGAGTAGTATGGACATTTTAACAATATGAATTCTTCCAATCTATGAGCATAGAATATCTTTCCCTTTGTTTTTACTTTGATTTCTTTCATCAGTGTTTTATAGTTTTCAGAGTATAGGTCTTTCACCTCCTTGGTTAAGTTTATCCCTAAGTAGTCTATTATTTTTGGTGCAATTGTAAATAGGATTGTATTCTTAATTTCTCTTTCTGCTACTTCATTATTAATGTATAGAAATGCAACAGATTTCTGTAGTATATTGATTTTGTATCTTGTGGCCTTACTGAATTCATGATTCTAGTAGTTTTCTCGTAGTGGCTTTAGGGTTTTCTATATATAGTATCATGTCATCTGCAAATAGTGAAAGTTTTACTTCTTTCTTACCAATCTGGATGTCTTTTATTTCTTTTTGTTATCTGATTGCTGTGCCTACAGCTTCCAGTACTGTGTTAATAAAAGTGGTGAGAGTGGACATCCTTGTCTCGTTCCTGTGGGTTTTCATATGTAGCCTTTATTATGTTGAGGTCTGTTCCCTCTACCTACTTTGGTAAGGGTTTTGATCATGAAACACCAGCATCCATGTTGTACTTTGTTTTACATGTCAGATGCTTTTTCTGCATCTATAGTGTTTATCCTTTCTCCTATTGATGTGATGTATCGCATTCATTGATTTGTGAATATCCTGTCCTTGAAACACAGGAATAAGTCCCACTTGATGGTAGTGAATGATTATTTTAATGCATTATTGGATTTAGCTTGCTAATATTTTGTGGAGAATTTCTGCATCTATATTCATCATAGGTATTGGCCTACAGTTCCCTTTTGTTGTGGTGTCTTTATCTAATTTTGGTATCAGGGTGATGCTGGCCTCATAGAATTAATCTTGAAGCTTTCCTTCCTCTTCCTTTTTTTTTTTGGAATAATTTGAGAAGAATAGGTGTTAAGTCTTCTTTAAATGTTTGGTAGAATTCACCCGTGAAGNCACGGAGCCCGACGCGGGGCTCGAACCCACGAACCGTGAGATCATGACCTAAGCGAAAGTCGGACGCTTAACCGACTAAGCCACCCAGGCGCCCCTGTTGGGAGTTTTTTGATTGATACAATTCCATTGCTGGTAATCAGCGTGTTCAAATTTTCTATTGCCTTTTGATTCAGTTTTGTGAGGTTATATGTTTGCAGGAATTTATCCATTTCTTTTATCATGTTCAGTTTGTTGGCATATACATTTTCATAATATTCTCTTACAACTAAGATTAAATATATATATGTATATATATATATATTTTAAGTTAGTATCAGTTAAATCTCTCTTCCCTGTGTACTGCCATTAAACTAGGCTACCTTCCTGCTAAAGGATGGGTAGGTGATGTCTTGGGTCAGTCTTAGGTTAGTTACCAGCTGGATTTCCTCTTGATGGATTTAGTTCATGGCTCCAGACTGTCAAGACCTTGCTGCCGTTGTTCAACGTACGTACTATCTTTTCAGACTTAATGTTTTATGCAGATCACGGGAGTGTGGCTTATGGTCATACCTTAAAGTTTGTCAGTTAAAAAGCGAATAGGTATGCCAGAGCCAAGGCCAAAGACAGAGTTGTTTAAAACATGCCACTAGGCTGATAGAGATTCACTAAATCAGCACTTCCAGATGGTGGTCATTTAATGAGCCACAAACGCACCCAGTCCTGACACCCAGCTCCATCTTGTGATGGACCTTGTCAAATCCTTTGGTGAAAACAAATAGTTAACACGTATTGTATTTCACAGTCATCACTGTTTGACTTTGTTATTTTCAAGAAAGAAAATAAGACTAGTCTGGGTGAATCAGCCCATGCCAATTTCTGGGGTTCACCACTTCCACTGGGGACCTACTATATTTACAAAGAGAATTTTATGGGTCACAAAGATTAACTAAGGAGTGCACATGAGTATGAATTCACTAAGGCAGCAGAAGCAAAGAAATCCGGGTGGCAAAAGCGGAGAAAAGGGGGCCTGGCCGGCTTGAAAGTAAAAGATAGAATTTACCAGTGTTCATGATTAAGGGTCATGGGCGTTGTATTTTAACTTTAATATCTAATCTATCAACCTGGTTGGCTAGTACACCTCATGACTTGATGTTCTGACATTATTTTAGGCATGTTTAAGGACATGATATTCCTTTTAATACAAGCATCGGTACAATTTGACAGTATTCTTTCCATCATGGTTCATGTATGAAGCCTGGATGAAGCTTGGAAAAAGTAGGCAAAGTCTATGGACTCCAGAGCCCTGGGGTATAATTTCCACCAACCAGTCAATAACCCATCCAGGTGTGAGTTACATGGTTGGGATTAGAGCTTTGACTGCTGGAGGCAGGAAGGCATGAGGGAGAAAGTACCTGCTTATACCTCAGCTCTGCTTCTCATGGCAAAGTTTTCAACACTGATAAGAGCAGAGCGTGTCGTTACTGGAAGCATCCAGAGAGAGCCTAGGGGAGAGCTTTCATCAAACTGAAGTGAGTATTCGAATCGTGTAGGAAGCTTGTTGAAAATGTAGGCTCCCAGCATACCACCCTCTCTGGGGTGGGCCCTGGAAATTTGAACACCTCTAGTCCTCTGTAGTGCCTTCCTCAGGTGTAAAATACGATATTCTTGAGCTGGAATCTGCATTTTGACCCTCTCCCCCGCTGGCGCCACACTCGCGGAAACATCGCAGGTCAATGATCACTTTGCCCTGAGGAGGGAGGGAGTAAGCCGCCCAAGGTGGCCCTCTGAGTGACCACAGCTCTGAGCTTCTCTGCCCCTTTCTGGCAAGAATGGGAATGATGATGCCCCCTACTCTTTGCCGTCCAAGATTGTGGTGAGGACCGGAAGTACGAGCCTGAACCCTGCTAGGTGTTCCAGGGGGAGTGCTTCCTAAGACCTAAGCGACAGGGTCCTAGGAGCCAAGGACTGTGGTTGACGAGAGAGGGCACCACTGTCTCCTGCCAGCCCCACCGTTCCAGAAACCTGTCAAGGCGGGGCCAGGTGAGGTGACCCCAGTCTTATCTGTGCACGGCAGCCCCCACCCGCTGGGCCCCTTCCCGACAACTGTCGTCGATAGGATGATGGTGATGTTCCAGATGCTCCTTTACAGGTCATGTTGGAGTGTCCTGAGCCTCTATAGTTCACCTGTTCGCTTCTCTGCACCCTTTTCCGAGCCTTCTGGCTGGGGCAAGAAAATGGATTTCTCTGTGAGAAACTAGCTGGCAGATTCGGGGCAATCACACCATCCTGTGCCTTCATTTTCAGGGCGTTTGCAGTTGCCATTCCATCTGCTGAAAGTGTCCCTTCCCCTGTGTGCCCACGTGTACCCACACAGCCCCTGCCTCACCTCCTGCAGGCCTTGGTTCACATGGCAACTATGCAGTGAGGTCTGCCCTAATTCCCAGTCCCCCCTTCCTGCCTTATTTTTATCCATAGCATTCACCGGCCTCTGGCCAGTTGTGTATGTTACTTTTCTTTATTAGCTTATCGTCTCTCTTCCCACTCTTCTGTGTCAGCCCCCACGAGATCAGAGCTTCAGCAGAGTGTCTCAGCACTGGCTCTATGCCAGGCACGGCTGTAGGCACTGGGGATCTGGAAACAAATTGGGTGTGGACCCCACCAAAGCGGCTCACAGCCTAGCAAAGACCCGCCCCAGCAGAGAGGGCTCCGGGGCTGTGTTTGCGTGACGCAGGGTGGGCCGAGGAAAGCTGGTCCTTGTGCTGAGGGGTGGCTGAGCTCAGTTTGGGCACAGGTAGATGCGTTTCTGTTCCAGGTGACTCCTGTCCGTCTGCGCTGCTCAGAAGCACATTGGCATAACAAGGTCCCTGAACTTGAGGCAGCCTGGGAGTCCCTGGGACGTGGGGCAGATCAGTTCTGTATGCCAGCCTCACCCGTCTCCTCTGTAAAGAGAAGAAAACTGTATCCCCCAGTGCAGTTCAGGTTATTTTAATAGGAATGTCGTAGGGGGCCTCTGAAGCCCTTCCTCCTCCAGAGCGGGGCCAGATGAAAGGAAGGCTCCTTCAGAGGCTCCTCTGGAACAGATCGGATAAAACGCTCTTGCCTCAGCCGTGTGTCCCCAGAGACGGTTCCCACTTTCATTGCTCGTGGCCCAGAAGCGCAGTGGAGCCTCGATGACTAACGGAGCTGTCTGCTCGGAGCGCAGTCCGCGGTCCTCCCCTGACAAAAGCCCCGTTCACTGCTCGCATTCCCCCTGCGCTTTCTCTGTGTTCGCCACACTGCCCCGAAACGCCCAGGGTGGGAGAGCCGCGCTCAGCGGGGCTGGGGGCTGATGGAGCAGCGCCGAGGGGCGAGTCGGAGGCCCTTCCTTTCCCCACGCGGGGGTCCCTGAGGGGGGCGTGATCTCCCTTTGACCTCCCCGGCATAGCGCTCGGTTCCAGAGGCAGAGACCACGTGACGTGGCCTTGCAGCCCATAATGTGCTTGTGCCTTGTGTCTTACAGAAATTTAAAGAATATGTGAACGGCAGTAACCTCATCACTAAGCTACAGGCCAAGCATGACTTACTCAAGCAGACCCTGGGTGAAGGTGAGTTGGTTGGGTGGCACAGGCCTGTGAGGAGGGCCACGTGTTTTGCTGTGGCCCCTGAGCCATTTCAGCTGAGGCCTGGGGCCCTTGGCCGAATGAGGCCTGGCACCGGAGCCACCCGGCAGGACTGGGCAGGCCGGTACAGATGATGGGAGAGGTCTGGTCTGGCTGCAGAGAACATGGGGCCGCCATGTTAGCGTAGGTTCTGAGGGAGAGTCCAAGGCAAAGTAACGAGAGCGGGTCTGCAGTGGGTAGGGGGTGGGAATCCAGGAGCACAGACGTCTGCGTTGATGTTTTTTAGCAGACACTGTTTGCCAGGAATACTCCTGGAGTGTCTGGCCAGGAGTCTGGGTCCAGAAAAGAAAAAATCCACATGTGTATTTTGGTCCTTGAGGGATGTGGGGAGTAGGCTTAAAATTGCCCAAAGGCTTCCAGTGACAGTTAGAATAAAATCCCAAGTGCTCTCACAGTGCATGAGACCTTATATCATTTGAAGGCTGTCTTTTTCACTGAACGTGTTGATCATTCTCTGCTCCCTTTCTGTGCTCCAGCCACACTAAGCTCCTTTCTGCCTTTTAAAACTCATTGAGCTCATTCCTGCCCCAGGGCCTTGGCATCTGCTGTTCTCTCCGCCTGGAATGCCCTTACCCCCAGATCTCAGATTGGGTGACTTCTTATCCTTCAGCAATCTCAGCACAGATGTCACTTCCTCAATGAGACTCTCTTATCACCCAACCTCAAGAAATCACCACCTCTGTCCCAACACGCTCTCTGTTTGATTTTCTTCATCTCATTTATCACCATGTGAAAACACCATATTTATTATTTGTTCATTTATTATCTTTGGGTACTTCCTCACCCCAACTGTCTCACATCTTCTATCCGAGTAGGGACTTCCTTGTTTATTTTGTCCACCACTTTATCTCCGGTGCCTAGAATAATACCTGGCTTACACTAGGCACTCAGTTAATAGTCACTGGGTGAATGGAAAGGTGACCAGGACACGAGCCTGCCCCTAAGGTCGGGGATGGTTTGCAGCAAATCCTGGTGGCCCTGGAAACTGATGTGAGTCTCAGCTATGAGAGGAGGAGCTGAACGGGGCATTTCTGAAGTTGTGAGGCCTGCTTGGAGCCCCACATCCAGAGATATTCTTGTACTCTGGTGGAGAGGTGTGTAGGCTGCAGGGTGTGCTCTTCCGAAAGGAAAAAGAGCATGCGGTCAAGGAAGCAAGGGACTTCCAAGGTGATGATGCCAGTAGATCCTGAGATGACGGCTTGAATCAGGCCTAGGGATCACCCAGGAGCTTTCCAGGGGATGAGGAGTGTAATTGGTGAGCGTCATCGTGGGGCATGGCATCCTGCTCTTCTCCAGACGGGTGCACCTTCTCGGGGCTGTGCCCTGGCCACTCGGGTCTTCCCTGACACTGTCCACTCGGCACCAATCGGGGGTGGGGGGTGTGAGCTGGAATCTGCAGATGCTTGGCATTTGTGAGCCCCATGCTTTAGAGGAAACAGTGAGAAATCACACCATTTCCCAGCCCCAAGGCGCTTCTAACCTAGTGAGGAGACAATTCATGAATTCATAAAAAATTTAACCGATAACATTAAGTCACACAAATACTAGATGAATTGCCTGGTGAACAGTACAGACTCTTAAGAGTATGAGCCAGGAAAGGAAGGGGTCACCACGGGCCCAGAAGAGCCGGAAAGGCTTCAAGAAAGATGCATAACTGGAGCTTGGAGTAGTAACCAGGACTTTAAAACTATTATCAGTAGAATTTTTTCAATGAACTTTATTGACCTATAACTTATATACAATAAAATCCGCCCATTTTGCATAGAAATCAATTGTGACAAACATATAATACCTAGATCAGGATGTAGAACATTTATGTCAGCCAAAAGCTCCTTTGAACCCCTTTGCAGTGAATCCCTTCTCCTCCACCCCAAGCAACCACTGATCCCATTCCTGTCAGCATAGATTAGTTTTGTGTCTTCTAGCTGGGCAACTCCTGGGAGTGTTGAAAATTTGGGTGCTGGCTATACTCAGGTGTATACATTTGTCAGACCGCATTGATTGGGGGTAAGGGTGGAAGCAGTGAATTGCATTGGGCTTTTTCTTCACTTCCCCTTATACCCCTCTACATTCTGCCCATCCTGACATTTCCATATTGGGCTAGGAGAGTGGGGCTGCAGAGGAGTAGGAGAGCCAGAAAGTCCTAGGGAGGAGCCAAGGTGGTGTGACAGGGACAGCTCCCATGCCCAGCCTTAAAGAGGAGGATTGGTTTTATAGCCAGTGGCCCGGGGGGCTGGAGGCTGTTTCTCAGAGCCATGTACCGAAAGGCAGGTCCATGTGAGTTGGTTGGCTACTTGTATTTTCAAAATCAGGAGCCCTGGTTTTAGAAAACTAGATGTTCTTTTACATTTTTTTAAAATGTTTTATTCATTTTTGAGAGAGAGGTAGAGAGAGCATGAGCAAGGGAGGGTCAGAGAGAGAGGGAGACACAGAATCTGAAACAGGCTCCAGGCTCTGAGCTGTCAGGACAGAGCCCGACACAGGGCTCGAACCCGTGACCTGTGAGATCATGAGCTGAGCTGAAGTTGGACGCTTAACTGACTGAGCCACCCAGGCACCTCTAGATGTTCTTTTAGAAAATAAGATCTCAGATGGGGCGCCTGGGTGGCTCAGTCGGTTAAGCGTCCGACTTTCGCTTGGGTCATGATCTCGCGGTTCGTGGGTTCGAGCCCCGCGTCGGGCTCTGTGCTGACTGCCAGCTCAGAGCCTGGAGCCTGTTTCAGATTCTGTGTCTCCCTCTCTCTCTGACCCTCCCCTGCTCACGCTGTCTCTCTCTCTCTCTCCTAGAAATAAATAAAAATATAAAAAAAAAAAAAAAAGAAAAGAAGATCTCAGATAAGAAAGTGCTTTTCTCCAGCTCACCCATATGTGCTATCAGACACAACCTTTTATTACTGCCCTTGCCCTTTCCTGAATGAACAACCTTAATGAAATCATAAAAAAAATTAGTTTGGGTTGACATAACCCCTGACCCATTTGGTCTTCCAAGTTGACTTAGCCCTTGGCTACACCTTGCTCTGAGATGTGATTTACCAGTCCTCCTTCTGAGTTTTAGGCTGAATAGCAATGAAAAACTGCAGGAAAATGTGGCTTCCAAAGTGTAAGGGCAGATAAGAAAGAAAGAGCCTTCCAGACTAATTTCCACAGTCCTACTCTCTAGTAAGCCAGCAGTGGAAAAGCTTTGTCCTTCTTTTGAAAACTGGGATGGGCCTTGTTAGACTGGTCAGTTTGGGGAAGGATGTTTTTTTAATAGACTTTGTTTTAGAATAGTTAAAAAAAAATTTTTTTAATGTTTTATTTCTGAGAGAGAGAGAGAGAGAGAGAGAGGCAGCATGAGCAGGGGAGGGTCAGAGAGAGAGGGAGACACAGAATCCGAAGCAGCCTCCAGGCTCTGAGCTAGTTGTCAGCACAGAGCCCGACGCGGGGCTCAAACCCACGAACTGTGAGATCATGACCTGAGCTGAAGTCAGACACTTAACCAACTGAGCCACCCAGGTGCCCCTGTTTTAGAAGAGTTTTAGATTTATAGAAAAGTTGCAAAGATAGTACAGCTAGTTCCCATAGACTCCACATCCAGTATTTCCTGTTATTGTCACTAACAACTCATCTTGAGTGAGTATGGAGTTATTTGTTACAAGTAATGAACGCTGGTACATTATTATTTCTAAAGTTAATAAATTGTCCAATTACCGGAAAGAACTGCAGCTGAGACAAAATCTTGAGTCACTTTTGTATCCCCACTGCCTGATAAATGTAGAGGTGGATTCTTAAGGCTCTGGGTGAAAGGGAAGGAAGTGCACTGACTTAGATCGGTACGTTCTTGCCTGTTGGGCAAACGGGACATGGAAAAGATTGAGCAGGCCAAAGCGAGCTCAGAAGCTTGGCTCCTTCATTTTTCTGAGTGTCAACAGATGATTCACCTCTACCTCCACATGCTGACTCTTCCATTCAGTAGAAAGCTTTTCTAAGAGTGGGCCGGGGTAGGTTTACGCCTGCATCAGTGACCTTTTTATGTCCTCTGAGGGCTATTTTGTATTGGGAGGGACAATCTGGAAATTTTGGAAGCAGGTGAGAAATTTGGGGCCACGCAGACTATTTTGATTAAAAAGATACCAAGCGTTGTTGTTATTTTTAATGAAACGTGTCATGTAATCCGTTTCTCTTGAGTAATCTTTTGACAGCATGACTCAAAGAAGCCACAAGTTAGAGGAAACGCAGGTCTTTTGGGTCAACTTAGAAGCAAAATTTTTAACAAGATTGATCCCAGACACATAAGTCAAGAAGCTTCTAGATATCCTGCAAGTTGGCATTCCTTGTTGTGAACGTCATGGACACATCTTGGGAACAAGAATGCGCCTTCTGTGCTCATGGCTATTGGTATGCCATTGATTGGCCATAGGATTCTTAGTTTATCATCCTGAGTCTTAGATCTCTGACCTTTTTACTGCTCTGGGTAGTCTGTAGGTTCCAGGGTTTATACCCAAGATGTGGGTGGCGTTTCAATTTACAGTAGCCCCTCAAGAATGAATAGTGTGTTGTCTGTAAAAGGGATGAGACGTAACCTTTTCAGACCAAGATTTAGTAGCACATTATGGAGCCAGTGTTCACCAGGACCAGACAGTCTGACCTTCTGAAAATGACTGGGCCACTAACTCTAAAATTTATTTTGAAAAACCCCAACAGGTCTCAGAAGGTAAAGGGCAGACATTTTTGGTTTCTAGAAGTTGCGAAAACAGATTCCAAAAGATGTTGGCAATGGGGTTCTTGAGAGCTCATGCTGAAGGGGAATAGATTTGATTCCTTGCCAGAGGAAGGTCTGCCTTGAGTATGTTTCTGACGTTCCACTGCAGGACTTCGGCACTTAGATCCCTACCTCCCCACTGCTTTCCCTTTCTGCCCTTATCTGCCCATTTATCTGTCCGTCCATTATCCAAAGCATAGATGCTATGCTCAGCCTGGACGGGGAGAATAGTGAACACAAGACAGATAAGATTCTTGCCCTCATGGGGAAGAGAGACCTCAAACAGTAAACAAACTACGAAATAAGGAACTATAACCATTTTAAGTGCCATGAATGGGACACTGGGGCTGAGATAGAGAACACTTGTTCATATGGGGGAGCGAGCGGGAGGGGAGACCTGCTTTATGTTGGGTGAGCAGCGAAGCCTCAGAGGGCAGGGGATGTTCAAGCTGAGACTGAAGGATGAGAAGGCATCAGCCTTGTGAACAACTGAGGAAAGAGCGTCCGTGCAGAGGGAACAGCACGCGTGAGTGTTGGAACCAAGAGAAGGTGGAAGAGGAAGCACCTCGTAGGTATCCTTTGGAGTCAGAGTTGCACAGCTCGCTGTAGCCATAAGGGAAATTGTGTGTTTTCTAGCTAATGGAAGCCATTGGCTGACCCCTTTCATGGGTTGCATGAGCTGCAACTCAGGGTCTTGGGTCTGCATGACATCTGTAGCTCAGGTTGGCGTCTGGTGGGAATTTGTCTGAGACTCCAGACACATAATAAGATTATGCAGAAGAGATACGTCCATTTTGCCTAACTTTGAGCCTTTTTTGCTTTGGTCTTTGGCTCCAGTTCAACCAAACGTAGTAACCCTTGTAACTTCTTGTGGCATTGGTCAGGAATTAAAGAACGGTGGTTGATTCCCTCCCAAGTATTATTTTCAGACTTATGTTACTCTGTTCTTACCCCCGTTGCTTCCCCCATCCTCATTCAGTATTGTTTTCTCTAGAGAAAATAAATGCTCAGTTCTTTCTTTTAAAAAGTCCTTTTTATGCATTCGACTCTTGATTTCGGCCCAGACCATGATCTCACAGTTTGTGGGATCCAGCCCTGCATTGGGCTCTGCACTGACAGCGTGTGACCTGCTTGGGATTTTCTCTCTCCCTCTCGCTCTCTGCCCCTCCCCCGCTCACACTGTCTATCTCACTCTCTGTCTCTCAAAATAAATAAACTTTAAAAATTGCTTTTAAAAAGTCCTTTTTTCTCCCATGTGAATGCTGGATGGGATTCTAGTCTAGAGCTTTCCAATATGGTGGCCACCAGCTGTATAGCTGTCAAACCCTTGAAACGTGGCTAGTCTGGATTGAGATGTATAAGCCGAAAACCAGATTTCAAAGAGTTAATACAAAAATCTACAAAATAGTTTATGAATTTTTATATAAATATCCATTGAAGTGATATTTTTGATGTATTAAGTTAAACATTATTAAAATTAGTATCATTTATTTCTTTACTTTTTTTGAGAGAGAGAGAGAGAGAGAGAGAATGAGCAGGGGAGGGGCCGAGGAACAGGGAGGAGAGAGAGACTCTCCAGCAGGCTCCATGTTCAGCATGGAACCCAATGTGGAGCTCTGTCTCATGAACTGTGGGATCATGACCTGAGCTGAAATTAAGAATTGGACCGTCAACCGACTGAGCCACCACCCAGGTGCCCCTCTTTACTTTTTGTGATGTGGCTGCTAGAAATTGTGGCTTCCATTATATTTCTATTGGACAGCCTGGCCTAGGGGTTCTCAACTGCACCATTAAAGGCATGAAGTACTGAATCATGTGTGGATGAACCTCAAAAGCAGGTGCTAAGCGAAAGAAAGCCAGCGCAGAAGACTGGATTGCATGATTCCACTTTTATAAAACGTCCAGATAAGCAAATCCATAGAGACAGAGGATAGATGATCAGTTGTCATAGGCTGGAGAAGCGGAGAGGGAGAGACTGTGAATTGGCACCAGGAGTCTTTTTCGTGTGAGGAAAACGTTCTAAAATTGAATTGTGGTGATGGCTGCACAACTTTGAATATTTACTAAATTATTGAATCCTGCATCTCAAATGGGTGAACTTTCTGATATGTAACTCACGCTTCAATAAAGCCATTAAAAATTAAAAGAAGTCAGTGCCTTGGAGTCTGCAGTTTCAGGGGAATGGAGGGTCCGGAGATAAGATCAGGGAGTCCTCAGTAAGCACTTAGGTCGCCCAAAGAGGGTGTGTTGAAAGAGCTGGGTACACCTCCCGGGGGCAGATGAGGAGGAGACAGCAAGAGAAACTGAGGAACAGGCTGGTGGGCGGGAGGGACACCTGGCAAGTGTGGAGTCATGAAAATCAAGGAGAACACACTTGGTAGGAGGAAGAGAGTGATTCACTGAGTTGACGGTGTTGAGAAGTCAGATAAGAATAGAGAAGACAGTGGATTCGGCCACAGAGCAAGCAGCCGCTGTGGATGGTGAGGCCAGAAGCCAGCTGCCGTGGGGTGAGCGTGGGAAGCCACAGGGCCTCCAGAAAGCTCCTTCAGCAGGTTTTGTAAAGGAGAGAAATGGGAATGGAATTAGAGGGATAAAGTGGGCCCAGAGGAGGTTTCAAAGCTAGATTGTGCATATCCGGGACGTGTGTGTATGCTGATGGAAATGATCCAGAAGAAAGGAGGTTGGTGATGTTAGAGGTGGGGGGAGGGCACTTGCAGAGACAGAGGTCCCAAGAAGGGTGGGTGGGGTAGGACCCAGGGCACGGGGAGGAGGTCTGGGCTTGGCAGAATCGGGATGCTTCCCCAGAGTGCCAGGACGGGAGGTGGAGGGTGATGGGCAGGCACAGGTAGGCGGGTGCGTCTTACGGAAGCGTGCCAAGACCCATCTCACTGGTTCTCTTCTCCAGGGAGGGAAGCGAGGTCTTCAGCTGCAAAGAAAGGCAGGAGAGGTCGGGGTGGGGATGTGGCCGGGTTGCGGAATAACAAGAAGGTAGATACCTTCTTGTGGCTGCTGCTCTTCAGGGCCAAGCACAGGACAGGTGCTTCACAAACCTTTGCTGAGAGAAAGCAGTGCGTGCGTTCTCGAGCTTTAGCATGCACAGAAGGGATCGCCCCCGGTGCTTGTTAAAATGCGGACGCGCGGCTTCTTAGCTCAGAGATTCTGATTCAGGAGGCCCCTGGGAAAGCAAGAAACCCCTGCATTTTTAACAACATCCCCAGAAAATTCTGAAGCACGTGGTCAGCAGGCTGCAGTTTGAAAATTGCTGGGGGAAAAATGTACATGAACAACACAAAATGAAATTTATGCGAACATAGCCTTACAGATAGCAGGCACTGGGGGTTTAATGAGACTCCGTTCTTTCCAGCAGACCATTACTTAGGCGTAATTAGATTTCCCATTTCACAAATAATTAAGTTCAGTTGTTTCTTGTTTCGGGGAAAAGATGAATGTTCGCTGGTGAAAAAAGAAAAAAACAGTCTAACATCAATGTATACTTTTCTTTCCAGGGGANAGGGCCTGGTGCTGCCGAGGAGCACAGAGAAGCTGGGCTGTTCTTAAGGGTGGGCCAGCCCTTCCCCAGTGTCTCCAGGGGGGGATGGTGCAGCCCGTGCAAGAGAGAAGGCTGGCTGCTCTGCTTGTGCTGGCATTGTGCTGGTGAAGCCACGCCCCCTACAGGCCGCTGCCGGGGAGGCGCCTTTCCCAGCGCTGTGGGAAAGCGGGGGGTACCTTCCGTGGGCACTGCCCATCTGGTGGGGCAGTGGTACATATTGCAGAGTGGCTGAAGACAACCAGTAGAGGCCAGAGGCTGTGGGGGTAGCTGTTGACCTGTTTCACCATCTGTTCCGTGGCTGCTGAGCAGACTGTTCAGCCCGGGCGGAGGGCCCGGCCTGGGGTCCCCATTTGCTAAAGGCTTTGGATTTGGCTCGTATGGCACACATGTGGGCAGGTGCATGCGCAGGGCCTCACAAGCGCGCACAGATGCCCCTGCTGCCGAAGCCCTGGCTTCAGAGCTCCTGGGCGCTTGGATGGACTGATGGGGGAGCCCTTTGCTGGGAAAGTAACCAATGGGCAACTTCTGCTTTCTCTCCAGCTTGCTCAACATTACCCTTTGCGCTTTTCCTTGAGCAGACCAGAGCCAGTGGACACTTTCCACTCAGCAGCTGGTAGCTGAGGGGTTGACTTTCAGAGACTGGACCTTTCCTCTACTTTCAGAGGGTTGAAATCCATAAGCAGCCATGTTGCTGCCTGAGTTGTTCCTTAGAGCCCATCCCTCTCCGAGTTCCCAGCAATAGTTATCCCACTGCCCAACACGAATCGAGCCCGGGGCCCAGAATCCTGGAAAGCTGTTATACTTGGCGTGAGGAAAGATGAACCCTCAACCCCCTCCTGCTCATCTGGGTGAGAGTTGGCTGAGACGAGGCCTGGAAAGCTCTGAGGTTTTCAGTTCGCTGGGCCCAGGGTGGGGGAGACGGAGGGCTTTCCAGAAGCTCAGCTCTGCAGCTGTTCTGCTGGGCCCTGCCCGTCTGGGGGCGACAGGACGATTCGTAATGCCAGGCGAGGGCCTTCCTGCACGAGGGCCCGCAGATGTGCAGGGTCACTTTCTAAGAGCCTTTCAGAAACAAACTCCTCATTTATTTATTTCATTTTTTCTGGCAAGAGGATGTTGTAGTCCCCAAACAACAGAAGCCACATTTTACACCAAAGTCTGCAAATAGGAAAGCAGATGGGGGATAACTTGAGCCATCCCTCACTTCCTCCTAATTCCTAGAACTCACGCAAACGAAGATGGTTCCAGCAGATTGCCAGAGAGATCTGTAATCGAACCCTTGGCCAGGGCCCAGGGTCTACCTCAGAGAAAAGTTCGTGTTTTTTGCTTTTTAAAAAAGCCATCTGAGATGTAGTCTTCCACACCCTCTTTGACCCAGGGCCTGGGAAATGCAAGCTGGGACTACAGACCTCCCACTTAGATATATAGTAGACCACAAACCCAGCCATCTGTACTCTGGCCCTTGGCCAAGGTCAGAAACAACTTTGTTGGTAAACTGAAAGCTTCCCCTTACTTCCAAAAACCATTTTAAACTTGTTGTTTAAAAGGGCAATGCCCTGCCAACTTGAAGTGGTTTTTAATTTAATCCTAAAGGCCCTGGCTGAGATGTTTCTATGCTATGGCTCACTGTATTTTCTGCGGTTTCCTGCCCAAGGTTAGTGTCATTTTGGATGATCCTTTGAGCAGGTCCCCTTAGCCAAGCTGCTGCTGACCCTGTATAGACAGACCAATTTTTGCACATGGGCTGCAGCACGTTACATTTTTTTCTCACACTTAACAAACTTAGAATAATCCCGGTTCATAACCCTGTAAAGTAGTCAGACCAGATGCAATAGTGCCCTTGAACAGTGTGTGCATAAATGGCATAGCCAGATGCAAGCGTGGGATTTAATTGTGTTTGTTCTAACCACAGACTGGCTTCCCTAACCCAGGCTGGCTTGTCCCCGTGGCTCGGATTAGCCGTGAAATCACTCGAGATTTCTTGTCCAAACAGATGCAGCCTGACGCACACTCATGCACCCTTCCAAGGGCCGGACTGCCACTGAACACAGTGCTACCCCCATTTTGGATGTTCACACACACATCTCTTGGGCTACCTAGGGAACGTTTTAATCACTACCCTTTTGGTCACAGAGTAATTTTGAGGCCGATTCCTATGTTGCCATTATATGTTACTTTTCATCTTGGTTGAAAGGCAGAAAGGGGACATTGGTCTCTGGTTTCTCTCTCTTCCTCTCCGTGGCTTTCTCTGTTCCTGTTTTCCCTGCCTTTCTCTCTCTCTCTCTCTCTCTCTTTCTTTCCGTTTTGCTCTGCAACTGAGCAGCAGAAGAGATGGAAGGCTTAGGCTGCCCCACTTTCCTTGGCTGAGCTGCCCCCCCGCTCCCCACTTTGTGCCCCACCCAGCACTTCAGTAAGTCAAAATTGATTTGATGTCATGCAAAGTTGGGATAGCTACGTTTCCTTGTCAGAGATTTCCGGTCAGTGCACGGGCCACCACACGGAGAAGGAAATCCCGTTGTGATTTGCACAGTCCTTTGCTTTCTGGATTGGGCAGGAGAAATGGGAAGAGTATCCTTTTCCCCCTTTATTCCATTTTGTAAAGAAAAAAATCTCCTTTCCACTTATTTTAAGGACACTCTTCAGCTGGGCACCCTAGATTTTTCTTATATCGGGGTGTCCAACATCTACATTAAGAACCTCTACTTTTGCTTCCCATGGGTGTTTAATAGATAATTTAAAGTGGCCACAGGATGTTCTGTGATGAAGTCAACTTCCCAATTTCATATCCATACCAGAATTTTGAGTAGGAAGAGCTGAATTAGCCCCAGTCACGTATTTTGTGTGTGACCCTTGGGAAGTTTCTTAATTTCTCATGGGCTCATTTGCCTTATGTTTAAAGTGAATGTAGTAAGTCTTGCCTGCCTCACAGGGTTGTTGTGAGGGTATCATGCATGAGATAAGGAAGCCATCTAAGAACGCTCAAATAGAAACCCCAAACACTAGGGAAACGAGGTGGTGCAGCTGCTCGCCTCACGTTATCCCTGATCCCAAGATTTAAAACCTATGGCCTTGTGTCACATTGTTTACTGTCTCTTTTGGCATTGGGAAGCTCAAAAGCAGATCCATTGTAAGAAATACCACCCCCACATACCCGCATCCTCAAAAATTCAGCAACTTGTGAAAAAGAAATGACATGGACTTAGCTAACCAAATTGACATAGATCCAAGATGGGCTCGAAATAGTCTTGCCTTGTTGTTTCTTTTCAAAATTTTGGTCTGTGCTGTTATTTTGGTTCCAGTGTTTGGGTGGCATGATATTTGGATTCAGCTGTGTCCTTGCCCATGCATGTCCTGCAGCTAGCAGCATTTGCTCAGTACCCAAACACGTAGGAGAAGCTGACTAGATTTCCCTAGACGGCCCAGCTGCTGAAGAAGACAGGCACAGCGAGGCCAGTGAGCAGAGGCAGCACGAACCTCTTTCACCTTGATTGGCTCCACAGTCCATAAGATTTCTTGCCCATCCACAGAAATCAATGAAGACTGTGGGGGCCAGGTCTTTGCTCGTCACGTGTGGACGTTTTATCTGTGCCAGGCTGGGTCCCCACTAGTTGCTCCCCAAATTGTGAACCAGGCCATTTGAAAACGAATTGCCTCTCTTGGTTAGGGGCCCTCCTCCTAACCTCAGAAAGCCCTTTGCCCTGGAAGGCTGGCAGCCTTGAGTCAGGCCAACTTGGGTGGCGAAAGATGAGCAAATAAGCCAACACAGGTATATGCATGGTGAGCAACTCTGGAAACTGGTCCAGTGTTTGTGGCTGTTTCACTGATACTGGTGAACTGTGGTATGGTTTCCCCTCCCTGGAGCCAAGAGTGCAGCACAGGGAATGGAGATCCTAAGTAAAGCAAGACACTTTCAACCTGACCCAACGGGTCCTCTGCTGGCAAGGGTTAATGGGATGGAAAGAATCCTTGGCTGCCTTCAAAAACAAAACAAAACAAAACAAAACAAAACAAAAACGTGCCCTAAGGCTCCATGACTGACCTGGTGGGAAAAATCTTGGCATTGGAGCCAAAGAGGCCTGAGTTTGGGACCTGGCTCTGCCAGTCCCCCTCTCTAGGCCTCAGAGTCTACCTCTGTAAAATGGGACCGTACGTCAGGGTTGAGCTGACGTTAAGTGTGATAACGGATTTGAAAGCGCTTCAGTCAAAGGTGTACTTGACAAAAGAACAGGATACAGTCATCATCCCGCATCACGCGCGGACCCCAAAGAAGCTGTAGCCTCCCTCTAAGGCATCAGTATCTTCATCGCTAAAATGAGAATAATAATTGCCTAGCTCTTAGATCAATGAAATAAAGATTAGTCAAGTGCATTTGAAATGCCAAGAGGCATTAGAAAGCTCAGTGCCCTGGTACGTTGGGAGTTGAGGCTTGGTGATGAATTTAAGCCAAAGTAATGAAAATTAACCCTTCCAATCATCGTTGAAAGTGCCTTGCTTTCTCAGGCTACAGATTACATCTCTGTCCCCTGGTTCCTCCTCCATCTGGTCAGCTTTGTGGGATGACAGCCTCCGATTGGGGTTTCAGTGGTTTCCTGGGTACATACTATTTCCCCCTGTGATCTTGAATGCATTTGTGTGATGCGAGCATTGCTCCTGCCTGACATTGTGGGTAAATTAAGATTCCCTTATGCATCCAAAGGCCTTCAGATGGAGCATTGGACACCAATGTGCTGGGGGTTCAGGGGCTTCCATTTGCATTCTGTGTTCTCCTTCAGCCATGGGTCTTAAGAGCGTCTTTCCCAGTTGTATGTTTGCGTTGGTTGCTTTCTTGATTTCTTTTGTTCCATTTTCCCTAGGCCCCCCTGTCTTCCCCCTAAACCACAGAAAATGAGGAGACCTAGGCCTCTCTCAGTGTGTAGCCATAAACTATTTAACGGCTGTATGGAAGCGTTTATTAAGGTACTTGCTGGGGAGCCACGGAGTCCGCGAATGCGCCCAATGTAATGGCAGCCTTTCTCCACCTCCTCCTCTTGGCCAACGGCCCTACCCCGACCCACTGGAACTTTCAGTCACGCCCTGGCCCGGCCCTGGGGTGAGCTAGTTCCTCACGGCCGCCTCCTCTTAGCTTCAGCAAGGGCTGCTAGACAGACTATTTTGGTCTCTGACCATTTGATCTTAAGTGCCTTCCCGGGATCCTCAGCCCCAGAGGAGGGATCCGATCCTGATGAAACCCATGGAGTCCAAGTGGGGTTGAAATGCCAGCCATGCTCTCCTGCTTCAGAAACTGCAGTCCTAGCTAGCCTGAGGGACAGTTAGGAAGCCACCTTGCCTCACTTCACATCCACGCCTCTCAAGAGGAGATTGGTTAGAAGCAACACAAAGAAAATCCCTGCAGATAAGAGTGTGTTTTTATACAATTAGTTATGATGATGATGATGATGATTAATTTTGATTGACACTATGGCAGCAAAAGAAACACATAAAATGTTTGGGAGAAAACTCTCCCTCTTGGTTTTGCTTTCTGTTAGGCATTTTGGGAGAAAGGAGAAGCGCTGAGGTAGTCCCTTTAGAATTCTAGATTAACCTTGTTCATCCTAAACTAAACATGAAAGTTGCAGCTCAGTGGGCTTCTCTTTTCTTGCCTCCTGGATGCAGAGGGCAGAGGACCGAGGCGTCCGAGGTAGAAGGAATGGGGGCTCAAGGTCACTGACGGATTGCAAGAGAAAGGGGGGGGGGGGGGGGCGGGGGGGTGTTTGGAAAA
>NW_027551576.1:317185-359751 GCF_008692635.1 Crocuta crocuta | reverse complement strand
CCATGGGGGGAGCAGGGGAGAGGGTCCCTGCCAGTTATTTGAGAGCCCTCCATTATCCAGCAAAGATACTTCCTGCAGCAAAGAAGGCTGGTGTCAGGCAGGAGAAAACTAAATGCTCTTGGGCTTTGCTGGCGATTTTGGAGTACTGGAAACTGCCCTTGCTCGGTGTACCCTCCTCTGTCCTGACAGGCTGCACACGGGGCCTGCAGGATGGGGTGGGGTGGGGCAGGCATGGGACCAGGTAGGCAGAGCCAGCCTGGGTCCCAGAGCTGTCTCTGCCGGTGAGCTGAGTTCTGGGGAAAGCTCCAGAAGGGGACAGCGGAACATTAGGGCACCAGTTGGGACTGCCCCGGGGCAGGGAACAGCAAGGGCTGCTTTAGGATGCCTAAAGGTGAGGCACGGAGGACCCCAGAAGGAGGGCTGCCACTGTTCGGAGGGGACCCAGAATGAGCAGTTTGCCATCCAACAGGCCATGGGAGACGCAGCTGCGTGAAGAGTCGTTTCTTTATCGCCCTTCCTGTCTCCACCAAGACTTCTCAGTCCACCCTTACCCTCAGAAAAGCCACTTTCCTTAGCTAAGAGGGGACCAAAAGGCACATTAGCTATTCTCCCTGCCTTCAAGGAGCATATAGGGGCGCTCAGGAGGTTTTTAGCACAGAAAGCTAAGGCCATTCAGGTTGCGCACTCTGTGAATTACTGCCTGCTCGCAAGTTCCGGGGGAGCCCAGAGCCAGAAGAGCCAGGAGCGGTGAACACAGGAGACTTCTGCAGGCGTGTGGGCGTGTGACAAAAGGAAAGGAATAAAGCAGAGAGGAGCCGGACACAAGTCCCTGAGAGGAGGAAGACCATGGTCAGAGACAGGCCTTCCCGGATTTACCCAGCTCTTTGGAAACGGGTCATCAGTCAGGGCACTTGGAAGGAACTGACTCTCATTCATCGGGACTTGAAAATTCCGTGTTCTGTTTAATGAAATAGTCTTTGAATAGAGAGCTCCTGCGTAAAGTATGTGACGGCCACCTACTCTGACCTTCTTCCCCCTGAACTCCTTCAACTGCACGTTTGCCCCCAGAGGTAATGACCCTGAGAAGCCAACACAGTCTTATTCTAAATCCACTGTCAGTGCTGCAGTCAGTCAGCGTTCCTTACAGCCGGTAGCACGGCCCTGGTCGCTGGTGCCCAGACTTCGTATTAGAATGGACACCCTGGTCATCGTAAGGAAAAGCGTCCTTCCGTTCAGCGCCGCAACACCCCGGAGGTAGAAAACGGCAAGAGGCATGAGCTACCGAGGGGCTGGCTGCCTGGCTCTGAAAACCCACCTAACGCATGTCACATTGCTGGAGTAAGTGCACAGCATCTAACTCAGGGGACTCGGAACAATGACACTCATTTGGCCGGAAAAAAATATATATGGTCTGTTTGTCAGCCATGATGTCATTTCTTCACAGCCACACTGTACTTATGCCACAAGCTGTCAGAGCAGTTCCACAGACTCTTCCGTGTGCCTGCTATGCTAGGCGGTGTGTGGACGCACTTACACGCAGCAGGGGCTGGCCCTCAAGGATTATTAACTTTTGGAGAATGAGAAAGTCCTTCAACCTTTGTGAATGGAATGTAATTTTCTCTTATGATTCACATGCTGTCTGGAAGATTCCACGTGATTGGAGAATACCCAGCTTTGAAATGCCAAGCCCGCGGAAGGCTTTTCAGTAAAATAACATCCCTGGGACTCCGTGATTATGAGGGCCTAGCCAGATGAGAAAGCATCCCCAGGTTAAGAATGATGGATGCATTGATAGATTTCTAGGATCCTCAGAATGGACCCTTTTCAACATCTCAGCCAGAAGGAAACCCAGTTTTTACTACAAATTTTGAAGCCATTTAAATGTTATTTGTTCCACCCAGCCAGAAGGGAACTCAATTTTTATTATAAATTTTGAAGCCCATTTAAATTGTATTATAAATTTTTGGAGGAAGAGCCCTCACCCCATTTCTGTACAATGAGAATATTAATTACCTACCTCGTGCACATATGATGCAATCAAATGAGCTAATAGATGCCATGCTTCTATAGAGTACTCCTGGCACACAGTATGTGCTGTGGAAATACTAGCCCTTATTGTTGCCATTAGCTTTTAGGAGATTGCTCATAGCATCCCACCTGACGGGCTGTTTGCTCTGGCATTCAGGTCATTTTAGCCAACATCTAATTCTAGTGGTTTAGATGCTGGGGACTGGACAGATGACACCAGCTCGAAGGCATCCATCCCCCACTGTCTCAGGTCAGCCTCTCAAGGAGCCTGGGTGAGACGTGGCTCCCACGCCAGAGCCTGACTGCTGCACACATGGAAGAAAGAACAGACCGTGCTCCCCTGAAAATGGGTGGCCACAGTGCAAGTAAAGGCTCCAGTGCTACCCGCAAGGTCATAATGACGTTTTGACTCTCTACTGCGCTCCCTCCCCCAGGCCTTTCTCAGCTTTGGGATTCCCTGAAGTATTCTCAGTGCCAGTGTGAGGGTCAGGGGGTAGGAAGGAGAGCAAAGCCTATGGATACATACCCAGGAAGAGGTACCCAGGGTGTTTGGTTGGAAAGCATGGGAAGCTGTTCGAATGTGGAATCAGGTGGGATCCCGTTGGGCTGTATCCACAAGGCGCCTAAGAAACGCAATCTTGGTACAATTAACTTTTTACTAAGAATGAGCTTTCCTGAATTGACTTCCAGGGGCAGTGTTACAGCAGATGCCAGAAGGTGTGTGTCCCTCCTTTTTGTGGGCATCTGGGCTAAGCTTAAGGTGTCTTAGGTGGGCCCTTGCCCTTTGGTGAATAAACAGCCCCCGTGTTGAGGAGAAGCTAAATGTGGGATGAGGAAGGTGCTCAGTACACACCACCCCTGTGCTTGACAAGGACTGCTAGAGCGCCTTTGCCACCTGGTGTCCGAGGCAGGCACCCTGGGAGGCTGGCGGGGGGCAGGGCGCGAGCTCCCGCAAGGCCCTGAGGCGCAGGGGGGCCCTCCCCATCGGCAGACTGGCCGGCAGTCTCCCCAGGACCGTTGCTGGCTGCCATTGCATTTCGGCGTTCACGGACTCTGAAGGATCTGCCTACTCTCACTGATCTTACTCCTGCATAATCTTTTCTTTTTCTCCTGCTCTGCTGCCTGTTTATTTTTTGTTATCAGAGGAAGAAGAAATGCTCGAACCAGGAACCAGGTATTTACTAGAAAGGTCCGTTAGCTCCATTCCACTGAATGGAACCTGTCTTTAGTACTGACTTCTAGAGCAGGGCCCACCTCGCCTATTGCCACAGGGCCCGTTTTACTATCCTCTCCCTGACTGTAGCTAATCAAGGAGTGAATTCACGGGGGTGGGGGGCGGTGTGGAGGAGCCCCAAAGGCATCAAAATCTGTGGGTGTTTTCTGTCCCTTTACGAGAGCATATTACATTTGCCTTATTGTTTCCTCACCCGAGGAGGCTAGTAATTTAACTTGGCCCCTTTTAAAGGCAATTTAAAAATGATTTTATGTTATTTAAGTGACCTGAAATAACAGAGAGATCAACCAATCATGGAATCCAAGAGAAAACTACCCCTTGCCTAGCTCTTTGTGGCTGTGGGCCCATCTAGGAAGATGTAATTGAAAGTACATTCACCACCTCCCCCACCGACGTGTATATTTACAGCTACGTCTGATGCAGCCTTTTTGACTAAGGTTGACCACTCAGTGGTCAATGGCTGATTCCAGAACTTTTCCTCCTAACATGTTTATTGTGGAACAAAGCATCTGCATGGGTGTTTAGATTGGAACCTCGGGAGTAGACCTGGCCTTCCTTTCTCAGAGCTCCAAAGAACCCTTGGGGCCATCCTTATTTCCCATAGTGCGTTCTTCTTAATTCAGGCATCAGATAACTGCCATGCTAGAGGACGTCTTTGAATCCTGCCCTTTTATGCTTGAGCGCTGGGAAGGTAGGGTTGAGTGGGGCAACATGGAGTGAAGGCAGAGCTCCCCAAGAGCAAACTCCAGCCCTATCCGTGCAGTGGGTTCCCTCCCCTTCCCTGATGTGCCTGTCAAGCCTCCCGAACCCTGATTTCTTCCCAGCTGAGTAAGAAGACAAGAGCATTTCTTTAAAATTATCATAGCTATGCCTTTTCTGCACGTAACTGGAGATTTTCTATTTTAACCGTTGGTGGAGACTTTAGGATTAGCAACGCCTTGCTTATTTTCCTACTAATCCGATGGTACTAATATTCTGGCTTGAGTTTGTAATCTGTGTCTGCAATGTCGTTTTTCCTCTGCTGGCTGCCATGCCCAGTACAACTCACAATTTTTTTTCTTAAGGATTCAGGACAAGCTATACCACTCGTAGTCGAGAGCTGCATCCGGTACATCAATTTATACGGTAAGCTCGATCTTGGGGCCGTGTTCTCA
This sequence comes from Crocuta crocuta, assembly GCF_008692635.1. Lineage (NCBI taxonomy): Eukaryota > Metazoa > Chordata > Mammalia > Carnivora > Hyaenidae > Crocuta > Crocuta crocuta. The sequence goes on along the minus strand of NW_027551576.1, from coordinate 355,335 downwards.
GCTCTCTCCAGAACAGGTGCTGGGCTGTTCTCAGAGGAAATGAGACTCTCAGAGGAAATGAGACTTCATCTTGGAAGGCTTCCTGTTACTGCCCTGCTTCCTAGAGAGAATATGTTTCTTGCCACGGCTGCTGTGCTGAGTGCTCTTCTGAGCTCATCGGCCCGGGGACAGAAGGCAGTGGTTAAGAGGACCCAGGAACTAGGAGGACCGGGGATCAGGGAAGGCATGGCTAGGAGAACCATAGAAGTTCCTTCCCCTCTCCTGCCCCACCTCAGAGTGCTGTGCTGTGAGCACTGAACGTAGCCAGCCAGTCAGTTAGCAGGTTGACTGCAGTATGCTCCATAAAGGAAATCTGGGGTCTGGGAGTTGCCAGGCACTCCCTGCGCTTCATTTGTGCTTCCATCTTTTCATTCATTCACTCCTCCAAAAATATATTTTCAGAATGCATAGCAGGCGCTGCTCTGACAATGGGAAGGAATACAGCAGTTGAATGACTAAGACGGGTGAGGCGCGGGCCTTAGGTAGCTTACATTACCAATGAGAAGGGCGAGGAAATAAACATAAGTAAATGATACAGGTTCATTAATGGTAATGCCTAGAAACTAATTAAAAAGCGCTAGAGAATGTCTGAAGGACAGCAGGGCTGCTTTGGCGAAGGAGGCGAGGAGAAACATGACTGAGGGTGACACTTGAGTAGGGAGGCCAGCCATGCAGTCTCCAGTGGGGAGCACCGCAAGTAGAAAGGTCTAAGAAGGAAGGCAAGTGTGACCTGATGGGGAGGAGCCAGGACGATTGGATACAAGACACAGGTGGTAGAAATTTGCTACTGGTTAAGGAAAGACCCAAACAAGCTTTTACTGAGCACGTAGTATGTACAGACCAAACTTGGACTAAAGCCCGCCTTTTAGAGGTAAACACGTTTCTAAATAACAATGTGGAGAGTTGTTTTATATAGAAAAACTGAATGTGAGGGAAAAGATCACAGTCACCCCATTACTCCCCATTTAAGATGAGAGAGGCCCCTTTAACCCCTTCAATTCTATAGTTCATAATCCTATGTCATTTACTATTATGTCAGGTATCAAGGCCTCCTCTTTGTTATAGTCTTGTAGAAAGATATTAAAAAAAGAGATTGTTCTTCTTTAATGAGTTAATGTCCCCCAAACTCCTTGATCCCAGGCCAGCATGCACTCTGGACTGCAGCTTTTCTGGAAGGAAGAAGATATCTGTGTAGGTAGGGGGTGGTAGTGGTTGAGTGAGTGGTATTAATCATTCTCGTTCAAAATCTCTGTGGCTGTTACACTGAAAATGGCACTTGTAAACTCAGGCCAAGGTACTCAGTATCAGTGTACCTGGTGAACTTGGTAGGCAAAGTGCCTGTTGGTTAAATTGGAAGTTATTCACTGGTCCTGGGTTGATGTAAACCTCTTGTGGCCTTTTCCTTCAAGCCCTGAAAAGAGATCACAGACGTATGAAGCAAGATGCCTCAGAGTATTTTGGCCACAGCTGAAGTTCATTGCAAAGACTACATTTGGGCTTCTGCCAAGAGATCGTTATTGGGAATGACTCTTGAAGAAGAATGGTGGTATAAACATTACAATGTTAAAAAAAAAAAAAAATGGTGGGATAAAGAGACAAGCAATGGGAAGGTTCATCAATGTTTCCAAGTGATCTGATGAGCTCAAGGCATCATGGCATTTTGTGTTTCTTTGTTCCTTTCTTTCTTTTAGGACTCCAGCAGCAAGGGATCTTCCGAGTGCCAGGATCTCAGGTTGAAGTCAATGACATAAAGAATTCCTTTGAGAGAGGTAGGTGCAGAGTATCCATCTCAAGCTTGTGTCCAGAGGAAGCCAGGATGGGTGGTGTTTGTCTTAGAGTCAGCAGTGTGCCGGGGCTGGTGCGTAGCAACATCTCTTTCCAAGTTTGCGTTGAGTGCCTTCACCTTAGTAGCTTGAAATCAGCCAAGGCAGGAGTATTTACACCACAGAAGTTGGCAAACGCTAAGATCTTTTCTCTGTCTTTTTCCCTCCAAGGAATTAGCTGTAAAGCCTTTACCAGCACCTGAGTGACTTTGTCTAGTGACTGTAAAGTAGTTGCTGGGAAAGAGGGTCTAGTAAAGCACTCGAAATTATGATAGGAGTCTCTGAAGGCTGCTGAGACTTTTAGAGAACTTGAAAGGACACAGGTAACACTGAGTGGCTTTTAGAATATCCTAATGCTTGGGTTTTTAAAACTTAAATTAAATTAATTTTTATTTTTTAATTTACATCCAAGCTAGTTAGCGNGCCAGTTTACATTCCCACCAACAGTGTAGGAGGGTGCCCGATTCTCCCCATCTTTGCCAGCATCCATACTCTCCTGATTTGTTCATTTTAGCCACTCTGACTGGCGTGAGGTGGTATCTCAGTGTGGTTTTGGTTTGTATTTTCCTGATGTTGATTGACGCTGAGTATCGTTTCATGTGTCTGTTGGCCATCTGGATGTCCTCTTTCCCTCCCAGTTTTTATATTATTTTTGCTTCCCTTCCTTTATGTTCATTTGTTTTGTATCTTAAATTCCACATATGAATGAAGTCATATGATACTTGCCTTTCTCTGACTAATTTCGCTTAGCATAATACCCTCTGGTCCCATCTACATTGCAAATAGCAAGATTTCATTCTTTTTGATTGCTGAGTAATACTCCATTATATATATAATGGTGTGGTATATATCTATATGCCACATCTTCTTTATCCACTCATTCATCAATGGACATTTGGGGTCTTTCCATACTTTAGTTATTGTTGATAGCACTGCTATAAACATTGAGGTGAATGTGCCCCTTTGAAACAGCACCCCTGTATCCCTTGGATAAATACCTAGTCATGCAATTGCTGGGTCATAGGGTAGTTCTATTTTTAAGTTTTTGAGGAACCTCCATACTGTTTTCCAGAGGGGCTGCGCCAGTTTGCATTCCCACCAGCCGTGCAAAAGAGATCCTTTCTCCACATCCTCGCCGACATCTGTTGTTCCCTGAGTTGTTAATGTTAGCCACTCTGACTGGTGTGAAGTGGTATCTCATGGTGGTTTTGATTTGTATTTCCCTGAGGATGAGTGATGTTGAGCAGGTTTTCATGTGTCTGGTCTAATGCTTAGTTTTTTATGCAGTGTTTTGGCCCCCCAAAAATTGAGAACCCCATTCCCAAACCCATTTTCCTGTAACATATCACATCCCAGTTTACAAAACACTTTTTTATCCTTTCTTTTACATAATCTTCCTACAGTCTTGGGAGGTATTTGGTTTGTCCCTGTTGGCTGTGCTCTGAACATGCCTGTCCCTGGGCTCCAGGCCTGGATTCTCCCTACTCATTGCTGGGCTTCCTCTAGAGGGGCTGCCTCTTAAGCATACTAACCCCTGAGTCCATCCTGAGGTCTAGCTCTCGAGTAGAGGAAACACTCTGTCCGCCCCAGCCAGACACTGCTGTAGCCCCCAGCACAGACCTCTGGGGCCCTTGGCACTTGGGCCTCACACCAGGTTTAGAGAGCAGGGTTTGGCTGGATGTGGTGCTCGGCAGCCTTCTAATGTCCCGAGGAGCTTGTTTTGGAGCCTGCTTCTGGACCACGGGCACCTAGAACCCGGAAGCCGCAGAACGCCCCTGTTCCAAGCTCCTACTCATGCATTTATTCATCCTCCCAAAAACCATGCATTCATCATGCCCTACACCGGGCTAGGGAGTGGGCTAGGGCCTCGAAACACAACAGGAACAAAAGATAGTCATGACTAGTAGGGAGCCAGTTGAGCAAACAGACAACAGAGTAAGCTTTGGATGGTATGGGAACCCTTAGCCCAGCTTGGATGGGGCGGGGAGGGGTAGTAAAGCCAGAGAAGTCTTCCTCGAGGAGGAAAAGCTCAAGCTGGGGCTTAACGAGTAAAAGCCTAAAAAAGCAGGGAAAGTGCATTCCAGACTAAGGGAACAGCATATGCAAAGGCCAGAAAGCAAGAGGTATCTCCCATCAGCCTCGCTGATGGGAGGGTCAGTCATCATTCTCGGAGCATCTCTTGACAACACTGGACAGCCCAATCCAAAGTTTTGTTTCTTCCATTTCCCCCAAACCCCCTGCTGTCCTGTGTTCACTGTAAATCACCAGAACCATGGTCTGAAATCTTTGCTGGTTCCATCCTCCTGGACCCTTCCCCTCACGCAGAATTCCTTGAGTGTCATGGCTGAACTCACTGCCCGTTGCTTCCAGCCTGGTGACTGCCACTGCCTCAAATTTCCCTGCTTCTCTCTGTTCTGTAAGCAACTCTCTTGTACCAGGAAGCCTGGCCCTATCCCCACCCCAAGAGCACTGCTTTCTTTCCTTCTTGAATGTGGTTCTCTGAGGTCAGTGCCTTCTGTCACTTGCTTGGGTGCCTTGCAGGGGTGATGTACAGTTTAAGACTTCTCTGTTCCGAAGAGGCCTTGGATCGCCCCACTGGGCAGAGATCACCTGATCCAAATCTCAGCTACCAAAATGTTTTCTGCTTTTCCTTTGCCTCAAATATGCAGTCAGCTCCTCTAGTTCTTTCCATCATTCCAAACTGAATCTCATTCTTGTGACAGCTGGGGCTTTCTGCTCCACCTAAGCTTATCATGAACCATGGCTTATTCTACAAAAAANTTTTTTAAAAAAAAAAAAAAAAAAAAAAAAAAAAATTAGTTCCTGGAATGTCTCTTTCAGAAAAGTCAGTTCCTGGCTTCTCTGGGCTGGCTAGTGCCCAGATCTCCCACTTACTCTTTTCTGTTTCTTCATGTTCGCCAACAAACTGCCCTGGGTTTGGCTCCTTGCCCAGCTGACCCTCAGGGTCACCTCTGCCTCTCCTGAAACTTTCTCTGCACCCTGGCAACCAGGTGGCAAACCTAGGGTGGTTCAGTATTTCTCTTAGCCCCCACTGCTCCGTCCCACACACTCTGACTTGTGACTGAATTTCCTCTCAAAACCAGCACGTTGTTATGTTTTATTTGTTAAAATGCAAGTCCCCTAGTCCCTGCAGGGTGCCTGTCCTTTGCCATTTGTTCGAGATCCAGGTCTTTTTCTTCCTTGGCCCCCTTCTTTCTCTCTCGGGTGAAGTTTTTGCCTGCATTCCTTGTATGAGGCTGTTCAAAGGAGCACAGATCTGTTTTCTTTAAGATTCTGAAAAATGGCAACATGTAGGAAAATCATTCTTGGCTTATTATGCCTAAGCCCACTTTCTTTTTCTTCTGACATGAGTCAGCCAGGGTTTTAGTCGAGCTGGTGATGATAATGATATGATTTTTTTAAAATGTTTATTTTTGAGAGAGAGAGTGAGACAAAGCATGAGCAGCGTAGGGGCAGAGAGAGAGGGAGACACAGAATCCTTAGGCTCCAGGCTCTGAGCTGTCAGCACAGAGCCTGATGCGGGGCTCAAACCCACAAACTGTGAGATCATGACCTTAACCAAGTCAGACACTTAACCAACTGAGCCAGCCAGGTGTCCCTAATGATGTGCTTCTTTGCTGTCAGCAAACCTTAAACTCATCACTCAAGTTTTGTGATCTTTCTGTAATCTGACAAAATGAAGAGGAAATACCACAAAAAGGCAGGAAAGTGGCAGCCCTGCCGCGGAGAGCCATGCTGGCCTCTTGTGTCTCAGGCCAGTTTCCCTGGACAAACTGTTTTCTCCCCCACCAACCAATCCACTGTCCCCTTTGCAGGTAACAATGAGGGGGCGGCCAGGGGTCTCTCCTTATTTGGAGGGGTGGCTGGAAGGGGAGTCCATGGCCTTGTCAGCCTGTGCAGGTCAGGACAGGGTTTGGATTTGAGGCTGAAGTCACGGCATGTAGAGTCGGACACATTTGAGACGTGGCCCTTCAGAGATCTGTTTCCTGCCCGAGGGAGACGCTGGGAGGGGTTGTCATGGTGAGGAGCCTCAGCACAGGCTTAGGAAGGCCTGTGGCCACAGAGATGCCCTTGTGNCCCTGTGTGGCAGCAGGTTTCCTCAGAGTCTGTTAAGCACCCACTGTGTGCGCTCTGCCCTGGGTGCAGCCCTGCCGTAAAGCGCCTGGCGATGCCCAGGTGACCTGGCCGAGAGTGCCATAGGCAGGGCTGTTGGGTAACACTTCTAGCATCCCCGGGACATTAGCTAGCCAAGCATGAGCGCAGCTTTCTCTCAGACTTGCCTAGGATTTTAGCTATAATTCTCCTCCCGGAGGAAGCCCTCATTCCAGTGAACCATCCCATTCATCCTGAACTCTGGAATTCGAGTCATTTCTGGAACCAGAATGGACTCACCTTGTAGAAAGCCAAAGGCCTACACCAGGAAGAGAGGATATTTGGATGGTTCCTTTTATGGCCTTCTGAGAGGAAGAGGAAGAGCAAATGGTGTGTGTGTGTGTGTGTGTGTGTGTGCGCACATGTTACGTACATATATGGTGTGTATATATAAAGTCCATATGTTAATTGTGCATGACAAGGAGAGCTAACATGCAATATGGAGGAAAAATCCATGTGCTTTTGAATCATGAGAGCACAGGGTAACATGTGGTAAATAATAGGGAAAGAGCTCATTTGAACCTGTCTGGTTCTTCACAGGGACCTCAAGGGCAGCTGCGGAACGGAGGGGCTGAGGAGGGGGTGCAGACCTCTCCTCCCAGCTCATCTAAGATAGCTTTGTTTTGTTTATTTTTATTTTTTTAAGTTTATTTATATATTTTTGAGAGAGAGAGAGAGAGAGAGAGAGAGCATGAGTGGAGGAGGGGCAGAGAGTGGGGGAGGGAGAGAATCCCAAACAGGTTCCGCACCGTCAACGCAGAGCCCGGCAGACATGGGGCTCGGTCCCATCAGCTGTGAGATCCTGACCTGAGCCGAAATCACGAATTGGACACTTCGACCGAGCCACCCAGGTGCCCCTAAGACAGCTTTGTTTTATATGTTGAACAGAGAAATTTTTTCTTAGAAAAATTTTCTAAGAAAAATCTACCCTCTTTCTAAAAAATTTTTTGAATGTTTATTCATCTTTGAGAGACAGAGCATGAGCAGGGGAGGGGCAGAGAGAGGGGGAGACACAGTTTGAAGCAGGCTTCAGGCTCCGAGCTGTCAGCCAAGAGCGCAACGCGGGGCTCAGACCTACCAACGGCGAGATCATGACCTGAGCTGAAGTCAGCCACTTAACCAGCTGAGCCCCCCATACGCCCCTAGGATCCTACCTTTAAGGAGGGAGGGAGGGAGAGAGGAAGACAGGCCTGCAAGCAGACAGATCAGCTTGAAAACCAGTGGTAAAAAGGAGAACGTCTCCCAGGCATTACTACGAGACCTGGGGCTGCCAGGGTCTGTTCTCACTGTGTGAATGTGGGCAAATCGCTTCGCTTGTTGGGCCCTCAGCTTTCTTGCAGGAGAGAATGGTAGTGTTGGAACCATGCCTTCCCCGTGCCATGCAGTGCTGTCGTGAGGACTAAGAGAGATCACGTGTGTGAATGTGCTTCTCACTTGAGAAGTGCTTTGTCAGTATAGGCACTGATTTTTTATGTTTTCCTCTCTTCCTTCCCTGCAAGGAGTTCTTCTCTCCTCCTGTGGGGGTAGCTGACCGACGGAACATTGGTGTCTCTGCCACCATATACAGTCAGTCAGGCTGGGCACCACGCACGGGAGCCCAGGCAAGGAGGGCAGGTGGGAGCTGAACTCTGGCTCATGCTCTGTAAGCCACAAGACCTGGCTCAGGAAGGAAGCGGGCGGGGTCTCTCTAATTTGCACTACAGCATGTTGGGGCTGGCTGAGGCCTTGGCAGTGACATGCATTCTTTTTCTATGGAGGTGGAGAAAAGGGATCCAAGTATGCATTTCCAGCTCTGCTCCTCACTGCTTGCCAATCTTAGAACAGTCTGTGGGCTGCTCTGGGAGAAGGAGGAAAAGCTCGCTGTGCAGACATCTGTCAGCACCTTCAGAGAGCTGTTAGATTGCTCCACGCTCCCTTTCATCTCCTCTCGTGGAAACTCGGGGTGATCTAGCTGAGCAGCCCTTGATTAAATAGAAAAGTGCTGCCCTTCTGAAATATCACTGTCCCCTGTCCAAGTGGCAAAAATTTGAAAGATTTGACAGCACTCCATGGGCAGGACTGTGGAAAAGAAGCATTGTCCTGTGTTGCCAAGTAGGAGTATAGTGCAGGCCCAGTGGGGAGAGAATTTGTCTCTATCTAATGAAACTATGTATACATATGCTCTTTGACCCACAATCCCACTTCTAGGACATGACCAGAGACACACCTCCACAAATACAAAAACACCTGCACAAGGCTATTTGTGGAGGCATTATTTGTAATAATGAAAGGTTGGAAAGAAGCCACACGTCATGGGAGATTGGCTGACTAAATCATGGTCGATCCATGAAATAGAGTACTTTGCAGCCGTTTAAAAAAAAAAGAAGAGGGGCGCCTGGGTGGCTTAGTCGGTTAAGCGTCCGACTTTCGCTCAGGTCATGATCTCGCGGTTCGTGGGTTCGGGCCCCGCGTCGGGCTCTGTGCTGACTGCCAGCTCGGAGCCTGGAGCCTGTTTCAGTCTGTGACTCCCTCTCTCTCTGACCCTCCCCTGCTCTCGCTGTCTCTCTCTCTCTCTCCTAGAAATAAATAAAACATAAAAAAAATTTTTTTTTTAAAAAGAAGAATCAGGAGGATCTCTATGAACTGATATGGAGGGATTTGTAGTGTTTATTGTGAAGCAAAGAAACAAGTGTATGCAGCAATATTGTATACTGCTTACATTTGTGGAAAAAGTGAAGGGAAATAATAAATTCGTATGTATGTTATTTACTTAAGAGGGCAAACCAGCAACTAATGAAAATGGTCAAATGTAAGGTATGGAGGGAAGAAGGATAAGAGTAGGACTTGTCTGCATGCAACTTTTCGTGTGTTTTTGGCTTTTGGACAATTTAAATGCTTTATATTTTCAAAATTACACATTTTTTAAAAAAAGGATTTCTAAAAAAAAAAAATCAATCCCTGAAATTGAATAGAAGTAGAAACAAGCTGTGTATCGAATTGATCATCACACAAAGAGTAACTTTTGGACATATGCGCTGGTCATACATTTTTAACAGCTTTATTGAGTTAGATACCATAAAGCTCACCCATTTTTAAAGTGCACACATTAGTCATTTTAGTGTATTTACAGAGATGTATGATCATCACCCTAATTCAATATCAGAAATTTTCATCATTCTCAAAAGGAACCGTGTCCCCATTTGTAGTCACTTGCTATACCGCCTATATCTCAGCCCCCCACAGTAGGCAAGCACTAATCTACTTTCTGTCTTCTGACCATACGTCTTTAGTGGGATACATTCTTAGAACTAAATCTACCCCCCTCAAAAAAAAAAAAAAACCCTGCAAAGAAATCTTAAATTTTATAGTGGTGATGTTGCTATTCAAATTTCCAAACTGTGTTATGTATATTGTAGAATAAAGCAGATACAATGTTAATGTTATTCAGAACCAAAATTTTCACTAAGAAAAATGAAGTGCAAATATAAAATAAAGTAAGGCAAAGATAAAATTGTATGTTAAATATGAATTGGAAATAACTATGTGAACTCATGAAAAAATGATATGTAGTCTTGCTCTATCTCCTGAAAAGGTTTAGCAGCTCTCTGTAGCACTCCGTTACCAATGAGCACACCTGGAGCTTAGATCTTGGTTTCTAATTACCATTCCCTACGAAAAGCAAACAGATCTCCTTGGAGCAATGTTTGATTCCAGATCTGGGTCAAGGAAGGTACAAGGTGATCAGTGGACATCTTTTGTGCCATAAAGCAAGGAAGTGCTCAGTGGAGGTCACATATAAAGGACATTTGTCCCTGGCAAAATTAGAGACAATCTGAGCATTCCAGAGAATAGTGATAATAATGGATTATGACACATTGAATTAGAAATTACCAAAACAATCCCTTAAAGATGCTAAATAATAACAATAATAAGTAGAAGAGTAAGTGAACATGGGGAAACCTCTTCTTTATGGAAGAATGCCAGCTAATAAATGTAGAAGAAATTAGAAAATCACCATTTTGCAACCGCAGGATAATAATTGATTCAGGCAAAAATCATCAGTGGATGTTAACGTGTTAACACCAGTAGGTGAAACATGTTGAGCACAATGACATGTACATAGATCACTTGTCTACTTCAAATATAGTTTATATTCTATACTTATTTTTACAAAAGGAAAGTAAACCTTTGCAGTGCAGAAATCTAGAGGTCACTCAATCCACTGATCACACTTAGTACCACCAGTAGCAAGACAGGCTGATATTATGTGCCTCTGGATACAATCAGGTGTCTACAACACTCATGTACGATTTTTGCCAAAAATGTTTAACTTAAATCAAATCTTGAGGAGACAGTAAGACAAATCCAGGGTGGGAGGCATCCTATAAGGCAACTGGCCTAGACTCTTCAGAAGGGGCAATATTCTAAAAAAGCTACGACAAAAAAACATATTGAGGTCTCTTTTACATTCAAAAGACTAAGGTGGGGCACCAGGTGGCTTCGTTGGTTAAGTGTCTGACTCTTGATTTTGGTGCAGGTTATGATTTCATGGTTGTGAGATCAAGCCCTATGTCCATGCTGGGCATGGAGCCTGCTTAAGATTCTCTCTCTCCTTCTCCCTCTGCCTCCCCCCACCCCCAAAAATGAATAAATAAATAAAATAAACATAAGACTAAGGAGTCATAACAACCAAATGAATTGTGGGAATGTTGATTAGATCTTAGCTCTTGAAAAAAATCTATGAAAGACATGGGGAAATTGGGAATGTCTGAATGTACATGAGATGGTGTTTTGGAACCATTGTTAATTTTTTCTTAGATGTCATGATACCGTGTGGTTATGTAGGAGAATATCCTTATTCTTAGGAGAAATGGATTGAAGTATTTAGCAGTGATGTGTTATGATGTCTACAAAATACCCTCAAATCATCGAGAAATAATAAATACAAGTAAAGAAAGCACGCAGATATGGCCGAAGATGAGTGTAAGTTAATGAGTGTGAGTGGTGACGGATGCTCAGTGTTTTAGTTTTACAGTATTTCCATAGATTTTAATATTTTCAAAACTAGTTACAGGGAGAAGGGCTGGGCCAGGCCATCCCTCCTGCCATCAGCACAGGCCCCCCCCCCTTACCCAGCTGAGTCATCACCTACTGTTTCTTCTCAGGTGAAGATCCCCTTGTGGATGATCAAAATGAACGTGATATCAATTCAGTTGCTGGTGTTTTAAAACTGTATTTCCGAGGACTGGAAAATCCACTCTTTCCTAAGGAAAGGTTTCAAGATTTGATATCTACTATTAGTAAGTATTTCCCAGGTGGAATGGTGGAATGACCCGCACTCTGTGACATATCTTTATTGAAGTTGTACTATGGGCTCATCGCTGTGAAGGGAGGGGGGTGCTACCAAAGAAGCAGTATGGTCGTTGTTCACATAGAACTTAAAAGCTAGTTGTAGAGATAACAGGATACTGGAAAATGGCATGGTACAGCCCTGGGTATGAATGGCGCTTAGAGAAGAGGCAGAGGAAGGCTTGGTTTTGCAGATCGCAGCTGAGGGAGGGATGTGAGCAGAGCCTTCCAGGAGGAGCAGACAGAGTATCCTGGGACGAGTTTGGGGGGACACAGACCAATGGGACCAGCGGAAGGGTGTCCCAGCCGGTGCATATGGTGCAAGAGGCTGGAGGGTAAAACAGAGCAAGAGAGGTGAGACCTTGCAAGGATTTGGAGCCTTTCCCCTTGGGTGATGGGGACCCACAGAGGGCTTGGGAGTCAGGCCAGCCCAATGACATACAAGGAAAATGGTGAAAATAAGTTGACTGTGGGCTTCTTCCAAAGTCACGAGCCATATCTTGACAGGTATTTCTATGGATGAAGGCGAGAGCCCAATCTAGGGGGCTGAAGTAAAGGCACCTTGACTGTAAGATGGCCAAACCCAAGGCAACACTTTGGGAATTTTTAAACATAAACTTTTAAATATTACAATATGGAAATCTTAGTGTTTCAGAATAAACTCTTTAATTGATTTACGGAAAATTGCCCCACACCCAGTGTTATGAGCGATACTTCTCACAGTGCTCTGAGAGAGATTTGCAGCCAGGAAAGGGCCCCTGGGGGCTGGAGGCTTCAAGCCTCTTACCTGCCTGATGTAAAAGAGCCTTCCTCTGCCCTTCCACCCTCCACACTACCTCCTGCTCATCTTTTCAGATCCACTTCTAGCTGTAAATCACCCTCAAAAATTCCAGACCACGGGGGCACCCGGGTGGCTCAGTCAGTTGAGACTGAGCCCTGAGCTGGGCTCTGCACGGGGCGTGGAGCCTGCTTAAGATTCTCTCTCTCTCCTCTTTCCCTCTAACCCTCTCCTGCTTGCATCTATGTGCTTGCTTGCTCGCTCTCCCCACCTCCCTCCCTCTCCCTCTCACTCCCTCTTCCTGACCCTCTCTCTCCCTTCATCCCTCTCCCTCTCTCAAAAAAAGAAAGAAAGCAAGGAAAGAAAGAAAGAAATTCATTCCAGGCCACAAGGGCCCAGCCCAGTCTGAGCCCCATGTCACATGCTCAGCTAGTGTTTCCAGAAGCCACATTAGTCTAGTTCCTGAGCAGAGCCCTGAGCAGACAAGGTGGTTCACCTCTGGTACAAGCTCAGAACATCACATACCATGGATCGCACCTCACATCACACTGTGGAAAAAGAAATCCCTTCTCATTTCCCTCCCAAACGCTGTGATTACTTCAAGGAGAAAATTCAAGGAGAAAATTCCAGAGGTCCGTCTCCCTTCTAAACACAGAGAGGGGGCCTCCGTCTGACATGTTTGTACAGTACGATGCCTACCTGTAATTTAGTAATTTGTTTTGCTTTCATTGTCTATTTTTATGCTACCTCCTAATTATAGCAAGTGTTCCTGGTTTCCCATTTACAGAGGGAGGTAAACTTTCCTTTTTAAATAAGTGGATTTAAGAAAAAAATGTATTTAAGTGGAGGTGGTACTGGGGCGGTGATGACTGAAGCTAAGGACACGGAGCAGCCTGGATCGAGGGCAATGGAATCAATAAAGGTCCAGAAACTCTTAGTTCTGTGGGGGGCTTGGCCACGGCTTCTCAGTGCCAGACTCTGAAGGTAGGCTAGAGTGTGCTGGGCAGAGTAGAGAGACCACCAGTGCGTACAAAGGCCCAGAGGCAGGAAGGCCCTCTGTGAGAGGGAGATGGTGGATAGGGCAGCCTAGCCAGGGGTTCTCAGGGGGGACACTATTGGTATTTAGGGGAGTGCAGTGCCTTGCTGTGTGTCCCATACATTCAGGACACTTGACGCCTTGGCCCCTGGATCCGAAATGCACCCTGCAGTCACTGTGACAACCCCCAAGGATGCCCCATAGAATCGTAAATGTCTAGAAGTGTGCACTACCACCTCATTTGAGAAACATGGCTCTGTATCATCTTCAGATACTCCAGGAAGGGGTAGCAGCTGAGAGGTGAGACAGGCGAGGTTCGCTCAAGCCCCATGGTGAAAAGCCTGGGGTACAGAGGAAAAACCAGAGAAGTCGCATTTTATTTTTTTTTCAAGTTTATTTATTTATTTTGAGAGAGTGTGTGTGAGCAGGGGAGGGGCAACGAGAGAGAGACGGAATCCCAAGCAGGCTCCGTGCTGTCAGTGAAGAGCGCGAGGCACGACTTGAACTCACAGACCGTGAGATCATGACCGGAGCCAAAACCAAGAGCCGGACGGTTAACTGACTGAGCCACCCAGGCGCCCTAAGAGAGGTTGCACTTTAAAAGGAACGTGCTGACAGGTGTGGAGGCTGCAGAGAGGGGCTGTGTGAGAAAAACATGTTTTCTGAGAAAGAACCTGGCATAGGCTTGCGCACTGGCCCTGCAGACAAACGTCGGAGCTCTGGTGCTCACCCTCCAGGCCAGCTTTCCCCCTGCACACCCTCTCCACCAGGCAAACCCACACAGCACTTCTCTCTACCACGCCCAATTTGCTGCTCCCACCCCTGGCCTGACTGATACAAATACCAATGTCTCTGCCTAGGACTGACCTGAAGACGGGGGTGGGCGGTCCGATCGCAAGCATCTGCGAGGCCCGTTGGCCAATACATAGCTCTCGAGTTGGTTATTTAGTCGACCCTCATTTCCAGCCTACTTTGCACCGTGCCTGTGTTTCGCAGGCGTCAGGTGACAGAAACTCAGCCTACACCGGCGTCGTTCATAAAAGGGAATGTACTGGGGCGCCTGGGTGGCTTAGTCGGTTAAGCGTCCGACTTTCGCTTAGGTCATGATCTCGCGGTTCGTGGGTTCGAGCCCCGCGTTGGGCTCTGTGCTGACTGCCAGCTCAGAGCCTGGAGCCTGTTTCATTCTGTGATTCCCTCTCTCTCTGACCCTCCCCTGCTCACGCTGTCTGTCTCTCTCTCTCCTAAAAATAAATAAAACATTAAAAACATTAAAAAAATAAAAACAAATTAAAAAAAGGGAATGTACTGACTCACATTCTTGCCCTGTGTGGCCACGTCAGGGTCACCTATCAATCCCCAGAACCACGTGGACTGATTGAGGAGCAAATGTTGGTTGTACTTGGCTCTCTGAGGACGAAAGACAGCCTGAAAAGCCCCCTTTATGTTACAGAACTGGAGAACCCGGCTGAGAGGGTGCACCAGATCCAGCAAATCCTCATCACCCTTCCCCGCGTGGTCCTAGTGGTCATNGGCCGGGGGGTGGGGGGGGGCCCTCTTTGCCTCAGCTCTGGCCTCCTTTGGGAGGGGGTGTCCTGAGGCTTCTGCAGGTGCAAAACAGAACATGGAACCCTCCTGGAGTTGAGTAGAGCCCTCAAAAGACAGAACCCACAGGGGGGAAGATTCACCTTTCTCGGGTGACTTGTGAGTACCTCCTTTCTTGTAGCCTCTCGCAGTATAGCGACGAGAACATGATGGACCCCTACAACCTGGCCATCTGCTTCGGGCCCACCCTCATGCACATCCCTGACGGGCAGGACCCCGTATCCTGCCAGGCACACGTCAATGAAGTCATCAAAACCATCATCATCCATCATGAAGCCATCTTCCCCAGCCCCCGGGAGCTAGAGGGACCTGTGTATGAAAAATGCATGGCTGGAGGGGAAGAATATTGGTAAGATTCCATTCCTCTTAATATTATTATTATCACCGTCGCTGTTGTTTTTGCGGTTGACAGGAACAGTAAGAAACCCTTCGATTTTCTTACTGCTTTATTGTCTGTACTCCCATATGCATTTCCTCATTTGAGCTTTGCTGCAGCTTTATACAAGACATAGTTACATCAGCCAGGACTCTCTCGGTTTGAAAGAGACAGAGCTACAACTCAAACTGGGCTAAGCTAAGTGGGAATCTATTGGTTTACTTAACTAAAAAGTCTAGGATTACGACTTCAGGTATAGCTGGATCCAGGGGTTCAACTGTTATTATCAGGAATTCATCCTGTAACCCGCAGCCCCTGGCTCTGCTTTCTTCTGCATTGGCTTCATTCTCAGGCAGCCTCTCCGTTGGTGGCTTCAGGAAGGCATATGGTAACTCCAGATTTACGAGAACATTCTCTCAGCATCCCCAGTGGAAAAAGACCTTCTCTTTCTCAAGTGTCCCAAAATAAATCCAAGAAGTATATCCCCTTGCTGAGGCATGGGTCTGGTGAGCTAATCCCATTAGTTAGAAGATGCAAAGCTGTCAAGGGCCAGATGTGTCTCAAGCCCTTCGGAGGCAGCAGGGGACTGGATAGTAATCCCCGCCTCAGCCTCTTGAGAAACAATTTCCCTTTTCCAGACAAAGTGAGGTCACATTTTCCAGACAAAGTGAGTTCACATTCTTTGAGAGCTCCGGGCCAGGTCAGCACTTGACAGTGGGTACCTGTGTGTCCCTGGTACCACACAAGGTCTTGGGAGAAAAATTTAGAACCTAATCAAAATCAGGGCAGACCACCTTCCCCAGACTAAGACCGTAAAACGTGGCGAAGAAAGGACGTTTTTTTTTTACATGTGGAGGGGACAGGAGAACAGAACCCCACCTGACAGAGACCCGTCAGAGGGTTCCTATTCATTCTTTATTCTCAATCCCGGACGACGCACAGCTGTATATTAGGTGTTACCCACACTGCTTTCCGCTAGGGGCCCACAGGGGAGTTTGTCTCTGGGTTATCAAAGCGTTCCTGAACTCTTGACTCACTTCAAAGAAGAGACACTCCGGCCCCTTTGTTTCCTCCCCGTCCCCCATAGAAATGTGGGCCCGGCTGGCTTGCAGTCACAGCCCTGGAGTAGGCTTTCTGTGAGGCTCCGGGAGCAAGTCTGTCCCCGTTCCTTCCGTAACAGAGACATTAAACAGCCAGCAAGCACACTTTCTGGACAAAGAAAGCTTTTCACGCAGCGTTTGCCATCGTTACCACTTCTCTTTTCTTGCCGCAGTATAATATAATTTGTGTTCTGGGAAGGGTCCTCAAGATCGGTTGTACTTACCGAAGAACAATATCCAATAACCACACTTTCCTCAATCTCATTTGTGTCTCATGAGGAAGGAAAACTATTACGTTGGAAGCATTTGCAAAGCCAAAAGGGGGGATTTGGCCGAGGGTCTCCTTGGAGTGGACAACGTTCATTCATTCAGTTAGACAAATGGTTGCCGAGTGTCTGCCCTGGGCCAGGCCCTGGGCAGGGGGGCAGGGATGTAACCCGAGCAGGATTAACCCCTGATGCAGGGAGCTTTGGTGGAGGAGGAAACCGGCAGCTCCAGAAGTGAGGCTCCTTGAGCCGATGTAGCGAGGTCAGGAAGGGCTTCCTGGAGGAAACTTAACTGAGGTGGGATGGACTGGAGTCAGCCAGGTGAGGAGTGGGCAAAGAATGTTCTGGACTTGGAGCGTTCCGTACAATGGACGGTGGTTCCGTGTGGCCAGAGTGTTGCCTGTGTCAAGGGAATGGTGAGGGAGAATGCTTCACAGGCCAGCAGGAGCCAGGTTATGAAAGGTCTTAAACAAGCCAGTGTGCCAAGTCTGGACCTTATTATCCAGGAGGCAATGGAGAATTTTCATAATGAAGCTCATGTTCTTTCAAATGGCATTGCAAATGTCACCTCCTCTGAGAAGCCCTCCCTGACCACCCTATGCAGGTCCCCTCAGCTGTTCTTGTCTCTGCTCATTTGTTCCTACATAACACATTTTGGCTTGTAGCAGTTTTATTTCCTGGCCCACGAGGGCAGAGTCTGTGTCCACCTTCCCCATCAGTGCGTCTCTCCTACCTCCCACAGTGCCTGGCATATATTAGGACTCCATCAATGGCTCAGTCAAAAAAAACTGACTAGGTGAATAAACTGTGGCCTGAAGAAGCTTATAATCTAGCAAGGGGTAGCAGCTGGCGAAGTTCTCCCGGTGCATTAATACCCAGATCCGACCGGCCTGGATTCAGGCCACCCATCCCCATGCCCGTCACGGCTGCCAGCCTGCTTGTACTGCCTGGGCTGGGCTTGTGCACACAGCATTGTGAGGCACCCGGAGAGCCCTGCTCCTTGGGAGCTTCCCTCCAGCTCGCTCAGTGCGTCACCTCCTCTGTGAGACCCGGAAGGAGGCTCGGGGAATGTCTCGCGGCACTTCCATAATCCCTTTCTGTTCTGGCCCGTGGTCCTTCTCAGGATAAATGCCAGGGTTTTACGGTGCCCTCTGGGTCTTACAGGACGCCTAGGAATTGGCAGCCCAGCAAATTCCAGGGCTGGGGGGAGCAGGGGGAGGTTACTCGGGATGGCTTTCCATTGAGGGGGCTGGGAGTGGTTTTCTATTAGGAGTGTCTGTGGGTGGTCAGAGGGATACGACAAGACAGCGCAGGCTCGCGGCTGACCTGGGTCAAGTGCAGAGCTGGGCTGGGCGGCACTTGCAGGAAGCTGAGGACTGTGTGAGGGTGCAAAGCCCAACGAGTCCCCTTCCCGTGTTTCCTTGCAGTGACAGTCCACATAGCGAGCCAGGGACTATCGATGAAGTTGACCATGACAATGGCACGGAGCCTCACACCAGTGACGAAGGTGAGTGAGGGGGACTCTGGGGCCAAGGAACTCACCCGGGGCCTTGCATGCCGACTCGGGCCTGCGCAACCGCTGGGCTGGCCCGCACACCCGCTCCAGCTTTGCCAGCCAGCACCCTGTCCTCCAGAATAGAGGGCGGCCCAGAAAGACACCGGAGACAGGGCCACCCCCGTCACCACGCTCCTGCCGGCCTGTCTCCTCCCTTTCTGTGTCCTGCCTGGCCCGAATGTAAATCCTAAGTGACAAGAGTTTGCTGCGTAGGAAGCATGCGTTGTCCCCTGTCCGTCCCCAGCCAGGGATCTGTGCTGGCACTTGAGGTACTTCAGTGAAGGACACGTGAGTCATTGAGGAGCTCCCAGTCTCGTTACCACGTTGGGGGCAGCTCCCCATGACACACAGAAATTATGCCCAGTGACAGCTGTGTCCCCAGTGTGGGGGCGCCTCAAAGATGAAGCTGAGCAGTGATGACCCAGGGAAGTGCTGGAGGGAGACAGGGAAAGGCTGGCCTGGGCTTTGAGGGACTCGTTGGACACTCCACCCCTTCTAGAGAAGGAGAAGAGAGTTGGGGAAACTGAACCGTGTAGACAAGCATTGGGATAATACGGGCCCAGTGCCAGTGAACCCATTAGATAGAACAGACACAGAGCCCGGGCCCATGGTACATTTAAGGACCCCTGAAAATGTTTTGGTGTCATTTAAAATAGTGAGAAAAAAGGAATATGATCCAGTCTGGATTGTATTCATCTTTGTACCAATGCAGTTATAAAATATAATTTTTAACTTTTTTTTTTACATGGAGGAAGGGACCCAGGCAAGAAGCAAAAGTTCTTGGGGCCCATGAAAGTCATAACATAATCCTGTGTAGACCAAGCGTAGCCCTCCTTTCTCCCGCTGATGGTTTTACTTTTTAAAAATCGTTATTTAGCAGCTTTCTTCTGGGCTTCTGCGTTTCCCTTTGGGACAGTCCCAGGCCCTGTTGCCAGGAGAGCTGGTATGTTCTCAGGTGTGGTTTCTGGGAGCTGGTAAAAGACCCCGCAAGACTGATAGGGAGGTTTTCACATGCTAGTAGGGCTGCTGCACTTGCTAACGACAGATACTCCAAGTCAAAGTGCCTTAAGCGTTAAAGGCCTCAGATCATACACCTGAAAAATCCCAGGTTAGGTATAGCTTCAGGCATGGCTGGATCCAGGAGCTTAGTTGGTCTTCCTAGGAGTTTGTCTCCATCTTCCTGTTCTGCTTCCCTGTGTGTTGGCTTCGTTCTCACGTAGGATCTCCCTGGGTGGTGGTCTTTGGCATTTCCAGGCTTTCACTGTGCTTTCATCCAAAGTCCCAGTAGAAAAGAGCTTCCTTTTCATCATGGTCCCAAGAAAGCTCCTGGGTAGAGTCTCATCAGACTGCCTTGAGGCACGTACCCAGCCAAGGACCAATCTCTGTGGCCCACGAGGGAGCTCACGAGTCAGGCCTGAGCCACGGCTGTGGAGGAGCAGATCTGGGTGTAACGCTCAGCTCTGCCAGAATCCGCAGAGGCCAGAGCCGTCCTGAGCTGAGGACGCTGCCCTGCAGAGCCTTTGCCGGGAGATGTGAAGGCTGCCACCGTGTGCGTGTTGACAGCGACTTGCGCTTCTCTTTCCTTCTTTTCTGTCTCCTGTCCTGCTGCCTCCGGCTCTCCCTCTCCCTTCTTGCTGTCTCCATCTGTTGCTTTATTTCTGCGTGTGCATGTGTGCGTGTGTGTGTGTGCGCACGCGCGCGTGTGTGTGTAGCTCCCTCTTGTTCCAGATCTCGCCCTCAGTCTCTCTTCTTCCACTGGGGGAAGACATCTCTTGTCCGACGAGATAGACTGACTTTTCAGAATTAAGTAAGATGTGTGGGGACTGCAGCCGGGGGAGGCGGATGTGTCTGCAGGAGGGGGGCCCCATGCCTTCTGAGAACCCCGCAGCCCGCCCTCCTGGGGGCTGAGGTCTCGGCCAGTCACCCTGCGCGTGCTGAGTCTCCCCGCGGCCCCTCAGCCTGGGGGGTGGAAGGCTGCCGTGGGCCCTGAGAGTGGGAGGAGGGACACAGAGAACAGTCTTGCTGGGCAGGCGAGGCAGCAGCCACGGGGCTCGCCCAGCAGGCCTCACCCCACACCAGGAAGACCCCCCTCAGAAAATGCTGCCTCACTCCCCGCAGCGTAGAGGCTCACGATATCCCTGGAGTGGGGTAAGTCAGAGCTTCTCGTCTGCTTCCCCGGAGGGTCCCTTCTTTTTTTTTCTTTATGTTTTTAAATATGTATTTATTGTTGAGAGAGCAAGAGAGACAGACTGTGAGCAGAGGAGGGACAGACAGGGAAGGAGGCCCAGAAGTTGAAGCAGGCTCCAGGCTGTCACCACAGAGCCCGATGTGGGGCTCAAACCCACGAACCTTGAGATCATGATGTGAGCTGGTCAGACACTTAACCGATTGAGCCACCCAGGCACCCCTAGAACGTCCCTTCTGTTCCTTGTCAGGCTGCTGGTTTCTGAGAACGACAAAGGCAGAAAGAGATCATCCCGGAAGGGCAGCAGCCAGCTTCAGGAGAGCCAGGTTCACACTCCCTGAAGGTTCTCACTGCTTCCTGTGTGGCGGTGGTGGCTGCTGACGCAGGAGCGTCCTTTGGAGGAAAATTCAGTGCATTTCCTAAATGCTTATGCACAAGCCTGCCCCAACCACCAAAACAGTTGCAGGAATGGGGCGCCTGGGTGGCTTGGTCGGTTGAGCGTCCGACTTTCGCTTAGGTCATGATCTCGCGGTTCGTGGGTTCGAGCCCCGCGTCGGGCTCTGTGCTGACTGCCAGCTCAGAGCCTGGAGCCTGTTTCAGTCTGTGACTCCTTCTCTCTCTGACCCTCCCCTGCTCACGCTGTCTCTCTCTCTCTCTCCTAGAAATAAATAAAAAATATTAAAAAAAAAAAAAAAAAAAAAACAGTGGAAGGAACAGTTGACGGGGTGCCAGACTCTGAGAAAGGAGACCTGGATTTGAAAGTCAGAGAGAGAGACCTTCATGGCCCGTGATCTCTGAGGAGCCATGTAACCTTGTACCTCGGTTTCCTTATATGTAAGGTGGGAATGACAGCAACAAGAGACTTGTGGCCTAGGTTCAAACGGGGTGACATATGTGGAGAAGCTAAACATAGTGTCTGGGAAGACGAGGTAGATAGGAAATATTAAGACTGTGTGCCCAGTATAAATCCTTCCTAATTCTGATCATGAAACTGAGCAGGGGCACCTGGGCGGCTCAGTCTGTTAAGCATTGGAGTCCAGCTCAGGTCATGATCTCATGGTCTGTGGGTTCGAGCCCCGCATTGAGTCCTGTGCTGACAGCTCAGAGCCTAGAGCCTGCTTCGGATTCTGTGTCTCCCTCGTTCTCTCTGTGCCCCTCCCCCCCACTCATACTTTGCCTCTTTCTCTCTCTCTCTCTCTCTCTCTCAAAAATAAACATTAAAAAAGATGGAGTCTAGGGAGTTTACTGATCTAACTGCTAAACCTCCTGATATCTTTACTTTCCTCTAAGACATTTCATTTGGGGAATCATGGGTATCTTTGTTTCTCTTGAGAACAGCCTTATGAAGGGTGCCCAGCAAACTTTAAAAGTCAAATCAGCCAAAAAGCCATGACCCCCGTGCCTGACCAACCAAACTGGAGGGACATCTTAATTCCTTGGCCTTTCCTTTGTCAACATATTCTGTGCCTAACTGATTCCCACTGCCCTGTCTTGAGTCTGTTAGCACATCGTGGGGATAAGTCTGGACACTCCATCTGTGCTTACTCTTTGGTCGTCAAGATTTGTAAAGAAACCATGATTAGGCTAAGAACCCTTGACTGTCGGGTGTCTGGGGGCTCAGTCAGTTAAGCTTCTGACTTCAGCTCAGGTCATGATCTCATGGTTTGTGGGTTTGAGCTTCGCAACAGCTCTGCACTGACAGTATGGAGCCTGTTTGGGATTCTCTCTCACTCTCTGTCTCTCTCTCTCTCTCTCTCTCTGTCTCTCTCTGCCCCTTCTCCAGTTTCACACTCTTTCTCTTTCTCTCAAAATAAAACCCCCGATTGTCAGAACTAAGCCAAATGAAAACATTGAGGCAGCCTGTCAATAGCAGCTTTATTAATTGGATGCTAAATGAGGAACGGGGCTGCCAGATAAAGAAACAACTAAAATCAGTAACAGAAACATGATCATATAGTTACAGTATGTCAGTTTTCAGTTATAACTGCACCATTATTCTCTCACTGATATTTTCCTAAAATTCTCCCAGTTGACTTCCACTCCTTGCCCACCATCTACATCTGGAAAGCCATTAAGTCATTAACTGTTTGGATGTATTGGGGGCCCATAAGTGGGCTTTAGGAGGTCCAGGGTGGGCAAACTTTTGTTTCTTTTGGAATGTGTGCCTCTGAGGAGAGGTCCCTAGTTTTCATCATGCTGTTCTAGGCATCTACTAGAAATCAGGCTAAGATTTCAGTTTGCTTGCAGTTCATGCCATTTCCTTTAATAATAATTTTGGGGCACCTGGGTGGCTCAGTCGGTTAAGCGTCCGACTTCAGCTCAGGTCATGATCTCCCGGTTCATGGGTTAAGCCCCGCGTTGGGCTCTGTGCTGACAGCTCAGAGCCTGGAGCCTGCTTCGAATTCTGTGTCTCCTTCTCTCTCTGACCCTCCCCTGTTCACACTGCCTCTCTCTCTGTCAGAAATAAAACATTTAAAAAATTTTTTAAAATAATAATTTTAAAAAGGCCAAGCACACAGAAAAGTGGAAGTTTTACATAAAACCTATCACCTAGTTTCTACAATTGTTAACATTTTTTTACATTTGTTTTATTATGTATCTATCAATCCATCTTATTTTAGTACAAGTCAAAGTGAATTACAGCCATCATTACAGCCTCCCTCCAAACACCTTAACGTGCAACACTGTACACAGCAGGGGTCAGCATTGTTTATGCGTCTTTTTTTTTTGAAGTAAAATTCCATACGCTGAAACGTATAAATCTTTAAGTGTATCATTCCCTGAGTTTTTACAGATGCAAAAACTTGTGTTAACTCAACCCCCCCACCAGCATACAAAGCATTTCCAATACCCTAGAAAGTTCCTTCGTGCACTTTCCCAGTCAGTCCCTTACTCCCGAAGCCCAAGAGGCATCCACTGACCGGATTAATGTTTTCATCGTAGGTTAGTTTTGCCTGGTCCTATTCTTGTGCAGAATAGGGTCTTTTGACTCTGGCTTCTGTCTTTCAGCATACTGTGTAGAGATTCACACACACTGTAGGTATTAGGTGAGGTTTTGATGGCCTTAAAATGGTCTCACTGTCAGCTTACACGCAGATGCCCAATTCTGCCTGAATCATGGCCACCCACCTGGAAGAAATAAAGAACAATAGAAAAAGAGAGCAGCGGCCCCTTCATTGCTAACTTGGCTAGTGTTCCTGACCCCTCGTGCAGAGATGGTGAGCTGGCCCGTACCACGTGCCTTAGACCCAGAATCTAAATGGGACTCTCCCTTCCTCTTTTATTTTAACCATTTATTGAGATATAATTCACATACCATACAATTCTACCCTTTAAAGTATACCATTCAGTGGCATTAAACATATTCACAGATGCATGCAGCAATGACCATAGTCAGTCTTTATCACCACGGAAACACCCCAAGCCTCTAGCCGTCATGTCCTACCTTCCTGTCCCTTTCACATCTCTTCCCAGCCCAAAGCAACCATTCATCTACTTTTGGTCTCTATGGATTGGTCTCTTCTGGACATTTTCTATCAGTGGAATCATGCGATTTGTGGCCTTTGTGTCTGGCTCCTTCCCCCGAGCAGTGTTTTCCAGGCTTATCCTATTGTTACAGGTGTCTGACATTTATTCCTTTTTGTGGGCGAATAACATCCCATTATATGGATAGACCACATTTTGTTTCTCTGTTCGTCAGTTGCCAGACATGTGGGTTGTTTCCACTTTTTGGCTGTTACAAATAAGGTATAGGCTGTCCTAAACCTTTGTGTACAACTTTTGTGCAGACATATGTTTTTATTTTTCTTTGGTATGTGCCTAGGAGCTGCTGGGGCACGTGATAGCTCTACATTTAGTCATTTAAGAAGCTTCCCAGAGTGATTTCCAAATGGACCATTCCGTTTTATCCCACCCCCAGCAGTGTGATCTTTTTTAAACACTTATCATTCTCTGACTTTTCAATCCTAGCCATTCTCGTGGGCGTGAAATGGCATCTCATCGAGGTTTTAATTCAAATTTCTCTCATGACTACTGATGCTGAGTCTCTTTCCATGTGCTTGTCAATTGTTTACCTTCCTTGGAGAAAACGTGTCTTCAGCTCCTCTGCCCATTTTAAAATTTGGTTATTTGGTTTTTTATTATTGAGTTGTAAGTGCTCTTTATATATTCCAGATATAAGTTCATCCGATATATGATTTTGAAACCTGTTCCTGTTTGAAACATGGACCTCTTCTTTTTCTTGCTGGTGTCCTTTGAAACAAAAATGTATTCTGATTTTGGTGAAGTCCAGCTCATCTAGTTTTTGCTTTTGGTTGCTAACGTTTTTGGTGTTACATCTGAGAATCCTTTGACAAATCAAAAATCATGACGATTTACCTATGTTTTCTTCTAAAAGTTTTAGGTTTTAGGTCTTATGTTTAGGCAATCTATTTTGAGTTAGTTTTTGTAAATGGTGTGAGGTCGTGGTCCAACTCCATTCCTTCTTTGTGTGTGGCTATCCAGTCATCCCACCACCAGTAGCGGAAAAGATTATTCTTTCCCTCATTCAGTGACCTTGGCTCCCATATAAAAAATCAGTTGACCATAAATGTGGGGGTTTCCATCTGTACTTTTAGCCCTCGTCCACCGAACTGCATGTCTGTCCACGGCCAGCACCATACTGTTTTGATTACTGTTACTTTGTAGTAAGTTTTGAGATTGGAAAGTGTGAGTCTTCTAATTTTGCTCTTCTTTTTCAAGATTTTTTTTGTGGTTTTTTTGGATTCTTTGCAATTCCATATGAATTTTAGAGTCAGCTTGTCAGTTTCTATAGAGAAGTCAGCTGGGAATCCACTAGGAATTGAATGTGTAGACCAGTTTGGGGTATTGCCATCTTAGCAGTGTTGTCTTCTGATCCACGTATCACACATCATTTCAACTCAACCTCAGTTTCCCCATCTGTAAAATGAAGATAGTACTGCAAATATTCTTGTGAGGAGTAAATGTGATAATGTGAGAATAACACATAGTAAAAGCTTACTTTGTCCGTGCAAATAACATCGGGTGCCAGCTCATCCCAGCGACGGTTCTACAAGTGGGAAAATAGCAGGTTTTAAAGTAAAAATCCCTGTCCTAATGGAGCTCACATTCTCGTAGGGAAGATCAACAATAAACAGATTTGAAAATAACATGTGCGTGCGCGCACACACACACACACACCACACGCAAGTTCAGATTGTGCTAAGGGCTATGAAGAAAAGAAAGCAAGGGAAACTTAACGATGTGACATTTGGTACTTTGGTAGTTGAGGGTGGTCTGGAAGGGCTTTGCTAAGGTAATGAAACTTGAGTACAGACCTGAACGAAATTAGGAAATGGCACACAGTGGTCAATCAATATTTGTTGAATGTGAATGAATGCAAATGTCTGAAAGTATTGCAGGGAGAGGCAGTAATAACCAGTGCAAAGGCCTTGTGGCAGAAAACATTTTGGCATATTTTAAAAGCATCAAGAAGCCTCTATGAATATTTATGCTGTAGTGCTTATAGGTAAAAGTACTGATGTCTGCAACTTACTTTAAAATTCATTAAAAAATAAGATGGGCAGTTAGATGGATGGATAGATAGAAGGATGGATAGATAGGTAAGAAAGCTAATACAGTAAGCTGTTAATGTAGAATTTAGGTGGCAGGTATGTGCATGTTTGCTGTAAAATTCTTTCAACTTTATTTGTGTTTGAAAAACGTCAGGGGCACCTGGGTGGCTCAGTCAGTTGGGCGTCCGACTTTGGCTCAGGTCATGGTCCATGGGTTCGGGCCCTGCGTCGGGCTCTGTGCCGACAGCTGGCTTGGAGCCTGGAGCCTGCTTGGGAGTCTGTGTCTCCCTCTCTCTCTGACCCTCCCCTGCTCGTGCTGTCTCTCTCTCAGAAATAAATAAAACATATTTTACAAAGTTTAAAAAAAATCTTCAGGATACAGTGGTGGCTAACATCAGAATACATAACGCTGTGTAGACCGAATGAGGAGGGAGTGGTAGAGGATGAAGCTGCAGAGCGCTCTGGGCTCAGAACACAGAGGGGCCTCAGCGGCCCTGAGAAGACTTGGTTTGGCTCTAAGCACAGTGGAAAGCTGTTAGAGGGATTTGAACCGGAGAGTTTCTTGATCCGATTAGGATTTTAAAAGATCCCTCTGGCTGCTGTGGGGACAAATGGCTCTACCAAGCACGAATGAAGGTAGGGAGGCCAGGCAGAGGGACAGCAGTGGTCCGGACCAGGGCAGTGGCAGTGGAGAGAGTGAGACGGATCTGATTCAGGGGACACTTCAGAGGAGTTGCTGATGGATTGGGTGTCTGATGCTCAAGACCAAGGCTTCGTCCCGAGCAAGCTGGCAGCCTGTTCTATTTCCTGAGATGGAGAAGACGAGGGAATTAAGTTTGGGGATGGGGTGTGTGGGAGAGTGACGGGGGGAGAGTAACATATTCTATTTCAGGTCTGATAAACCCAAATAAGAGACTTCCTAATAAATGGTGGCGATTATTACTTTTTCTACCGCACGCACTTACATAATGGCGTCTGCAAACACACGTGCCTTCTCCCCAGCTTGTGGCTCAGCTCTGCTCCTCCTCTTTTCTTCTTTCCTTCCCCTTGTATTTCCCATTCCTCCTTGCCCACCCCCACCCCCAATCCCACTCCCAACTCCACACCTCCCCCACTGAGTGCTGGAGGCTCTGGAGATGAGGAAAGCAAGGCCCCAGGCAGCCCAGCCACGCTCCCCCTGGCATGAGCAAACCCCTTCTCCTTTATCATTGTTGGGATTTGGGCCCAAAGGAAGCCGCTGGGGTGAAACCCTGGGCGCACACAGCCCTCTGGGTTCAGCTCCTGGTCTTGCAAACCCTCCGGCCTTTTTGTCTCTGTCGCTAGGAAGGCAGACAGGTTACCAGGCAGGGCTAGTCTGTGGCCGGCGTGAGATCCAAAGATGCAGCCGAGAGAAGAACAGAGATTTCCCACTTTACTGAGGACGTAACTCTGAGTCAAGATCCAAGTCAATGTGGCCCATTTAGCTGAGCTGTCATCTTGCGTCAACTGTGTCAGAATAGCACTTAAAGACATTTGTCAGGGAGCCAGCTGCAGAAAGCTGGCTTGACTGCCCGAGGCCCACCCGCTGTAGAAGGCTGTCCCGGGCACTGAGGACTAGATGCATCCAGAGGCAACCGTGGCTCCCAGAAGCACCGGCACAGTCTTCGTGAGCCAACTACTTAGAGAGGGGAGCTCTGATATGCTCCCAGTGTGTGTGGTGGGGATTCACTGGGGAGACGAACAAATTAGGTTCCTCCTTCTGTTCTTTGACTTTTCACGCTGCCCTTAGCCCTCAGGAGGGCATTCGCTCTGGTAACAACTCTCAGATAGAGCTAACTATGTGCCAGGCACTGTTGCAAGCGCTTCATATATAGTAACTCCTTAAATCCTCATAACAGCCTGAGAAGCTGTGTACTGTTATTATCATTCCCATTTTACAGATGAAGGAAGGGAGGCTTAGAAAGGAGAAACAAGTTCTTCCAGGGCACATAACTAAAAAAAGCAGCAAAGCCAGTGTTCTGGACTTACGTCCTTAATGGGCAGGTGGGTGGCTAGAAGGACAGAGAGGGGATAGTCCATGAGGAGCAATAGACAGTCGGCATAGGGAGGTGTCTGTAGGCTTGAGACAGCAGGGGTCACTTCATCACTCTTTTGTCCTGTTATAATGTAATGTATTTAATATGTTTATATATGTAAACATATACATAAATAAACAGGTCTTATTTTTAAGCAAAACAAAGCGTTAAGCATCCTTGTGCTTGCTTTAAAGTATAAATACATTAATACTTACACACAATCAGTTTCCTACCAAGTATGGGCCTCTCTTAGGGTACAGCCTTAACACAGATTCAGTAAATCAGAAGCACAGCTCCCCTTCTCCTCCAAAAGTCTCTTCCCAAACCTCATTAGCTATTGGGAAAACCACATAAACTCTCTACAGCTTAGATTTCTTGTCTGGACCTACCTTATCGGGTAAAAGTTTATAATTATAAAAATTATAATCGTAATCATGAGAGCTACTGTCAACTGAATACCTAATCTATGTCTGTCCTAAGCGGAGCACTTTCACACATTACGGTTTTTAAAAATATATTAAAGTCTAGGGGTGCCTGGGTGGCTCAGTTGGTTAAGCATCCAACTTCAGTTCAGGTCATGATCTCACAGTTCGTGGGGTCGAGCCCCACATCAGGCTCTGTGCTGACAGCCAGCTCAAAGCCTGGAACCTGTTTCAGATTCTGTATCTCTTTCTCTCTCTGACCCTCCCCTGTTTACTCTCTCTCTCTCAGAAATAAATAATAAAGGGCTCCTGAGTGGCTCAGTCGGTTAAGCATCCGACTTCGGCTCAGGTCATGATCTCATGGTTCATGAGTTCAAGCCCCGCGTCAGGCTCTGAGCTGCCAGCACAGTCTTTTTCAGAGTCTTTTTTCGGAGTCTGTGTCTGCCTCTCTCTCTGACCCTCCCCTGCTCACGCTGTCTCTCTCCCAGAAATAAATAAAACATTAAAAAAAAAAAGAAGAAATAAATAATAAAAAAATTTAAAAATTTTAATAAAAAAATCTATTAAAGCCTAGTATACTTCTTTCTTTTTTAATTGACATGTAATTGTCATATAACATTATGTTAGTTTCAGGGGCACAACATAATAATTTGATACATGTGTTGCAAAATGGTAATAATAGTGAGTCAAGTTAACATCCATCCCTAACCAGTGTATGTATGTAGTCACCATACATTGTTACAAATGTTCTTGTGATGAGAACTTTTAAGATATACTCTCTGAGCAACTTTCAGTGGCATACATCGTTATTAGCTATAGTCATCTTGCTTGACATTACATCCCCAGGACTTATTTAGTTTGTAACTGAAAGCTTGTGCCTTTTTATCACCTTTACCCATTTTGCCCACTCTTTACCACCTGCCTCTGGCAACCACCAGTCTGTTCTCTGTATCTGTGAGTTTAGTTTGTTTTTGCTCTTAGAAGCCACACGTAAGTGAGATCATACGGTATTTGTCTTTCTCTGTCTGACTTATTTCACTTAGCATAATGCCCTCAAGGTCCATCCATTTGTTTCTAATAGCAGATTTACTTTCTTTGTGTAGCTGAATAATATTCCACTATATGTATGTACCAAATTTTCTTAATCCATGTATCCATCTATCTTTTCAAGTGAGTATTTTGTTTCCTGTGGATAAACACCCAGAAGCGGAATTACTGGATTATACGGTATTTCTATTATTAGTTTTTTGAGGAAGCTCCACACTGTTTTCCACAGTGGCTGCACCAGTTTACATTCCGCTAACAGGGCACCAGGGCTCCCTTTTCTCTACATCCTTGCCCAACACTTGTTCTTTCTTTTCCTTTTTTTTTTTTTTTTTTTTTTTTTTTTGTGTTTNCAGGAGAGGAACAGAGAGAGAGAGAGAGAGAGAGAGAGAGAATCCTAAGCACGCTCCATGCTCAGAGAAGAGCCTGACATAGGGCTCAATATCATGACTTTGAGAGCATGACCTGAACCAAAATCAAGGGTCAGATGCTGAACCAACTGAGCCACCCAGGTGACCTTGTTTTGTTTTGTTTTATTTTGTTTAATAGATATTCTGACAGATGTAAGGTAATATCTCAGTATGGTTTTGATTTGCATTTCCGTGATGATTAGTGATGTTGAGCACCTGTCCATATATCTGTCGGCCATCTGTAGGTCTACTTTCATGCATTATATTTGAATCCTCCTAAAGGCATCTGAAGTGTACGTACGTTATGTAACCTGCCTGAGGTCACACAGAGAAGGGCTGATGGATCTGGGCAGTAGGAATGCCTCAGGCCTCAGGGCCAAGAGCCATACCCTCATTGCTTAATCCTGCTAGGGCTTGTCACTAACCAGGGAAGAATAAAGGCTTGATTGGTAAATGTGTGTGCGCAGCAAGATAAACTTGAGTTGTGACCCCAGTAAGAATTCTCCTTCCTCCAAAATTTAGTCCATGGATGAACGTGCTATCCAGCTCAGGCTGCTAGAACAGAACTGGGCAGCTTAAACAATGGAAATTTATTTCCCAACAGCTCTAGAAATCCAAGACGAAGGTGCCATCAGGACTGGTTTCTGGTGAAGCCTCTCCTCCTGGCTTGTGGACAGCTGGCTTCTCACTGTATCCTCACTATGGCCTTTCCTCTGTGCCCAGAGAGAGAATGAGAGAACTCTGGTACCTTTTCCTCTTCTTAGAGGGAGATCAGTCCTGCCTGATGAGGACCCCACCCTAATTATTCACCTTAACCTCGATTACTTCCTAAATGCCTGTCTCTAAAGTCCATCACATTGGGGGTTAGGTCTTCAGCATATAGACTTGGTGGGGGAGGAGGGACAAAATTCAGCCCGTAACAATGAGCTTTGAAAAATTCTGGGAACCCTTAAAACTGTGTACCACATCTTTGCATGGATGGGAGTCCCAAAAGTTTACAAAAGTATGAAGAGTGGACAGAGACAGAAAGGGTTCGTGGGCAAATGGAAATGGAACCTGTATTGAGAGGTAGAAGAAAGAGAAAGTCCTTATAATATTATTTTAATTAGTGTTACAAAGTGGACAATAAGAGGGGCAGTGGAAAATGAGGAGATGGTGTGTCAGAAGTTAGATGGCCTGGCTGAGACCACAGCATGGGGCGTGGATCTGAGCTTGAACCTGGTGTCCCGAGCCGTGGCCCGCATGGTTTCCACCAGGCTTGCTGTCTCTGCTGCCCCACAGGAGCCAGGGCCATTTGAGCAAGGCTCCTCGCCATCCTCCCACTCATCTCATAGGTGCTCTTTCCCTTGCTTGCTTTCTAGAAGTGGAGCAGATCGAGGCCATCGCCAAGTTTGACTATGTGGGGCGATCCCCGCGTGAGCTGTCCTTCAAGAAGGGGGCGTCTCTGCTCCTGTACCACCGTGCCTCGGAGGACTGGTGGGAGGGTCGTCACAATGGCGTGGACGGACTCATCCCACATCAGTACATAGTCGTACAGGACATGTGAGTGGGAGTCAGGACCTTCCTTGAAGAATGCCGTGATTGATTAGTAATGTCTGGAACGGGCACAGGAAGGGGAGTGTGGGGTTGTGTGCGAACCCTCTGCTCTCACTGGTGTGACATATCTGGTCTTTTGTAAGAATGGGTTATATCGAACTTCCCCTTAAATGATGATCCCCTTAACAAATAAGCAAATCGCTCATTGTTCAGAGTACACAGAGACCGCGTTCGGTGCCTTTGGCTCACCCTCCTGACCCACCTGCCAGCCTCCAGGGCACTCATCACCTGCCCTGGTTCTCAGCATCCAGTGGATCTTGCCATATTCCTCCACCCTCCCGAGCCATCCCTCTACTCAGTGGCCAGCGCACTGTCCCCTTCACTGCCCACCATTCTCTGCCCCCCAAGTGTCTCTCTCAGAGGATGGGCAGAAACCATAATCCCTTCATTTCCACTTAATAGGGTACTGTTATTTTTTTAAAAATTTTTCAGGTACAAAGAAAGAGAGAGAGAGAGAGAAAGAAAGAAAGAAAGAAAGAAAGAAAGGCCTGTATCCCAAATACCTAGCCCTACCAGAAGGTCCAGAAAGTCTATACCTTCTCTTCTTAGAAAGCCTTCGAAGGTCCCTACAACACACACTCCCCCTGAGCTCTGGTCAGGCTCACATCGACCTGCTGTGCCAACGAAGCAGCCACCACGCTGGACCACAAGGGAAGGGGAACAAAGGCATAACGAAACCCGAGAAAAGTCCAAGGCCAGGCAGACAACAACAGAAATGCCAGTGGAGGACCCTCAGCAGCCTCCTCATGTCCCCAGGCCTCTGGAAGGGAGAGGGCGGTGGGAAGGGGCAAGCAGGGCCCCCCAGCAACCTCAAGCCACCTCACAGTTATCCAAAGCCCTGGATCGGGAGCTGAGGGATGGAGGTACTTTTCTTCCTCCCTTGTGGAGACTCGGCTCCCAGTGCTCAGCTTGCGGGCTCGTCCCCGTTTGCTCCAGCACTCCCTCCAGCATTTAGCTTGTCCTAGCCTGGAGCGGCCTGGGAGAGAAAGACTCCGAGGAGGGGGCAGGAGAAGGTGGGCCTGGGGCAGAGAGGCATCTCCGGCCGAGAAGGTGACTAGGAATGGGCTTGTAGGTGTGTGTGTTGCTAAGGGGCACAGTGGGAAGTGGCTCCTCCCGAGGATGGGTTCAAATCAACCGTAAGGTGTGTGTGGATCCACCCTTCAGACAGGTGCGCTACACACCCTGGGTTCTCTGGAGCAAAGCACTCCCAATTCACACGTGTCCTTCTCCCCAGGGACGACGCCTTCTCCGACAGCCTGAGCCAAAAGGCTGACAGCGAGGCCAGCAGTGGGCCGCTGCTGGATGACAAAGCCTCCTCCAAAAACGACCTCCAGTCGCCCACGGAGCACATCTCGGATTACGGCTTTGGGGGGGTGATGGGCCGGTAGGAAACGCGGGTTCATTCTTTCCTAGTAGTGCCATGCCGTGTCTGATTTGGGAGAGACAAGGGAGCAGAGGGGAGACAGGGAGGCTGTTGCGGCCCCTTGTTCCCTGCAAGATGTGATATCGGGCACACCTTGGGGTGGGGGGCGCGGGGTGCCGGCTGGAGCTGGCCCAAGAATGCCAGGTGTAAAATGGTCCAGCTTGCAATTGGCAGCTGGAAAAGGAGAAGAAGAGACGTATATTGGCAAATCAGTGCTTTTTATGTGAAATAGTAATGACGGGAGAAAGAGAGAGTTCTAAATTGGCAAGTATTTTTCCTACCTCTCTCCAGATCTTGCACCTCCTCCCTGCTTTCTGTTGAAGACCTAAGTTGTTATATTTAAAAATTTAAAGCGCACATACTCCCTGAAGTGCACTACACAAACAGAAAACTCAAACCCACTCATGCCTTGGGGGAAATTGACACTTGCGGCCACCCACTTATTTGGTGGGGAGCCCATTTGCCAATTCTTCCCTCCCCCGCGTGTGGGCTGGACTGTGTCACATGACCTTTCTGCCGGGCAAGGAGCTGTGCATGTTCTTCCACATGCAGGGATAGTCCAAAGATTGTGGCTGTTTCCCAAAAAAATTAAATAAGAAGTAAAAGAAAAGAGAAGCTGACAGTTTCTCACTGCTTCCTTAATCAGATTCTCAGAATGTCATATTCTTCATGTTTTTGGTGGAGAGGTCATGGGATCAGCTCACACAGATGGGAGCTTGCAGATAGAACCAGAGATATCGTCATAAATGGAACATATGTTTATGAATTTATTTCAGCAGAAGTCTCAGTGCCTCCTCTGAAAGCATATTCTATTCAATTCAGCAAAAGGCTCGGGCACTGTGATAGGTAACAGAATTGAGGAGGGGAGTAGAAGTCGGGTAGGTAGAAGACCAAGCCACGGTTCCTTGACTTCTAGGATGGCCATTTCCTGTCCTGCCTCTCTCCTTCCTCTCCCTCTCCCCCGCCCCCCACTTTCTTCTGGTTCTTTCTTTCTCAATATTTCCTCCTCTCGAACACCTATGCTTTGGTCCTGTTGGGGTTCCCACAGGCAGTGCTTAGCTTGGCTGGTGGCTCTGGGATCTGAAGTGCTGCTGACCACATTGAACTTGGTCCTCTGGTCATGGACCGTTCCAACACTCTGGCCCTCCTCCCCACCCCCTGGCTACTTCCAGCCTCCAATCTTTGTTGACCTTCATAGGATGTAGCAAAATCACCTGTGGGTGGAGCCTTTTCTCTTTAGAGTGCTTCCACGTCCGCCAAACCTCCCTGGAAGGTGGGCAAGGAATATTGTGCCTATTTACCAGATTAATAAAATGGGTCTGAAAGAGCACACAGGAAACCCCGTGACAAAGCCAGCCCTCCTGATAGACACTCTAGTCCCCTTTTCACTCCACCAGAGCCTCCCTAAAGAGTGAAACGTGGCCAGATGCATGGAAGGCATGTCCACTGATGCAGTTTTTACTCCTGAATGACTAGCTGGGGAGATTAGGGGTGGCTAACAATACTGGACTCTGTCCAGTTCCCAGGGTCCCCCTCCTGTGCTTGCAGGGAGCTGGTGACTTTTTGGTACAGTCAAGCCTCAATGCTTCAGACCAATTAAGAAGCCCTTCAGAATCATGGAAATGTCTGAACCACTTAAGAACATATCATGAGCCCAACTAACCGTTACCATAGCGTTCCCAGGTTGAAGGTCTCCTGGCCTTGACTCGACACGTAGACAAGATTCATTGTGTAATTAGTAGCACCACCATTTGCAGTTTGGAAGCAGAATGCTTCCGATTCCTTCGTTTTGTGCATTTGAAGCCTGCCCCTTGCCACTAAGTTGCACGCTCAGCCCGTGCTTTCATTGCACAAGTGCGTCTGGCTGAATGAGGCTTTACTATACCTGTTCCCTAGACTCGTATGTAGTGTGTGTGGCCTGGGGTGAGCTGCCCTGTTCTGAGACTTGCCAGGGCTGACCTCTGCCCCACGCCCCCGCCCCCTCGCTCCTTTGCAGAGTGCGGTTACGATCTGATGGAGCGGCCATCCCCAGGCGCCGAAGCGGGGGCGACACACACAGCCCGCCCCGGGGCCTGGGCCCCAGCGTAGACACGCCGCCCCGGGCTGCTGCCTGCCCCAGCAGCCCCCACAAAATCCCCCTCACCCGGGGGAGGATCGAGAGCCCTGAGAAGCGGAGGATGGCCACATTTGGGAGTGCCGGCAGCATCAACTACCCTGACAAGAAGGCTCTCTCCGAAGGGCACTCGATGAGGTCGACCTGCGGCTCCACCAGGCACAGCAGCCTAGGGGACCACAAGTCCCTGGAAGCTGAGGCCCTGGCAGAAGTAAGGGCCAGTGGGAAGGCAGGCGGGGCCAGCAGAGGACCCCCGAGGGGCGGCCGGGTGGGGGCCTGTGGACTCGGGAGGCACTTTGCCCTTCACACGAGGCTCAAGGTGAAGCCAGAACACAAGAGAGGTAGCACGCTGCCTCCCCATGGGAGTGGAAGCCGGATGGGTACGACCCTAGCTAGGGATCCTGTAAAAACTGAAGTGGAGGCTGGGGATTCCCCGCCCCGGGGTCAGGCCAGATGAGAGGGATTGGTAATGACAGGTGTCTCCACAAGAGGGCACAGTTGAGTTATTCATTCATTCATTCGTTTGTTCGTTCATTCATTCATTCATCTGTTCATTCATCCATTCCTTTATTGACAAACGTTGATTGGGCCACTATTGTGTCACAGTCACCGCGCTAGGCACTGAGAGTCCAGGGATGACTAGAATGGACCCAGGCCCTGTCCCCCACTGCCCGTCTTCCCCTAGGGCCTTTCTGCAGCCCCGCTCTGCAGATTGACGCATCACCTCTCAGACTAATGCAAGGCTCGTGCATAAACTACTCAGCTGATCTTTCTCTGAGCTTTCTGTCTTTCTGGCTCACATTCTGCCAGGGAAGAGGGGTGGTGGGGGTGGTGGGGGAGGGGTGATCATTACATTTTGTGTTTTAAAGTTTTACCTTTTGGTTCATGCTGGAGCAGAGCAGGAATAGCAGTGAATTTCATAGGGGACTTCACTTAAACAGAATGGGCCGTGGAAAGCCGGTGATATCAGAGCCTGGCTGGGGTGTATAGCAAAGCTGGGGAGAGGATTGCCCTCTCTGCCTTCTTGTAGAAGGCCCCCCCACAGCTGATCCTTTAGGATAAAGGCAGCAAAGCCTCTTCTTAAAGTAGCCAGTGTTCTGGGCAAGGGATAAAATGTCATGAAGGAGCATAAAAGCTACTATTAGCCATTATCCAAACAACCATAGTCTCTTAACAAAGCAAACAGGACAGGCTGGACCCTGTCCGCCAGATTGGAGCCTGCTGTGGGGGCCCAGGGCAAGTCCCCTGCTGTGGGCCAGGGAGGAGAGAGGGTAGAAGATGGCGGGCGGGGCTGCGGGGAGGGACCAGCTTGACATCTCCAGGCGCCAAGTCCATCGGCGTGACAAGACTTGCGGTTTTTCTGGGCTTGCCTCGCCGGACATGGTGCAGCGCGCCTGCTAGCAGCGGTTTGAAGCAGTGTCCCCCGATGTCCCTTCAGTGGCCGGGTTGTTCGGGCTCTCGCCTACCTCGGCCTCAGCAGCTCCCTGCACCTCCTTTGGTGTGGAGGCGTCCCTGTAACACCCGTGTGAGCCGCGGACTCTGGCTGGAGGGAGTTTGAAAACGACTGCCTGGCAGTTTACAAAGCGCCATCACATCCATTATCTCATCTCATCTTCACAGTAAATGTAGGGGCTTTCAACAGAGAAGCAAAGTATGGTACAGAGGGCCTGAGACTTGGCCAGGGTTGCACAGTGAGCAAATGCCAGAGGAGTCTTTTCACTAAAAAATTCCAGGCCCTTTGCCATAGCACAGGGCTCCAGGGTTGAATGCTGCGTCCAGCCTCAGCGCCCCCTCCTGGTTTGAGGAGGAACAGAAGCCTTGGGAAGGTGGAATGGAGGTGTCCTGAGGACTCTCTCTGTCATTCAAAGTGCTCTCCTACTGAGGAGCTCTTAATATTACAGCGTCCCCAGGAATTACGTAGGAAAATGAGGGTTTTGTTGCTCTTTAAAATTTATATTTTTTAAAAAAGCAGACTTTTCTGATTATGATACAGAAGAGAAAGTAACAGTCCCATTATTCTGGAGTGAACATTGTGGACATTCTAATATATAACCTCTGAGGGATTTTTCTGTGGGCAAGAATTTTTTTAATATGATTTTTTTAAGTTTATTTATTTTTGAGAGAGAGAGAGAGAGAGAGCATGAGTGGGGAAGGGGCAGAGAGAAGGAGACACAGAATCCGAAGCAGGCTCTAGGCTCCGAGCTGTCAGTACAGAACCCAACGTGAGGCTCAAACTCACAAACCGTGAGATCATGACCTGGGCTGAAGTCAGATGCTTAACAGATTGAGCCCCCCAGGCGCCCCACCAACTGTTTTTTTTGTTTGTTTGTTTGTTTGTTTTTTTAAATAACAATAATGGTTAGAGGCCTGGGCTCTAGAGACACGCTGTCTGGGTTGAACCTTGGGCTACGCTACTAACTAGCCATGTGACCTTGGGCAAGTTACTTGACCAGGATGAGCTCCCATTTTCTTATGTGCGAAATGAGCAGAAGGGTAGTTCCTACCTTACAAGTGTGAGGATTAAATGAGCTACAAATGGAAAGAGCTTGGACCGGTGCTTTGTTATCACCATTGTCACTGCCATTATTATTTGTGAGTGCTAACTCGATGTCAGGTGCTGTGCCAAGCTCTTCCCAGGGACTGTATCATTTAACACGCTCGTCAACACCCTGAGGTCATATTATTATGATCTGTATTCACAGATGAGGACCCTGAGGCTCAGAGAGTTGAGGTAACTTGCCCAAAGTCACATAGCAAGGAAGTGGCAGAGCCAGGACTTGAACCCATGTCTGTGTGCCTCCAGAGCCTGCCTTCTCCACCAAGAGGCTAGCCTGCCCTCCTCCTGTGCAGGCAGGTGTGCAGGCGATGCCCACGGGGACTCCCTCCGGTTGGTCATAGCACACTCTGGAGATTGACCACCCCCTCCCAGCCATGAGGTTCACGTGTGGGGGTACCTCCCTTGGAAGCCCACAGGCAGTGGAGGAAGGACTGGACCCTCTGCCTCCAGACCCTGTGCTGACCAGAAGCTCTTTCTGTCCCCAGGACATCGAGAAGACCATGAGCACAGCTCTGCACGAGTTGCGGGAGCTCGAGAGACAGAACACGGTCAAGCAGGCGCCAGATGTGGTGCTGGACACCCTGGAGCCGCTGAAGAACCCGCCAGGCCCCATCAGCTCGGAGCCCGCCAGCCCCCTGCACACCATCGTCATCCGCGACCCCGACGCCGCCATGCGCCGCAGCAGCAGCTCGTCCAC